>NC_051435.1:31087976-31094206 GCF_001649575.2 Kryptolebias marmoratus | reverse complement strand
GGCTTTTTGGACTCCTGCTCTTCGTCACGCCCCCGATCGGTACCTCCAGCCATCTGACTACCTGGACCACGACCCAAGCTTTTCCCACGGATTATGGTGAACTGCCTGCTCCCCTCAACTTGATAAGATCTGAACCATTTTTGACCTTTGCCTGTCTCTGGAACCAGAATCAGCTTCTTGAATATAAACCTTTTAAGACTTTGTCTGTTTCCGGTTTATTCTCAGAACTCAAACCTCGGTTCATATCACTTTTAGATTGTTCTTATTAAAACATTTTTTTTTTAATTTAAACCTGCCTGCCTGTCACCTTATCCCTGCAGGGTCATTAGTAACTACAACACCACCAACCAACGTACTGTACATTACAAACGTATCTGACCATTATAAACACAGCAGATAGCCAGATGAGGGCTTGGAAGTTGGATTGGCTCCTTGACACCTTGGAGAAGCTATGGGGATCAGTGGCTGCATTATTTAATTCAATTCAAAAATACTTTATTAATCCCAAAGGGAAATTAAATGTTGTTGTAGCTCATAATCCTAGTTTTGTTAAAGAGTTGTTATAAATGCTGATCACTGTGGGCAGGAAGGAGCTCTTGTAGCGGTCTGTCCAGATGTCCCTCCAGGTGAGCCTCACTGGCCTCCTGCAGAGCCATGATGGCCGAGCTCTGGAAGCGCAGGTCGGTCTTGAATTTCTGGGAGCTCTCCTGGACCAGGTGCTAGAAGGGCAGCTTCCAGATAAGCAGCTCAGTGGACTTCTGGTAGTGGTGGATCTCCCTGAGAGCCACGGTACAGGGCCTGTAGCAGTGAGGCTTCTTCACTCCGCCGGTGGCTGGGGAGCTTTTGCGGGCAGCTTTAGTGGCGAGCTGCTTCCTGGGAGCTTTACCCCTGGTGGATTTATGGGCGGTCTGCTTGCTTTTGGCCATGACTGGACTTCAGGGTTCTTCACGTTTATCACTTGTCGTTATGGTTATGCATCAAAACAAAATGTCCAAAAGTAAAAAGGCTTCAGTAAAAATCCTTCCAGCTGCACAGCATCTGATACCAGAGGAAGTAATCATCCAAAAAAGTGAGTTACATCAAGAAAAAAAAGAGGAATAAAGTTTTCAAGAGCAATATCTCAGAATGAGTGCAACAGAGCTACTCCAGCATGCAGCCACCTTAAGCGGCGCAATTCTAGAATTCAAGAATTGATCTATGTGAATTAATAAATAGAGAATGTAAAGCATTCTCTATTTATTTTCTCCATCATGGAATCCCTTACTGTACATGAAGAACAACCTGGTCTACATCGAAGCAATCATCTACAGAGAGTCACAGATCGTGCCTCAGCTCCCACTCAAGAGATCTTCAACAGCCCCTGCACAGGTCTCCACCATTACCTTACCGGTTTTTCTGAGAAGATGCTTCTCACCTGTCTGATCCTGTTTTGGAGTCTGAGGGGATCCTGGAAGATGCCCCTCATCCATCTGATTCTGGTCCCAAGTATAAAGGGGTCCTGGAGGATGCCTTTACCCTGCCTGATCCGAGCCTGAGTCTTAGGATGACTCTGTTGTAAATGATCATGTGTCCAAGGCCAACAGGGTCCAGCCAGATACCTCTCCAACACCAGAATCCCATCACAAGTGCAAGGAAAATTAGGAGGCAAACTAAGTAATTTTGCAATTTAAGGCATGCAGCTTTATTTGTACAGCATATTTCAGCAACAGGACAATACAAAGTGCTTTACATAAATAATTCAAAACATTTTGACAAAGTGCGAAAGAACAATAAAAGCATATAGAAAGATAAAATTGTAAACTTACACACTCAGAGATAGAACATTTTGTAACATTTCATAATATATATATATATATATATATATATATATATATATATATAGAGAGAGAGAGAGAGATAGAGAGAGAGAGAGAGAGATTTTTTTTTTGCTTTAATCAAAGGCAGCAGTGAAGCGGATGGTCTTCAACCTCGGTTTAAAGGGATTTCCTCATTTCACAATCGGAATGTTACAGCAATTTTCTGCAAGTTTGTTCCACATATTTGGAGCATAAAAGCTAAATGCAGGTTGCGCAAGTTTGGTTCTGACTCTGGAAACAAAGAGCAGATTTGATCCAGACAACCTCTGAGGTCTCAGTGGTTCATGGTGCAGCAGATCAGAGGTGTTGTCAATGAAATGAGGTGAGTAACATCCACATGGAGAAGAGAGCCATGTACTTAACCTGAGCAGCCTGCTGAATCTTTCTACTTGACCTCTGACTGGCGGCAGCGGCCCACCAATAAACACCTGTGCATTCACAGGGCTCATCATGGCCAGCAGATCTGTGAAGTCCCGTGTCAGTACCTCAGAATATTTTTTTCACCACATCATTTGATCTAATGTTCAGAACCACATTTTACACATCTGGATGTGAAGTGAGAATATCGTGGATTGTTTCTGCCATGTCAGGAAAAATATCATTTGGAAAGTGCAAAACTTTTGTCTTAATGCTCTGCATTTTTCCAATATATTTAATAGTAGCATTGCCAATGATCAAAGTTTGAGCCCTTCTTCTTCCTTCTGATTTCAGGGTTACTTATAGTTCTACCCTGCTGTTTGAAAGGTTAAGATTATTTGGGACATCAGACTGAGATCTAGTGTTCTTCATCTCATCAGTGGCGTAAATCTGTTCCCAAATTTCCAACTGTGTTGTGGTGATTTGGCATCTGTTCTCCCTTTCACCTGTACAGGAGTTGGAAGAGGCATCAGGCTTGGATGCCAAAGCTGGTCAGCTGGTTACATTGCTTATCTCAGGGTGCTGTGTAATACCTGAAAGTATTTTGCTTTGTTCCCAGGGACATGACTTATCTTTAAACTTTGCACTAAGGGAGTTCCAAGGAGGATTACTACCCCCCTGCCTTCTAATAGGCACATTGGTGCTAATTAGCTTTCCATTAGTTTGCTTCTTAGTTTTAAATCACTGGCAGATGGTTTCGTTTTCACATAATATGTTTACCTCTATGTTAACTTTAAGTTGGTCAGTCTTTGTTTCCAGGACTGTTCTCTTCTACAGAAATTTGTGACAGTCATCTGTAGAAAAGGGAGACATCTTATTGCTAATTAGCTTCAGTATGCAGTTAGCTGAACACAGAGATTGTTGTACTATCACAGAAGCAAAAGATTATATATATTTTGTGATTTTTTTGATTTGGTGTCCTCCTTAGTTGTCTTCCATTACGTTGGCTCAAACACTGACAGATGGTGTGATCTGATACTGATATACCTTGAGTTTATTATTATTTTAAAAAATATAATAATAATTTCACAGTATAAGCAATATTTGTCAATATATGGCTTTTATTTCATGCAAAAAGGTAAATAAATCAGTTTAACTGCACTGAAAAAAGTTGAAAATAAAACAGAATTAAGACATTTATTCATCTAGTATTGATCAGTTGTTGCAGTATTAGTTATTAATTATGTTTGCTGAATCAAGGAGTTTTGTTTTGAGTGTGTGTTCCTGTTTTTCAATACATTTTTAAGCCCTTTTCTGGTATATTTACTTATCTCTATTGTCAGGAATGGTAATGCTTATAGAGATTAAAGCCCAGTCTTTATACAATGGAATGTCATTTTTGGGTTAGGGGTTAGGTTTAGAGCTAAGGTGTGAATTGAGTTTAGGTTAGAATTAGGGTTAGCCATGTACTGATAATTGTTAGGTTTAGGGTTAAGGTGTGGATTAGGCTACAGAAAGGAATGGAAGTCAATACAATGTCCAATCTGTGAAACATTAAAATTCTTTGAGAAAATTATGTGATAGGTGACCAAACATTCACAAACTTACTACTTACATAGAAGACACACATCTCCTTTGTACATACTATGCACTTTTGTTTGACTCCACAGGTTTATTTTCTCATCACAGTTGACATTTTGTGACAATTTTGAGTTCAACCTGGGACGTTTTTACAGCATAACTACCTACAAAGTTTAAAGAAGAAATTGCACAGGGTCATCCTAGCATCAAATTCCAGCAGAGGATTCCCACAGTGCTATCAAAATCAAACTATTACGCTACCCTTTCTTACACAAAATGGGTTTATCCAGAGCTGTAAAACCTACTTGAACATTGAAAAAAGATAAAAAATTGGAATAACACAACTCAGTATTCGGTTTTACATGAACATCTCATATAAAAAGCCTAATACATTCTAAAGTTAAAGCACTAAAATAAACTGTTGGTATTTATTATAATTGTGTATTTTATTATTATTATTTATTATATCATCATATGTAACCACTGAATTACAGAGACCTGTGTGAATCAAAACTACATTTGTAGAAAATTGAGCTGTTTGAAATAAAAAAAAGAGTATGTTTGCATCCCAGCAAACTATTTTCGTTAAGTTAAAAACTAGGATAACTTGTTAAATATTTACTTGTAACTCAATTATTTTCTTTAATAAGAACTAATATCTTTATTGAGTTTAATTGAACTCCATTCAGTATTTCATGACAAATTTTGCTAACAGACAAACACACACTTAGATATACACATACATAGAAACACTCCCTCTGGATGGGTCACCAGACAAAATCTAAAACAGACAGAAAAAAAGAGCTTGTGGCAATCATAAAGAAAAAAAAGAAATGAAAGAAAAACTAAGTTAGAGTGGGCATGAAAGTACAAGAAGTGAGTGGCTGAAAACATGAAAGGAAAAATGGATTAAGAGACATAATTAGGAAAAATGATGGAACAGTGTAAGAGAAAATGATGAAAAAGAGAGAGAGCAGTTGGCAGAGACACAGAGAGAGAGTCCTTAATGACCACTTTAGTAGTTTGGAGGTGGTAATTTTGTTAACCTCCGGGCTGCAGGTCATGTAACACTATCCTTGCTAAAGCAGATAAGTCTGGCTTTGTGTGTGTGTGTGTGCGCGCATTTGCATGAGTGTGTATTTGTAAGTCAATCCCCACATAGTGAGAATCGTTTCTCTGTAGGAGTCCTGTGGAAATCGCTGCATAAATAAGATTATGATGTAATTTAAAAACAATTTATCAAAGACAGTTTGGTGTCACTCCCACTGGACCCATTAGTCCTGCTCAGATGCCCAGAAACCAGAAAAGACCTTCAGCTTCAATAGAACAGTATTATCAGGCAAAAGAGGTGAGGGGCAAAAATTCTCAAATTTTATCTGGAGAAGAAGAAGAATCAGGAGACAATGATTAAAATGTTGCTGAAGTAACAATAATGGCTCAGCAGAGGAAATAAAATGTTCAAAAACTACTACACATAAACAAGACATTTTATACATTAAATCCCCACATAAATACACCAGGTGAAAGCCAGTACTACAATCTAACACATTCATTGGAAATGAACTTTAATAATAATAATAATAATAATAACAAAAAGTACTAACGTACCAAATTAAGTACTGAAACAAAAAGCCTCAATTGAGACAACTTTGTTATCTCAATCAATTCTCATCAGCCATTATATAGTTCACTTAACATGAAAAGAAAATAAGAGAACTGTACTTGGTGTAATGTTGGGAGTCAGTTATATTTTGTGATTATTCAGGTTTTTCTCCATTGGAAGTTGGTATTTTCAGTTACTATTTGCACATCAATGTGAACAGTTCTGTTTTTTAAAAGTAACAAAGTAAAGCTAAACAGTTCTTCGGGTTAATCTCTAAAATTGTGTAACACTGAGGAATGACCATTCCTAAAAGATGACAGTAATATACCCAGGGTTTACGTAGCCAAGAGCATGACATTATTCTAATGTGATTTTGTCTATTTACCCCAGCAGCTGTTATTTCATTGTATATCTCACAATGACACCTGAGTCTAAAAGAAAGATCAGTACCAAATTATAATTATAACTAGAGAAATTGCATTTCCTGCGAAAATGCAGTGTGAATGCTTTTTGGCTAAATGATTTGACTGAAAGCTGCTGAAGAAGCTGAAACTAGGTGGAACAAACCCTTAAAACTGCAGAAAAATGCTTAAAAATAACAGAATAATTCTTAAAAATAACAGAACAATCCTTTAAAATAGCAGAATGATCCTTAAAATTGCAGAACAATCCTTGAAACAGCACAAAAATCCTGAAAAATAGCTGAAAGATCTTTGAAAACATCCCAAAAAGCAGAACAGAACCTAAAAATAGCAAAAGAAATCCTAACACCTTAAAACAAATCCTTAAGACAGTAGGAAAAAACCTTAAAAACACCTGAAAAGACATTAAAA
>NC_051435.1:31030928-31073517 GCF_001649575.2 Kryptolebias marmoratus | reverse complement strand
AAAAACCTTAAAAGATATCAATACCAAAAGTCATAGCACCCTTCTCCTGAACGAGCTGAACGTTTTGATACCTGAATGGCTGAAATCGCTTAAAAATTGCGGCCTGCGATAGATGCCGAAAAACGTACGGAATAGTGAAAGAAGAAGAAGAATAAAATTAAAGAGAAACAGGAAAACAATGGTGTGAATGCTTAAAAGCATTCACACAATAATAAAGAGAAACAGGAAAACAATGATGTGAATGCTTAAAAGCATTCACACAATTAAAGAGAAACAGGAAAACAATGGTGTGAATGCTTAAAAGCATTCACACAATAATTATAATGCATGACATGGATGTCTGGTATGTGAGTTGATGCTTTAGGTATCCTCAGCGTGCAAATCTTCTGCCAAGTGTTGTTCCATGTTTCAACCAACAGGTAATCTGTTTTATAAATCTTGTTTGATAAAATGGGATAAGAAAAAAAAGCTACAGTTGAGGATTTGTTCTGCAGCTACCATGCAAAACTGAAATTTGTCTTAAATAGTGACAGAGGAAACTACTGAATCAACAATGATATGGTGTAAGCGTACTTACTATAACATGAACCCGGGTTTCCCTTAAAAAAGGCAGGGACACTCACCACATTACTAATAAGAAAGCCTTACAAAACTGTATACTGGAAGCCACTTATCCATGCTACCTTCCCACTCAAGTCCTTAGGCAGTGTTCTTATCTGTTAATGGTTCAATGGACTGAACAACTGCTAGAATGATTAGCAGGTAGGGAGGATTTTTGAAAGGCATAAATGCAACTTGTGTCTGCTCCAAGCATGCCGTATTTGACTAATCTGGTTAGGACTGAGGCAACTTTAAGCTGGTTTTCTTCAGTACCAAGTTGCAACATTATTTGGATTGAGCTCTAGAACCATCTACCAATTGAAGTCCAAAGTCCATATAAAAAACTGTCATAGACATGCTGCTAAAAAAAAGCCCCATAAGAAGACTCATTTGACTCATTAAGACTCACAGTGTCAGCATTTAGGAACTTGAGGCAGTCTTTTAGAGATTTGCTGTCAAGATCTGTAGGACAATAGGGCTAATGGCTCTGTAGCTAGCCAATTTCAGATCTCATTAAGCTTCCAGAAGGCCTTCCATGACTGTTCTTCACTGTCAGGTCAGTTTGTTTAAGTGCTGGCAATATTTGCCCTGGTACCTGTATGTGTGGAGAAACGTTATGTTCAATGACAAGTCCAGATTTTGCCTACAATAGTTGGATCATATGGTCAATGTGTGTTGAAAATGTGAAAAACTGTATGCTGATTGCTGCACTGATAGGGTAACAGCTTTTGGTGGAGGCAGTGTGATGGTGTGGGACAGCATATGCCTCATTGGAAAAAACTGTCTGAGACCAAACTTTTTCCTCCAAGATGACAACACTCACCCCAATATTCCTTACCAATGTGACATGAATCAAAGTAATTAAACAGGCTTTCCAACTGTTTAATATTTATGAACAAGAATTATTGTTGCAACTGTAGTGGAATTGTAGAGAGGTAAATACAGAAATGTGTTCATTGAATAGTCAGGCAGGAAATGATAAAAAACTAGAAGGATGCTGTATTTCAGACGCTGAATCTGACAAATGACAAGCTAAACAAGCAAAAATACTGAATGTATATAGTAATAATTTCACTTGACAAATTTATTAAAGCACTAAATCAAAGGGCAGTTATGACACTGCAGATACCAAAATATAAACATATGCTAATTAATTCCAATGCTCTGATAAGACAAGGGTGCATGCACTTATAAAGCCATAATTCCAAGGCCCTGATAAGACACTGACAAGAAATCATTATAAGAGAGAACATGATGTGCACTCAAATGTACAAATGTACTTGATTGATGTGAAACACTATAAGAGCACAATACATTGGCTGTTGATAAATATACACTCAATAAAGCATTATTTAAAAATAATGACTAAAAAGTAATTTAGATTTTAGGTGTGCAATAATTTCCAAGGGAGAACTATATCCATTCATCCATTGTCTTTTTCTGCTCTTACATTCAGAGTCACAAGGGAGCTGATGCCTATCTCCAGTGGTCATTGTGGAAGAGGTATACTCTGGACAGGCTGTGAACCATCACAGGGCGGGACAGCTATAATGGTGACAAATTATTGTGGAAAGTACTTGAAAGACTAGCAGAAGGCTTTAAAAGATTTGGACAAGGACCAGTCTGAGGCATGGTTAAAACCAGCCTGAATAAGAAGGGAAAAAATCAAATAAAAAGGGGGCTGATCCAGTTAGATGATGAAGACGATGTTACCACCATAAGGTTGGAATTTTATAACCTATATATTGTGCTATATCAGAGCAAATACTTATTTGTATTGATTCTACTGTTGCATGTGAGCAAAATTAAACATTTAATGATCGACGGGAGCACCAGTGCTCCCATTTGCATATCTAATTTAAAATGCCAGTAGAATTTCAACCAAATTAGATAATAATTCTTTTTTGCATATAAAACATTTACACATCATACATTCAACATGTCCAAAAAACACAGTTTTCTGTGACTAATGAGCTTTTAAAAATCAAGCAAACAGCAAACACAAAATAACATATTATAATCCAAAGGCTAGGAAAATCCAGGTGCTTTATTGATCTGATAAACTGTTCACAGCACTTCCTTCATTGTAATATACACTATAGTCCCAAATGTAATCACTCACCTACTCAAACCATCGAATTCAGGTGTTTCAATCACTTCCATGAATACAGGTGTATAAAATCAAGCACCTAGACCTAGACATGCAGGCTGCTTCTACAAACATTTGTGAAAGAAGGGGTTGCTCTCAGGAGCTCAGTGAAATTCAGTGTGGTACGGTGACAGGATGCCATCTGTGCATCCTGTAGTTGGTGCCTTTGCGTCTTGCCGTGAAATTTCCTCACTACTAAATATTTCACAGCCAACTGTTGGTGGTATTATAACAAAGTAGAAGTGACTGGGAACAACAGCAACTTGGTCACAAAGTGGTAGGTCACGTAAAATCACAGAGCAGGCTCAGCGAATGCTGAGGTGCATAATGGAAAGCTAGAGTCAATAACTACAGACATCCAATCTTCATGTGGCCTTCAGACTAGCTCAAGAACAGTGCATAGAGAGCTTTATGGAATGGGTTTCCATGGCTGAGCAGCTGCTTGTAAGCTTTACATCACCAAGTGCAATTCAAAGCATTGAATACAGTGGTGTAAAGCATGCCACCATTGTACTCTAAAGCAGTAGAGATATGTTCTCTGGAGTGACATTTCATGCTTCTCTGGCTGGCAATCTAATGGATGAGTCTGAATTTGGTGATTGCCAATCTATCCAACTTGCATTGGATAGATTCCTCAGCTGCAATTTGAGTCTTTCAGGTAAATGAATTTAAACTCAATTCTAAATATTTGAGATAAAAGCTAAAGTTGAAGCAACGTTTTGTGATGATACAAAAAGTGACACAATACAACAATTACATAATCAAACAAACACAAATTTCCTTATTTTTTGTGCCAAGTTAAAAAGACCACAACTTGTGACAGTCTTAATTTGTCTAGACTTGCTGATACTAAACACAAAAAATGTGCACGTCGCTAAATGCAGCTAAAAAATCTGACCAGTATTATTCCAATCATAAAAGGAGAACCACTTTCTACTGACACTGAGAGAAAGTATGATATATCACAATGCAAGGTACACTAAATTAGGGCATCAACTGGATAGGTAATGAATTCATTATTTAAAAACTGTTCTGAGTCCGTAATGCTTGTAAGCAGCAACACTATCAGCATGCTGAATAATATCAAAATGTGCAAGCAAGAACTTTTTAAAGCAGATTCATTTTACTATGTATTCTTTATGTTAAATTACTAGGTCTTTGATTTTAACACACACACAAAACTAGGTGGTAAATAAGTGTGTCCATATGTGCTCTTGGCACCAGGACACCCTAGGTCACAGTTCAATGATCGACATCTTATCTGCGGCCGCATGTCTTGGACACTCAGGTGAAGGTAGGGGCGGAGTTGTCAACTGACCACTACCTGGTGGTGAGTTGGCTCCGATGGTGGGGAAGGATGCCAGTCAGACCTGACAGGCCCAAACGTATTGTGAGGGTCTGTTGGGAACGTCTGGCGAAGTCTCCTGTCAGGCAGAGCTTTAACTCCCACCTCCGGGAGAACTTCAAACATGTTCAGGGGGAGGTGGGGGACATTAAGCCCGAGTGGGCCATGTTCCGTGCCTCCATTGTTGAGGCAACTTATCGGAGCTGTGGTCGCAAGGTAGTTAGTGCCTGTTGAGCATGTTCAGAGAGGCCATAGAGAAAAGACTTCTGTACAGCTTTGAGGCGATTCTGGTCCACCATATGGTGTTTCAGGAGGGGAAAGCAGTGCAACACCAACACTGTTTATAATGGGGGTGGTGTGCTGCTGACCTTGACTTGGGATGTCGTGGGTCGGTTGGCGAAATACTTCAAAGACCTCCTCAATCCCACCAGCACATCTTCCATTGAGGAGGCGGAGCCTGGGGACTTTGGGTTGGGCTCTTCAATCTCCGGTGCTGAAGTCACCGAGGTGGTTAAAAAGCTCCTCAGTGGCAAGGCTCCGGGGGTGGATGAGATTCGCCCGGAGTTCCTTAGAGCTCTGGATGTTGTAGGGTTGTGTTGGTTAACGCGACTCTGCAATATTGCGTGGACATCGGGGGCAGTTCCCCTGGATTGGCAGACTGGGGGGGGTCCCCTTATTCAAAAACGGGGACCGGACAGTGTGTTCCAACTACAGAGGGATCACACTCCTAAGCCTCCCTGGTAAGGTCTATTCGGGGGTTCTGGAGAGGAGGGTCCGTCGGATAGTCGAACCTTGGATTCAGGAAGAGCAGTGTGGTTTTCGTCCTGGTCGTGGAACACTGGACCAGCTCTACACCCTCAGTAGGGTCCTTGAGGGTGCATGGGAGTTCGCCCAACCAGTCTACATGTGTTTTGTGGACTTGGAGAAGGCGTTTGACCGTGTCCCTCGGGGAGTCTTGTGGGGGGTGCTCCGGGAGTATGGGGTACCGGGCCCTTTGATACGGGCTGTTAGGTCCCTATATGACCGGTGTCAGAGCTTGGACCACATTGCCGGAAGTATGTCGGACTTGTTTCCGGTGAGAGTTGGACTCTGCCAAGGTTGCCCTTTGTCACCGATTCTGTTCATAATGTTTATGGAAAGAATTTCTAGGCGCAGCCAAGGTGTCGAGGGAATATGTTTTGGTGGCCATAGGATTTCGTCTCTGCTTTTTGCAGATGCTGTGGTCCTATTGGCTTCATCAGGCCGTGATCTACAGCTTTCCCTGGAGCAGTTCGCAGCCGAGTGCGAAGCAGCTGGGATGAGGATCAGTGCCTCCAAATCTGAGGCCATGGTCTTGGGCCGGAAAAGGGTAGAGTGCCTTCTCCGGGTCAGGGAGGATGTCCTGCCCCAAGTGGAGGAGTTTAAGTATCTCGGGGTCTTGTTCACGAATGAGGGAAAAATGGAGCGGGAGATCGACAGGCGGATTGGTGCAGCATCTGAAGCGAGCACTGTAACGGTCTGTTGTGGCAAAGCTCTCGATATACCGGTCAATCTACGTTCCTACCCTCATCTATGGTCACAAGCTTTGGGTAGTGACCGAAAGAACGAGATCACACGAGAATACAAGTGGCTGAAATTAGTTTTCTCCACGTGGTGTCTGGGCTCTCCCTTAGAGATAGGGTGAGAAGCTCGGCCATCCGGGAGGGACTCAGAGTAGAGCCGCTGCTCCTCCACGTCGAGAGGAGCCAGTTGAGGTGGCTCAGGGTTAGGATGCCTCCTGGACGCCTCCCTGGTGAGGTGTTCCGGGCACGTCCCACCAGGAGGAGGCCCAGAGGAAGACCCAGGACACGCTGGAGAGACTATGTTTCTCGGCTGGCTTGGGAACGCTTTGGGATTCCCCTGGAGAAGCTGGCCCAAGTAGGTGGGTAGAGGGAAGTCTGGGTCTCCATACTTAGGCTGCTACACCCACGACCCAACCCCGGATAAGTGGAAGAAGATGGATGGATGGATGGATGGATGGATGGATGGATGGATGGATGGATGGATGGATGGATGGATAAAACTATGTACATTGGTTTATTTGTAGGAAATTGATAAAATTTAACAAGAAAAAAGCATGAAATATTTAGAAGCTACAGCAGATTAATTATCAATAACTAAGTAGAACCTTTATTTAAAATCTGCACAATCATAGAGAAACACATAAAACCACAATAAAAAATTAAGATTTTTTTTTGTCCTGTCATGGCATTTTAGGTATACCATTTAGAGAAGATGGCCGCCTACGTGTGCCTGAACAGATTTGCTCTACAAAAAGGATATCTTAAGATGAAATCCTAATTGCATGATTTACTTTACTAAATCAAGACAGAATCTAGCATAAGAGTAAACAGGCCACACTGTCGTAATAGTAACCTGTTTGTATGACCTTCAACCGTCCGGATTGTTTGTGAATTGGTGCATGAAGGGGTGTGTGTGAGGGGGGGAAATGTGCCACAGAGAGATAGAAAGACTATATAAAAAAGTATGTTCATGTCATGTTGGTGTATGCGTGCAAGTGTGCCACCTGGACAAGCCCAAGACCCTACTCCCCAACTCTCCTCACCAGGCAGGAGGTGGATTTGTTGGCCGATTATGTCATAGCATAGCGACAAAGCCTGTCCAAATTTGAAGTCTCCTTCAAATGCGTCCTTTTCCCCAGATTTGAAGGATGGGTCCTGTGTATCCTTTACGGCTCACCATATCCCATAAATCATTGCGGGTCCAAACCGGGCGTTCAGGCAAAGCGGCAATGACTGTGACGAGCGGCAAATTATTTTCCTATATTACACTTTAAGTGGGCGAAAATGTGGCTTTGAAAGTCTCAAATATCTCCTCAGTTCATCAATACATCACCTAATTGCAATATTGTTCTGACATTTTCTGACATGTCTGCTCCCGCTGTATTAGCAGCCAGCTCCCCCTGCCAGCTGTCAGCTGGCTGAGCGCTCCAGGTTCGGTATACCGGGGGAGAACGCCTGACTTCCGGCACATTGTTATAAAAACTCCCGCTAGCTTTCCCCAATGAGTGGAAGATAAACACCGATATTATGTAATATCTAGTTGTAAAATGTTTGGTTTACTAAAGTATTTCATTTATTCCTGAGCAAATCGGTTTGATTGATTAAAGTTAAGACTTCAAACATAATAGGTTTATTTAACTGTAATGGCTTATCTGAGATCTGGAGAGTATTATATTTGAAAATGAATACTTTAAAATTTTTAAATTAATAAATCATGAATGCTCATTATGTGTACACTTAGTAACTTTGATAATAGGCTAATATAGACACTTAAAGCCTGTGTTGCCTTCATTATAGGCCTTATATAAGGCTTTTAATTTTGTTGTGGCTCCAGATAGATTTGTTTTTTGTTTTTTTTGCTCCAAAATGTCTCTTTCAACATTTTGGGTTGCCAACCACTGGAATATACCATTCATCCCTGGTGAGCCAACCTCCTGACAGGTCTAGAGGGGGTGCCTACCAGAGCTCAGTGCAGCCCCCAGACCCCAGCCGAGCTGACATCCCAAGGCGCCACACGAACAGTCCTACACCAAGGAGGCAGCAACCTGGAGGCGCCCCACCACAACACTGTCGGAAACCCCCAGCCGTTCCCACAACTCCAGTTCCTACCAAACCAACACAGGTGCCAGGATGGGAGTAAAGTCTGGGAATCGTGCCACCCAAGCCCATCCGAGCCCAGGCCCTCCCCCATGGTGTTTGCATGTATGTCTGTGGTAGTGTGAAATGTTGCAATGAGTGCACCTGTTTAAGTCTAAGTTGCATTAAAATTGGGGTTGTGGAAGTGGTGAGCAAGGCCTCACTGTCCTGGTGCTCCCCCCATGCCTGCAGGGTTCTCCTGCCAAACACATCAAGGCCCTATTGAATCCCTACTTATGAGTTGTGTTGCATAGATTTGGGGGACAGAGATGGGCACCAAGGTGGGACCAGCTCCACAACTGGCCCCATCCCGCCCCGCCCATACCAATCCACCACCGAAAAAGGCCAGGATACCACCAAGGATCCCCAAAGACACCAAGGGGGAGCTCCCACAGTGTGATGGGGGCTATCCAGGTGAACCAAAGTATGGCAAGCCCTGCTACTAAAAGCTTTTATCTAGCATTTTGCAACTTTTAGCTAGTATTTTGTTACATTTAGCTATTGTTGTGCTCTGTTAGCTATAGTGTTTTGTTTTATTCATATGTCACTGCTGGTGTTTAATTTACCAGGGATGCTAAATGAAAACTCATGTTGTTTTTTGTCCAATAGTAGTCAAGAGGTCTTTGACTCTGATGCACTCTCAATACATCATGACATTTTAACACCCATCTCTCTTATGTAACTAAAAAAATATAATTTATCTATACATTGGTTATAATGTCCATCATAACACTGAAGGTGATTAAAATAGTTCAAGTTCTCTGTAGAGTGGACCAGGAGAGATCACAATGAGCTACAAATGCACTACAAATAATTACACTCATATAAACTGCAGCATAATTTAAATAGAGAAACATACTATAAACAGTTGAATACTATTATAGAATGGTATAAACACCAAGGCTTCAGCACTGCTTAAACAGTCCCACATGTGTGCTTGTGTGTGTGAGGCAGGCAGACTAATGTGTGTGACCTATGGTGCTGCTTACGGCACTGAGAACATTAGTGCTTCAGATTGAAACAAATGAAGACAGCTCTTCACTTAGTCACAGTCAGACAGAGCCGGACAATAATAACACAAAGAAAGAAAGGAAGGGAGGCGTTTTGTGTGTGCATGTGTGTCTGTGTGAGCAATTTAGTGTGTAGTCAGTGTTTGTTTTTTTGCTTTTGTTTTTATACAGGTATAACCTTGCAAGTATATCTGTGTTGCTTGTTCATTTGTTTACATTAGTGTTTATGCTTCTTTAGTTAAATGCAACTGTTGTTTTTTATGTCATGAACATCTTTTTGTATCTCTCATGGCATCTGGAACAATACTGTCTAATGTGTTGTTCACATGCTCCACAGTGAATGTCTTTACAAATATTGTGTGTGTGAATGTGTGTGTTTTGAGGTAAGAGACAGTGAATCATATATCAATGGGGAGCTGATGATGAAAACCTTTAGGGTTTTTCTGATGAGAGCCTTGTGAATTAAAACCTGACAATACAAGTTGTCCCTAAGACAAATGCCTTCTCTGTGACACTCATTATCATGTGCATTTTTGGAACTTGTGTTTGCATATGTGGGTGTGTATGCATGCCCACTCATGTGATTCTACATGGTTTGCTGTTATTAAAAAAATGTTTTTTGTTGTGATGTATGACATGTTAGTGATTAGGTACTTTTCATATATTGTTCTTGATACCTAAACAATCTGCAAGGCTCATTTGTGATGCAATGCCTTTGCTTACTTTCACACCTTCTATTCTTGGTTTTGGTTCATTTAATAATTTGGTTTGGTTAATATTTTCCAGACTACACTTGAAACAAAATGTGGACTTTGGTCAAGATGAAACAGCCAAAATATGTTCAACACAAAGAGGTGTTCACAGTAAAATATCTGTTGGTTTTAGACATATGCACTTTCACAGTGCTAGCTATAGTCCTTATAGGTATGAGAGGCCATTCACTTATGTCTGTGTGGAAAGCTAGGACCAGTGGTCATTGAAGAAAATGCTTTTTTAGCCTCTTCACCAGTGTAGGACCTTCCTAGTTTGATGGAGACCATCTGCAATGCAACTGAACAGTAACTGTTATAATTAGTAGTGAGCTGAATTGAAGAACTCAAGTGTAGACTCAGTGAAGGCAGATTCAGGATCTTGACAAAACTATTTATTGACTTAACAAAGAAAAAAAGTAAACCAACAACATGGAAAGACACATAAAGGTAAACAGGGGACCTGACAAAGACTGAATAAAATCAGGGTGTATATGTTGGTGGATGAAGTGAGACATGATGTCCCAGATGTGCTCAATCGGATTCAGGTCTGGGGAACGAGCGGGCCAGTCCATAGCTTCAATGCCTTCATCTTGCAGGAACTGCTGACACACTCCAGTCACATGAGGTCTAGCATTGTCCTGCATGAGAAGGAACCCAGGTCCAACCGCATCAGCATATGGTCTCACAAGGGATCTGAGGATCCCATCTCCATATCTAATGGCAGTCATGCTACCTCTGGCGAGCACATGGAGGGCTGTGCAGCCCTCCAAAGAAATGCAACTGCACACCATAACTGACCCACTGCCAAACCGGTCATGCTGAAGGATGTTACAGGCAGCAGATCACTCTCCACGGTGTCTCCAGACTCTGTCATGTCTGTCACATGTGCTCAGTGTGAACCTACTTTCATCTGTGAAGAGCTCAGGGCGCCAGTGGCGAATTTGCCAATCCTGGTGTTCTCTGGCAAATGCCAAGCATCCTGCACGGTGTTGGGCTGTGAGCACAACCCCCATCTGTGGATGTCGGGCCCTCATACCATCCTCATGGAGTTGGTTTCTAACAGTTTGTGCAGACACATGCACATTTGTGGTCTGCTGGAAGTCATTTTGCAGGGCTCTGGCAGTGCTCCTCCTGTTCCTCCTTGCACAAAGGCAGAGGTAGCGGTCCTGCTGCTGGGTTGTTGCCCTCCTACGGCCTCCTCCATGTCTTCTGGTGTACTGGCCTGTCTCCTGGTAGCGCCTCCAGCCTCTGGACACTACACTGATAGACACAGCAAACCTTCTTGCCACAGCTTGCATTAATATGCCATCCTGGATGAGCTGCACTACCTGAGCCACTTGTGTTGTTTGTAGAGTCCACCTCATGCTACCACAAGTGTGAAAGCACCACCAACATTCTAAAGTGACCAAAACATCAGCCAGAAAGCAAAGGTACTGAGAAGTGGTCTGTGGTCATCACTTGCAGAACCACTCCTTTATTGAGTGTATCTTGCTAATTGCCAATAATTTCCACCAGTTCTCTATTTGCACAACAGCATGTGAAATTGATTGCCAATCAGTGTTGCTTCCTAAGTGGACAGTTTGATTTCACAGAAGTTTAATTTACTTGGAGTTCCATTGTGTTGTTTAAGTGTTCCCTTTATTTTTTGAGCAATGTATAATACAAAGCATTGTGTATGGGTGAATAAAAATAATTGTAAAGTACTTTGCATAACTTGGAGAGGTTAAAAGGTGCATGAATGAAAAAGTATGAACCATTTACTACATCAAAATTAACTCAATATCTGAAAAGTGACCAAGTACTGCAAAACAACTGCACACATGATATCTGGAAGGAAATAAAGAAAATTAATAATTTTAAAGCACGTCTTGCAGCAAATATTGATGGTGTAAATGGAGCAGAGGAAATTACTCAGATGTGGCAGAAGCATAATTATGAAATATTTAACTGTGTTAACAGCTCCTTATTTATGGTGGACAGTATTAATAATTATGAAGATGTGAAAGCTTCGGCTCAAGAAATTTATAATGCAGCCATGACCCTAAAGAACAATAAGGCTTGTGGTATGGATGAGGTGTCTGCAGAACACTTACAATTTTCAAGCAGAAAACTCTTTCCTTTGCTTGCTTTGCATTTTACTGGGTTTTTAGTCCATGGCATTTTGCCAGACCCACTTTTAGCTGTTATATTAGTGCCCATTATAAAAAAGTTGGCAAAAAAATAACAAGGTTAATTATTGGCCCATAGCTTCAGCCAGTGTGCTATCCAAGGGACTGGAGAGGATTATACTGAATAAGATAGACTTCTGATAACCAGTTTGGTTTTAAATCAAACCATGGTACAGATATGTGTATTTTTGCTTTGAAAGAGACATTAGATTTGTATATTAGATACAATTCTACAATTTTTATCTTTTATTGATGCCTCAAAGGCTTTTGACCGGGTTAATCATGAAAAGTTATTCTATGAGTTAGACAACAGAGGGGTTCCCAGATCACTAGTTAGAATTCTGTCCTTTTGGTACGCTCATCAGTTAATGTGTATAAGATGGTGTAATTGTGTGTCAGCTCCTTTTAAAATAAGGAATGTGGTTAAACAGGGAAGCATTCTCTCTCCTCTTCTTTTTAATGTATACATGGATGATTTATCAAAGTGGCTACAAAGCTGTGGGACAGGGTGTGTTGTTAGTGGGACCATAGATAACCATCTCATGTATTCAGATAACCTGGTTATTTTTAGTCCTTGTATTGTTGATCTTCAACAATTATTGAGGACCTGCTCATAATATGGTCCGGAGTATGACATAGTACAATGCACTGAAAAGTAATATCATGATTATAAAAACCAGAGAGGATCAGAAGCTGGTACTTCCTGACTTCTCTTTATCTGGCATTGTCCTCAACAGATGCAATGAAATTAAATATTTGGGACATTACATAACTGATGATGTGGCTGATGACATGGACATTTACAGATTTAATGCATGCACAAGCCAACATGCTTGCAAGTTCAGGATGATCTGTCTCAGTGAAAGTGGTTCTTTTTAAAGCATGCTGCACTCCTTTGTATATTGCCCACTTGTGGAGATGGTACAATCAAAGCAGTATACAGAAACTCAAAGTGGCATATAATGACAGAATGAGGATGCTGCTTAGGATGCCAAGATGGACAAGTGCAACTCAGGTATTTGTTGGTGTTGGTGTCTACACTTTTTATGCTGCATTACGAAATCTTATATACAGATTTATGTGGCAATTACTTGACTCTACAAATACCATCCTGATACTAACGGATATTGCACAAAGCTCAGTCAGTCCAGATTGTGGATCCATTGGCATTTTAGCCTTTTTTTAAATATGTGACTCGTATTAGTGATTCTATCTTTTTATTTTACTTATTTGTATTTTAATTAATTAATTAATTTTATATGGACCTATTTGTGTCTTTAATAAAAGTGATGATGATGATGATGATAGTCATTTTTATGTTATAAGATTGCTTAGTTTTGGCAGCCATTTTAAATTATTTTGACTAGAAATGAATTATCAGTTCTAAATGTGCATCCAATGATTGCACCTTGAGAGTTTCATTAAAATCCATCCAGTGGTTCATGAAATATTTTTTGCTAACAGGCATACTATTGATTTTACCAGCTTGAAACAAATATGTAGTACAATGTATAGTGCTTAGAGAAGGGGTAGCAAACCCTGGTCATTGAGGGCCACTATCCTGAGGGTTTTACTTATTACCCTGCTTCAGCAACTTGATTTGAATCAGTGGGTGATTAACAGGCTTCTGTTGAACATGAAGTACTAATTTAAGCATTGAATCAAGTGTGTTGGCTTGGAGTCTATGTTGAAAATGACTTCCAGCTACTACAACACAAAATTTTAGCGCAATATCTGTGAAATTGGCTGTTATAGCCATTTTATGTTTGATGAGGTTGTTTAACTGTGGCAGCCATCTTAAATGGGGTTGACTCCAAAAGTTAATCAGTTGTAGATGTACACCCATTGATTACTTTCTGAGAGTTTAATTGAAATCTGTACAGTGCTTCATGAGACATTTTGCTAACAGACAGATATAGTTGACTCTAACAGATAAATGCAAAATTTTAAACATAGATCTTACTCAGTCAGTACTCAGAGTACAAGTTGTGACTGTCAGCTACTGTTCTCCAGCAGTACACACACCACATCTCTTTTTTTTTTCATTAAAGCAAAAAAAATAT
Source organism: Kryptolebias marmoratus (assembly GCF_001649575.2). Lineage (NCBI taxonomy): Eukaryota > Metazoa > Chordata > Actinopteri > Cyprinodontiformes > Rivulidae > Kryptolebias > Kryptolebias marmoratus. Next base: position 31,059,753 of record NC_051435.1, on the reverse strand, counting down.
ATAATTTTTTCTTTTTTTTTACACTTAATCATATAACACACATACACATTTGAGAGCCTTTTTTGTGTATTGGTCACTTGCCAAATGTTTTCATGTACAGAGGAGTATAGTGTGTAGATGCCCTCAGTCAAAGTACACAGTACAGTGTTATCTAATGAACTGTTCAAGTTATAAGATATATATCCTAAAATCTTACAAAAAACAACATAAAATTGGAGTAAAACGTCTGTAAAAATGTAACAAAATGTTTTTACAACTTAGAATGTAAATATAAACAGTAATATTCATAAACACATGAACAAATTTAGCAAACACTGTTGTATACACTATTTCTAGTAAAATGCAGAACTTTTCTTAGATGCTTTTTTGGACAAAACAATCAGGAATTAGAATAAAATGCCATAAAAAAACTCATAAAAAGAGTTTCTGACCAAAACAAGGCAGATGGGCACACTACTTTCCTTGTTTTGGTCATTTTGTATGTCCTGCTCAGGATCACACAGGCAAATGTTCGAAAATATGGAGCTGAATCTCTCTTGCCAATAATATGGCTCAGAGGGGCACAGAAAAAATATGATTCTGTTTCCAGTAATGCTCTTCTAAAACAAATAATGGATCACCTACTTCATCAACAAAGTCTTCCCTGTCTGTCTCAGACTGTTTTTTTCTCCATCTATGCCTTTGAGCTTTTCCTTCTGTCTGAGATGCTTTGACTGTGGCTCCATCATCTCTGGTCCTCTACATCAAACAGAAGCTGGAGCGCCTCAGTCAAAAAATGCCTCATTGGTTTAACTCAAACACACTAAAACTGACTAAACAACACTAAACACACCACACTACACCCTATCTAAAAATCCCAAACACTCTAAATATCACTAATCTCATCACTCACTCCCACCCACAGTGGTTTTTTTTTTTCTGACACTGCCGAACTTCCTTCAACTTTGTCAACTTTTTCGTCTTTTTCCTGTAGAATTTTTGGCACTTGAAAAATAACTTTGGGACTCAGTCAGATTGGAGAGTGGTGTGTGTTTTATCTTTCGTCAAGGTTGGAGATGAGAACGAATGGGGGATGAGTATGTTTTTTTTTCCCCACGAGACTCTCCACCTTTGCTGCTGCCTCACACTAATGCCCTTCAAATATGATTATGATTTTCAGAAAAAGATGTGGCATGAATTATTTGTCATACTCTGGTTTTACTTAGCCTATTAATACTATTTAAAAACTAGTGTAAAGTTTGAAGTCTGTACTTTTGACACAAATTAAAGTCTAAGACAGCCCATATCTTTCCCGCTATAGTGTTTTAAATTGGTCATGTTAAGAGGCAATATATGCTCTAATCTTTCTGTGGCACTTCAGTGTGCTTCACTAACAACTTTTCTTTGGATGCTATGGTGAACGGAGAAGCACAGCGCGGAGTCTGATCAACTGCCTGGCTAATGTTAGCAATTTCAGGCTGTTAGTCTATAAAAACATACATGGGCTAACGTTAGTTGGGTATTTGCATTTCATTTGACCCACAGTATAACTTGTTAGCTGCTTCAAAGTTGGTATAAGACATATTTTATTGTTTTACTTACCTGATTGTGACTGCAGTGCAGTGCTAGACTGAGGGTCTGTGCCAGAGGAAGAGGCAGCTGAGGAAGGCCAGCACAGTATATCACAGATGTACAGATTCCGGTTAAGGGAATGGGTATCAAAACTAGGAATCGAAATTTTAAAATTTTAATGATTTAGGGGAAATCAGAATGTTATTCTCGGTTTCAATAGATAGATAGATTCAATAGATCCTAAAAGAGAAACTCAAAGTTATTTTAATGATTTTTTTTTTCAGCGTTGCCTGGTTGCCTGGTTGCCTGGTTGCCTGGTTGCGGTGGTGTGAACCTTTCCTGCTCTGCCTGCAGTTGGAGGGAGGCTGTAGGAGGACACAATGTCCCTCCTCATTGTTACAGATGGTGGAAATTTGTCCTGGCCACATTCAAACTGACAGAAATCTGCCGTGACAACAGAAAACTTTAATCCCTGTCCCATATCTTCTGGTGTTTCAGTGATGGCAGTCAGGTAATCTCTACTAGGGTTCCTCCTTAGAGATGACATTTCCGAGGAATGGAACACTTAACTGACCAAATGAGATTTTGTTGAAGTTGATTTGTAGGCCCACATCTTTAAAGTGTTGGAGAACAGCTTATATTCATCATGATATGCCTTGAATCCCCATACATTATAAAATCATATAAATAGTTCTTAGTCTTTTAGAACTGTATGCATCATTTTTTTAGAACGCAGATGGTGCTGAAACCAGAACAAATGTAACTCATGCTTAACTGAAAAAAGTCCCTCCTGTGTTATGCATGCAGTAGGACTGCACCTATCATGGTCTAGTGGTAAAATGAGATTAAATCAATCTGGCTAAAGTCTGTGGCACCAGCCAGCTCTGTGGAAAAAGTCATTCATATGAAGCAGAGGGTGACCATCATCACACTTATATTAGATTCACAGAGATCAACACAAAGCCTAAAGTCTCCTTTGCATTTTTGTGCCACCACTAGAGAATTAACCCATTCAGATCCAACCACTGGTTTAATGATGCCTTCTTGGAATACGCATTTGAGCTTTATTAAAACCTTTTCACATAAGCTAAGTGACAGACATCTCAGTATTTGGTATATCAGCTGCACTGTGTTGTTTATGTAAGGCAGTGGCTTAAATATGTAAGCAGAATCCGCTAAGGTGTCATATTTGTTTGTTGGGTTCAGGTGGATGATGTAGTTTTATCCTTCAATGAACACCGTACTTCGGCTTCTGCTACCGTAAGCGGGCAGGATTGCGGTCAGCTTTTGCTTATGGTTCACAAGGTGAAGCCGCTGGCAAGTGCGCCAAATAAACTCCATGGTCCCAAGCACAATATTAACCACCATGTGTCTGACTCTTGCCTCAACCTGCACTCCGAAAACAACCTTAAAAACACAACACAGAGCCTTCGGCAGTAGTGTGGTACCATTTCATACGAACAGGGTTATATTTACTTTAACCTTGTGGATTTACCCTTTAACGCATCTAAGATGGTGGGATGAAGCAGAATCAACATTATTCCACGTGTGTTGGGATTTGGGTTTTTATATTCAGTTTGTTGTCTTCGTGTTTCAGTTTGAGTTTATTGTTTATTTTATTCAGTTATCTTGTTAGTTTGGTTCTTGTTCTTTCTGTCTTTGTCTCTCGTGTTTGTTTCATCTACCTCTCCCCAGTTTGTCATCTGTTTACCTGCCACGCCCAGCTCCACCTGCCAGTAATTCTGATCACTCACCTGTGCCCACTTACCTCATTATCCTCTGTGTTTAAAACCCGGTCACTTTCTCCACTACTCCATCGGATCATTGTTCATTTGTCCTGGTACCATGTTCCTGATCTGTGTCCTTAGTCTTGTTCCGTTCCTGTGTTCTGATCTAAGCTCTTGGATTTAGTTTATGTTTTTGTTTTGCTGCCTCGTCAGCTTTTGTTTTTTTTTATGAATAAATTAGTTTTCTTTTAGTTTTAAAGTATGAGTCTGCTCTCTGGGTTTGTCTCCGTCACCACCTATCCTGATAACATGTATGTTTTATTATCAATAGGAGGTTTTTTTGCACATCATCCTCTTCACTGAAAGTCACTTCTCCATCGATGACATTATCCTGCAGTGCTTTAATCATATCCAGGCCCAGCAGTGGTGTTGTTGTCTTTTCTATACAGAATGTTGCTGGATTTTTGTTCTTTTTATTTGCTATTCCTGCTGTAGGTAGTAGGCAGTCAATGACAGATAGGTCACCTTTTGCATATGTGACAAGTTTAACTTTGGGTTCTGTCAGTAGGCGTTGTTCAAAATGTTGCTTGTAAAAAAAAAAGTTTTGGGTAAAATAGATACGGAAGCTCCAGTATCTACAGTTCACTGCAGGACCTGGGAGTTTCTTTGTGTTGCTTCAATGTTTCTTTGACATGTGATTTTATCAAGCGTTTGCAGCTTGTACAGCCTGTACAAGCGCCAGCAGGACTGTACTTGCAGCTGAGAGAAATGTAGCATTTTTAACTGCTGCTCCCACTGTTGTATGTCCTTCTGATAGCCTCTAGAGCACTTGTTGTCCCTCTTGTCCACTTTTGTGTAGTAAAATGACGTCATCTTTCATTCAGCAATTTGACGAGCCTGTAATTATAGCACACTTTCCGTAAACGGTAGTAGAAGCTCACTAGCATGACATAGGAATGGCAGTGGACTCAGTACTAAAATACTGAAGAAGTAATAACAGCAATAACTAGTGACAAGAAGTAGTAACTAGTGACAAAAAGTAATGACAGCAACAGAACAGAATATAAATGCATTCACTGTGTAGACCTAAGAACACAGCTGTCTGACTTTTAGTTGGTAAAGGATGAAGCACACTTTAACACTATAAAACAACTTCAGCTTTCTGTTAGAAAGTGTCATCAGCTGTCTAACTAGCTAGCTAGCTGTTACCACTGTGTTTCTGAGTTGGATTGAATGACCGTAATGCTTAAATTATTTCTTACTTTTTTAAAACTTTTGTAGCAAATGGGAGTTCAATCTTGAGATTAATTTTACCATTTATCAGATCTCAACAACTGAAGGATGAACTTTGTTCATCACAGGGACCTCTATCATAATATTTACACCAAATAAGGAGGAAACCAAATTTGACTGTAAGGTTTTGTTACAAAAATAAAACTAAATAAAGAAAATAGAATCAACAATAAACAATTAAGATGACACATTAATAATAAGATTAACTCTAAGACAGGGAATATCTTTGTAAGGAATGACTTATAAATAACTACTTTGAATGAGGATTTATCAAGATAAAACACAGCAACAAGTAATACTTTAGTAATCTAAAATGAAGAATTGATTTTTGGTTGATCTAAACCAAAACAATTCTTTTAACAGAATGTTTGAATTTTAAGATTGATGTTTTCAGTTTCTTATTTGTGCAATAATTTGGTATAGTTTAACTATTTTGGTAAATAGTTACTTTGGAATTTGGTCAGAGGATGTTATTAATTCTGCCAGGTTGTCAGATTAGTTTCAATAAAACATCAGATTTTAAACAGATATTAGTTATCAATTTGCATCAGTTAAAATGAAATAGCCATACCTAAAATTGTTTCTTCTTTTATCTTCTTATCAGAAGATGTGGTGGCCCAGTCGTCAGTTCATCTATGAGGAACTTGGAGACTGCTCTGGGCTCAAACAGAACCACAAGAAGGTTGGTTAAGGCCCAGAGTCTGAGGGTCAGCGTTCTGTTCAAGGTCACCAGGGGGTCAGTGAGGAGGCGGCTGATGCAGCAGGAGTCAGATGACAGGATACGTGCAAACCAGAGCAATTCTTTCATAACAGTGTGAAAGGTTAATTCTCAACTTAAGTTTGTCTTTACGGTTTGCTCTTTCTTTATCTTTTGTCTGCTGAACTTAAAAACACTGAGCAGAAAATTCTTCTAAAAAAAACTTCTACATCCATCATCATTGCTTTCTTGTGTATAATGTATTGTCGAATGTGCACGTGCTCCTTCTTCCTGATGTTATAGTCACTTGGGACTGCTACATCTATCACCACTGCTCTCTTCTGTATCTTATCTGTCACCACAATGTCCAGTTGGTTAGCCATCACCTGTTTGTCAGTCTGGGTCTGGAAGTTACACAGTATCTTAGCCCTACCATTCTCCACCACCCTTGGTGGAGTCTTCCACTTTGACTGTGGGACTTCCAGTCCATAATCAGTACAGATGTTCCTGTACACTATTCCAGCCACTTGGTTATGGCATTCCATGTATGCTCTGCCTGCCTGCATCTTGGGTCCTGCCTGATATGATAGACCTCGTCCTCTATTGCTCTTGTGCTGAGTACCTGCTCTTGTGCTGCCATGATTAGTGTCTCTGTGCTGTCCTTAAGTCCAGCCCTTTCTAACCACTGGTAGTATTTGTTGGTATCAGCCACTTCCTCAATCTGCCGGTAGTACATACCATGCAGGGGCTTATCTTTCCATGAGTTCCTATTTCTCCTCTCCCACATTGGTTTTTTGCTGCCTGAGACATTCACTTAGCAGATTATCATTGTGGCTTTCTTCTTGATGTACTCCAGGATCTTAGTTGTTTCATTCTGTATAGTGACTCTGATGCTCAGTGGTCCTCTGACTCACTCCTTTCTCTTAATGTACAGTCTTAGGGAGCTGGACTTAGGGTGAAACCCTCTGATCTTTGTGATGAGCTTTTTAGTCTAGATGTCAGTGGCTTATATCTTCTTCTTTGCCCAGGTTATTATACCAACAAGGTATCTGATGAATTGCACCATATATGTGTTGATGGCTTGGACTTTGTTCTTGCCATTCAGCTGGCTCTTCAGGACCTGCTTTATATATATACTCAAGTGAGCCTGATCACTTCAGTGAGTGATTCCAATTATTCTGAGTCCGTAAAATGAACCTAATTTACCAGCTCTAGAAGTTCAAAAGGTATGAACATAAAAAAAAAAAGTTGTGAAAGAATCTTTAGACAGATTGAAAATGTTATTTATCTTGTCACCTACTGGCATGGCTGGAGCATATTTTTGTTAGACAGTGGGAATGGAATGTTTTTCAGAAATGAAAGAAAGATAAAATAAAAATACTTTAATGAGTCCAGCAATTTTTATTTTATGTTGTCTGTTTGCAGTTTAAATTTGAAGTCAACACTTTTTAAGTTACACTGAAATGACATACATCACACAATTAATGCAATATAATAAAAATAGATCAATAAATAAACATGCTTTGCACAATTAAAATTGTAAACCTCTCAAACTAACAGTATGACATGATGTAAAATCCAAGGAATGGGCTATACTTTCTGAAAGTCATCAGAGAGAAATGAGTGTCAGACACATTGTTATCACTTCTCTTTATGGCATCACACGAGGGACAACAATCCCTCTCTTACATACCAGTATGTCTGTGAAGGTGTGTACTTTTTCCCTCTCTATAAATCAATGTCAAATCACGATGAAGACTGTATATAACTTTTGTGCAATTATCACATGGGATGAACACCTATGTACACAAAAAAAGTGAGTGGTACTCAATTATCGCTGTGCGGCCGTTTCATTCTCACCCTAACACAAGACATTTTAAAATGTGGGAAGGCAGAAGAGTAAGCCATTACAGATATATATATATATATATATATATATATATATATATATGCACAGCCTGCATCTTGGGTCCTGTTGGATTCAATATTGTATAGCCCCCAGCCTCTATAGCTAGTTCAGCCCTTTTTTGCCACTGGTAGAATTTGTTGATATCAGTCACTTCCTTAATCTGCCAATAGTAAAGGGGCTTATCTTTCCATGATGATTCCTCCTGTTCCTCTTCTTACATGTTGACTTGCTGCTGTCTGACACATTTACTTAGCACACATAAGTGCATCAACCTATTTCATTGCTAGATAAGAGATGACTTGTTTGCAGAATGTAATGGATAGTTGGTGTAACCTGTTGTTTTGCTTTTGGCTGCTCCCTTAAAGATTTGACTATTGTTTCATGCCGGATGCCCTTTCTAACGCAAACTGGGCTCAAACCTGCAGCCTAAGGATTACAGGACTGTGACACTGACCACCAAGCTACCGTAGCCTTTAGTTGGTGCACTGGATTATAAGGCGCACTGTCATTTTTTGTGAAAATTGAAAGCTTCAAGGTGCATCTTATAGTCTGGAAAATACGGTAGTTTAAAAAAACTGGTTGTGTAAAACTAAGCTGCATGGCTAGTTGCTGGGGCCGCAAACTTTCAGAATTCAGTGAGACTGCTTTGGAAAATAAATCTCTCCTTATTTCTATTTTGAGCCACCAATTAGTCTTCAACAGTTTCAGCCCAGTGACATTGAAGCTTTACAGGATTTTTTAAACATGCAACATAAATCATGCCAAAGATTTGAAGGTTCTGATGGGTACAAAATACTGACTGAAATGAGATGACAGTGAATAACCTATATTTCTGCGGTTTTGTCAACATTTTGCTGTAACTTTGTTTTCTTTAACTTAGCTTAAAGAAGGTGCGTTTTTTTATGTAAACAGAAATGTTAACTGAAAATAATAAAATAAAATAATAATAATAAATAATGATATTATTATTTGTATTAAATACAATCTACTGTGAATGTCTCATTTTATTTTTGTTTTTTTATATATCTATGTTTTAAAACACCGAATATAAAAAACCCGATTTTAAACAGGCAGCGACTGTTTAAAAGAGTTGGTGGGGATACACATTGAAACGTTTGCAACAGGAAGCCCCCCAAAAAATCTTGTAACTGCTTTTTGTTTTGTTTTGTTTTTATATCAATTCATATTTGTATCATAAAAAGAGTTTACAAATTGAGTGTGGCCCCCAGAGGACTTTCTAAAAATTTAAATGGCTCCAGAGAGAGAAAAGCTTCCCCACCCCTGGATTATACTTGTTGTAAGTAAATCAAGAAGTGAGCCAAGGGCAAACTTCTGAGGCTGAGGCATTTCAAACTTTACGGAAGCTTTTATTGACATACTGTCAACACAGAGACACTCAGATGCTTGGTAAAACTTAGAGGGTTATTTAATAAATATTCTCTGATATACATAGGTCCTAACAAATGTAATATGAACTGGTAAATAGATGTCTCAAAAAATACAGCAAACTATAAAAACCTAAACAACCCATTTCTATATCTTCAACTTGGTTTGGTTCTGACAGAGTCCTGTTGCACAGTCCTTCCTTTGATAAAGGGGACCTATTTTACAAAATTCACTTTTTGCATGTTTTTGTACTTCCATTTGGGTATCTACTGCTCCTGGAAACAGAAATTCACCCAGCTGTTTTTTGACAATAAGTACATGTTTTCTGGTGTCTGCAAAACGACTTGTTTCAAAAACCTCAGGATTGTTGCGTCACAATCCCCGTTACCTAGCAACCCCAAGCCCAGCCCAGCCCCTCACCTAGCAACCCAAGCAGAGCTCCACCCACTTCATTACAACAAGACCATCACGTTAGTTCTGCTGGTTTCACCTCTGCACAATGTGTGCTGGAAAAGGAAAATGTTCTGTTGTCAGCTGCAATGTAGACATGTCGATGTATGTTCTCCCAGTTATGGAGAACAGAGCTGCATGGCTTCATTTTTTTTTTTTGATGGCAGTATATCAGCTATATTGCCAAAGAAAGTTGTAGTGTAACCAGCTCAGCTGTCCCAGAAACATGTCTCTGTTAAAGTCACAGCAAGTTTGTCTAAACTAACATGAGAACTAGTGTTGTGTTGTACATAAATGATTTGTTCAAATGAACGAATCTTTTGAGTGAACGAACTGAACCAAATCACTTTATTCACTGATTCTTTCGTTACTTAGGGCCGGTCCCAATACTCGCACTTCCACCCTTATTCCACCCTTGTGTCCTTCAAATGCATGTTCATGCTGAAGAGTTTGAGTGTGTAGTGTGTCCCAATTCTCCGGAGTGGTATTTAGCCCCCTTTGTGTACTACATCCGCCCTTCAGCTAAGCCCGCATCCAGGCGGACTTCGGCGAAGTATTTACCCACAATTCATTGCTGCTTCTGACGTTTTGATTTTTTTTTATTGTCTTAATTGATAATGAAAGGGCTTTGAATTAAAAGGCAGAAATATGGCAGTGGTGACAGAACAAGCTGAGTCTGTTACGTAATACACAGTTTTTAAATGTAAAGTATTGAAATAATTCTTGTTTCACTCTGCTGTACATGTGTGAATACTATCAAACTTTGCTCCGTATTCAACAAGTCATAACAGCCAAATATCTCCTGCAATGACTTTGGAAAACAAAAATACCTATACTGTACTTTTAAAATTGTACTGGTATCTTCTTAAAATACCCACCCTGTTGGATGTCACAGTTACGTCCCAGAGGTGCAAGTAGAAGACGTAACCTGTACTGTCCCAATTTTCCAATTTTTGCATGTTTGTAACCTGCGCACACGAACCCTTCTGTGCACTTTGAATGAGAACACACTTCATAGAGGGAAGTAGGGTGTAATGCGAGTATTGGGACCGGGCCAAAGACTCCACATGGGCTGCAGGGGAGCAGGAAATACGTTTGCCATCCTGGAGCGGTCATCCTTCTTATTTGGTTAAACCGGGGGTCGCCAACCCGCGGCTCTAGAGAAATATATTTTTTGTTTTAATATATGCCTCTTTTACATGGACCCTTATTCAGAAGTCCGGCTCTACTCGGCTCGGCTCGATAAAGAATGCATCGCGTTCACACCGGCCAGTTTGGTCGGTAGCAGAGGAACGCCTCCTCATGTTGCGGGTGGCGGGGCCGCGGGGTGGTGCGCTACCGAAACTTGGCGCAAGTTGTATAAATAACGAAAGCGCTATGGACAACGTTGGCCCTGTGTTGTTGCTGTTTTTTAAACTTATGGGGATTCTCCTGAGACTTCAGGAAGAGAGGCGCAGTGGAAGAAATGCTCTGGATGCTGCGATTGTTGCGCGGAGTAGGACAGCTGTTATACGCTGGAGATTTCAGGCTTTACAGCGCCTTCAGCTGGGGGACAGACGGCATAAACGCTGCAGGGTAAGCTAACGCTGTTGTTTATATTCCTACGTTCGCTCTTTATGCTTGCATCTGGTCACACCCACGACCAATGAGTGAACAGGAGCTAAGCTTGCGCCGCCCATGAAGCAGGGCCAGCCCGGCTGGTCCTACTCCGAAGCAGCTAAATTAGTTATATTAGCCTATTAGATAGGCCTATCAGATAGGCTGTATCTGTGATATATTAGCCTATCAGATAGGCTAATATAGATACATACAGCATATGTTGCCTTCATTATAATGCTTATATCAGGCCTTTAGTTTTTTGCGGCTCCAGACATATTTGTTTTTTGTTTTTTTGGTCCAATATGGCTCTTTCAACATTTTGGGTTGCTGACCCCTGGGTTAAACCAAAAGAGCAGAAGAAGCCTGAGCACTGAGCAGCTTATTTCTGTTCAAATCGTCGGACTGTTGATGTCAGGGCTCAGGGGATAACTTTTCACAAGTAAGATGAACATATTATATTTTGTATTTTATTTTCTTTTTGTCTGTGATCCATACCATTGAACAAACTGCTGATTTGCGCATGCGCAGAAAAAACATACTGCCACCGAGGAGTGTTCCGTTTCTGTTTGAAGGATGTTGATGTTGGTCTCTCTCTGCATCTTTGAAAAATGTTTGTGTCTTATAAGCCCATGGGGGTTGGCACCTTTTATGGTGTATGGCACAAAAGAAATAAACTAAACTTACTAACAAACTAACTAATGAACTGTGTGAACTGAAGGATTTGGTGAACGAATCTTTTGAACGAATCATTTTAATGAACTGATTCTAATGATTCAGTTCACTCAAAGGAGCTGCCATTCCCATCACTAATGAGAACTATGTTAATAAAAGAGAAGAAAAGTTTGAAAAAAATAAAATAAAACTGATCTTTACCAAGCGGCCGACCGGACACTTTTTGGGTTTGGACCTGCTGATTGCTGGTGTCCCGACCTGCTACCAGTCGAGGTTCGGACCGCTGATAAAATTCCCGAGCCCCCACCTCCTCGGATGTAACGCCATTTAGGTTCAGTAAAAACAGTCAAGCACACAAAGTGCAAATAATTTAAGAAATTCTAGTCAAATGGGACCAGGACATCTTGCTTCGTAGTACACTTCTCAGGTCTCATTGATGATACATCTGAACCTTTGCATGTACAAGGACTTACACAATTTTTTTGTGTATATGCACTTTTTGTACATCAAGGTCCTGGTCTTTAAATGGCAAGTAACTAAGCAGCATGTTGAAATAATCCATTATTTTTGTCTTGTATTGGCATTTTAAATGTGGAACTGACTGTATCTGTATTTTAGTTGGGTGGAGGATTCCTGTTGCTGGCATTTGTAGGATTTTTACCACTTTACGAGATTACCAATTTTAGTACTGACAAATATTTAATGGCTTTCTGTTTCCACTGTCTAGCTAGACTTCTTCACATCTTGTATTGTGCAGTGTGCTGCTGACAAACAGTATACAAGTTAGATGTTGAGATGGATAGCAATTTATTTTTCACACACTGTGACAGAGTAAATATAGAAAGGGAAAAAAAAACCATGGAACTGGGGAAACAACTGCACCTTTGTTCTTTCATCCTCCAATAAAAAAAAAGAAACTACTGGAAACTGCTTCACTGTAAGCATTCTATGCAGTACGTGTGTGTGTGTGTGTGTGTGTGTGTGTGTGTGTGTGTGTGTGTGTGGTGGGGGGAGGGGGTCTGAAAAACAGGCCTAATGATGGATTAACTGTTGTATGGATAAATGGAATGTGTTTCAGCTCTTTAAAGAAGAAGCCATAACTTAGGTCTCCTACTATCATTAAAAAAGTTTTTGATTTAAAATTTCATTCATTCAATATGATTTGAGCTTTAAAGATTTGTATACTGTTGTAAAAGTCAAGACTTATGCTATGTTCACACTGCAGACAAATGTGATGATGTGCAATTCCTTTCTTTTTGCCCCTATGCAGTCTCCCTATCCATTTTTTTCACATCTGACCCAGGTCTTTTAAGTATGTAGTATTTTATCAGACACATATCTGATGTTTTTCAAATTGTCAGCAGTGTAAACATTCATGTCGCATTTCATCCAACTTTTACATCTGATGAAAAGTCCCTCACATCAAAGTCCCACCACTTTTGACTTTTACTTTGCACCCACACATGCCTCTGCACAGAGGTATCTGCCACAGCTAAAAAAAAAAAGGTAATTGTTAACGTTTGTGCTCTTTTTCTTCTCTGTCTTCTTTTATCTTTTATCATTTTGATTCACAGTTGGCCCCAATAGGACAGCAACTTCAAAATCAATACATACATGCTAACACCCGCAACACGTGGAGTGTGACGTCATGTCTTCTTTTGCGCATGCAGGTCATTTTGGGAACTCAAGACTGTTCATACTGATGGACGTCACATTTAAAATGCAATGTGAAAGACCACACAAAAAATCAGAACTGAGCATTAAGACCTGTTTTAAAGTTCTAAACACAACCTTCAGAAGTCATAATTAGTTAAATAAGATCCACCTGTGGGCTCTAAGTGTAGACAGACACAGAAAATAGGCTTGCTGTGTTAGGGAAAATGTCCTAATTTATATCTCCCCTCTGAATTTGGTTTTCTGTGTTCAGTTCATGTCTGGTCTGTCTTCTACAGGCTACTCACTGATAATTTATCTTCTAATTCTAGTCTTGCAAATGAATTTTTAAACAGAAAGCCTCCACTGTGGGACACTACAAAGCCAATGTTCCATGTTATTCCTGCAGTAAAAACATCACGTGAGGTCTAGTGTTAGTAGTGGCTGTATCAATGAGCTAAAACCAGAAAATGTGTCCACGGAGCCAAATTATTTTCACCTCAATGAGACATTTGGAGTTGCCTGCAGTTCCAATCACCGTCAACAGGGAGATATGAGAAATCTACTGAAGAACGTGGGTGGTGACCTGTCCCACCCGCTAATTTGCAAATCAGTAACAAATTGGGTATAATTTACCAAAAAACATTTTAGATTTCATTTAAAATTGTCCAAATAGTTGGCACACAAAACAAAATAAGCTAAGTATTTTAATTATTTGTTATGAGGAACTGCTTTAATTTTTATTTTATTTATTTTTTATATACTGTTCTCTTAGATTGGCCGTTCTTATATTTTAAATTGCATTGTAGCTATGTTTTTTCAGAGAGACTGAATTCAACATGGTTGGACAGTGGTTAGAGATGTCACCTCACAGCAAGAAAGTCACAGAATCAGCTCCCTCTTAGGGCCTTTCTGTGTGGAGTTTGAATGTTCTCCTATACATGTATGGACTTTCTCAGAATACTCTGGTTTCTCCTGTACACTAAAAATGTGCAGGCTAGATTGACTGAATTTAGTACAGTTTATTTATATGCAGTAGGATCAATTCAAAACAAAAGTAATCTCAGGGCACTGTACAAAAACATTTAGAGGAGAACCAGAACTAGGCTCAGAAAGCAGCCATCTGCCTTGCTGGGGTTTGAGAGGACAGAAAAGAGACAAACACAAAATGATTGTTCCAGGTATAGTTTCTATGGAATGAAAAACACATGCTAATCACAGCAATATTTACAAATTCAAACATGGAGACTAGAGTGAGTAAAGACAGTGTTGGGGGTTTTCTAAGTTACCCAACCTAAACAAAGAACCACACAGAGAGAGAGTAAATTGTTTTTAGGATACTTCTGCAAAAGGAGAAGTCACTCGAGCAACGACCTTTTGGGTCAAACTCCAGCGAGTTCTGAAGTCCTGTAGCATCAGCATCTTTTTATTAGAAACAAGGAAAGGGTGGGGGCTGAATCGGTCAGGACCGGTTCTGCCACACAAATTAATCACACAAATAGAACTTACAGCATGTTGTGAAACATTCTGTCTATCAATCCTGATACAAAGATTATCAGAGGTACAGTGATGTTACTTTGGTGATTGGCTGGCCTACTAAGATGATTTGCTGACGCCTGTAAACACGATAAAATGTAAACATGATACAAATGAACTTAATTAATATCTCTGACATCCGGTGTGACACGTAGGCATGTTTTGCACATAAACACAAAGGCTGGTAATATTGAAAAACCCTAACAGACAGCAGCAGTGAAGACTTCTTAAACTTACTTCTTAAAGTTAGAAGTAAATTGGTAGCAGCAACTTTCTTGCCACTTCTGGATTATGGTGATGTTTTATATGTGAATGCTTCGACCAAATGTCTTCAATCGTTAAATTCTGTATATCACTGTGCTTTAAGGTTTGTAACCGGTAGCAGACATCTTACACATCATTGTAAATTGTATGCAAAAGCTGATTGGCCTCCTTTAAGCATACGGAGAATTAATCACTTGATGATCCTGATTTACAAATCTCAGTTTGGCTCTAGCATATTGAAACTCTCTTTTACATAGATCTGTTAATTCTCATTGTTCTAATAACATTTTCTTTTGGATGTTCCACGCTTTCGAAGGGAAAAAGGGAAACAAGCTTTCAGTGTGATGGCTCCTATTGCCTGGAATCAGCTCCAATCTTAAATCAAGATGTCAAAATTGGTTTCACTGGACTTATTTCGAGCGATTCTGAAAATGTGTATATGTATTAATTAGTTTTATTTTGTAACCAGGTTGCTGTGTTTTGCAGGTTTCTGCCCAGGTCCCTCTTGATCTCAACGGGGTTTCCCTGGTTAAATAAAACAAAATAAAATAAATGTTGTCAGTATGTCCTCCAGCAGTCTAAGCCTACAGCATAACTAACAAATAGCTCAGGAAACCCAAAACAATCCAAACTTTAGGATTCATCAAAAAGGAAAATAGTGCTAAGTAGTAGTAAGTAGTTTTAAAAGCCAGTACTTTCTTACTTTTACTTAAGTACAAATGTTAATGTGGTACTTTTACTTGAGTACATTTGTGTCTGTGTATTTGTACTTTTACTTAAGTACTATCATAAGGCGTGGAGACAGAGGCGAACCCAGGATGCAGACTCATCTTTAAACACAAAAACTAATTTATTAAAGTAAAATATAACCAAAACAAAGGGCTGACGAGGCAGCAAAACTAATAATAGCAAAAATCAAAAATCAAAAACGCGAGGCGAGGCGAGGCGAGGCGAGGCGAGGCAAAACAAAACGCGACACCTGTGGACAAAGTGGAAAGCACAACATGGAAAGGAATGACCCAGTGAGGAGTGAAGAACAAAGACCGGTTTTTAAAGGCTGAGGATCAGGAGGAAAATGGGCACAGGTGAGTGATTACAAACAGGTGAGAATGATGGCAGTGATTGAGTAGGCATGGTAACGTGGGTGTGGCATGAGAGACTGGAAATTAACTGAACGGTGAGGCATGAGAGCAGGAGGCGTGGCAAGACCTGGACAAATAACACAAAACTTACAAAAACACCAAACTATGACAAAGTACATTGTTTGAGTACTTTCTCCACCACTGCTATTCAGCATGTAAGCTTTGTTTGCATGCTCCAAGTCTTGTTTCTTGTTTCTGGTGTATTTTCAAGGCAGCATTACAACCCCACATGCAGGCCTAGCATAGTTCCAACAGCATTTTGAGATGTTTTTGTAAGGATGAAAACATTTTTAGAAGTAGTGCTTTGTTTACAAAAATATTTTTAGAAACACCACAAAAAATTGTTTTAAAGAAAAAAAAATGTTCGTGTGGACAAGGCCTAAAACAACTAACCTTAGGTTATGTTCTTTCAACCTTTGTTCACTGCATGGGAGAAAACCTTCCTATCTTTAAATAAAATAATAATTTGTAACTTTTTTTGAGCTATGTTTTACTTTATTAGATTTTTATACTGGTACCTCTATTTGAGTACAATTTCATCATAGCAACCATATTTTAGTACTCCTTCTACCTCTGGTTATTGATTTCTGCTTGTTGTTTGGAAGGTGAGCTGGTCATGATGACTCACCATAAGAAGCCCAAATGAAAAAAACAGCACAAAAACAAGAGTCATACAATATGGGGTGAAAAGGAGGCAGATTTAGAGGAAGAGCACTTTCAAAGGTTATCCATGTCCATCTACTTTGATACAAGCACTTGACTGTGAAATCTTCATCTTTTGTCTTACAAAATTTCTTAACATCATGCAACCCAAATTTCTGATAAAAGTTTGGGAGCTATTGATAGTTTATTAGCAGCATCTAATTGTTTTCACCAGCTATGTATTTACAACATTGAGTTGCAACCTTACTTTACATTATTGGAGGCATTCACTGTGTGCCAGATAAAATAAAAAAGAAGACGAAATTTGAGAAAATTAGGTTTGCACATGATGGACAACTGGAAAGTGCTGCTGCATACATATTTGTATGCAGTTCAAATGTGGTTCTTTTTAATGGCAGGTGTAAAGTGTCTAAAAATAAAATAACATAAAAAAATCTGTCATTTTTACCTCCCTTCTATGCCTGTCAGGAAAAAGAGGCCACCACCATCACCAATATGACCAAAAGCTGAAGCCAGTGGTGTCACTAATGGGTGCTAGATGCTAAAAAAATCTTTACTGAGAAGTATGGATTTTTGCAAGTGTGGCCGTCCTGTGGTGGTTTGGTAGAAGATTCTTCTTTTTATATCAGGCACCTGTCAAAAAAATTATATGATAAATCCTGAAGTTTTACTAAATTTTACCTTTAAAAAATGGTGAGTTTAAATTATTGAGTTTAAATAAAAAATAACTGTAAGAGACAAAATACATCAAACATCAAGTATAGGTACTTGTTGTCTTTAGGATAATTAAACCTGATACTTAGCATTGTTGAATTGTTTTATACCCTCACATACTATAAGTTAGATTTATAGATGAGTGATGCTTGCATGGAGTTGCTTCAAGGTATTCCTGCATTTATGAAAATGAGGTGATGAAAAATTAGCTTTGAATTTTTTATTAGATTGGACTAATAAGATACATCCACCTAATGAAACAATTCAACATTAACTTTTCATCACCTCATTTTCATAAATGCAGGAATACCTTGAAGCAACTCCATGCAAGCATCACCCATCTATAAATCTAACTTATAGTATAGAAGATATTGAGAAAAAAAACTAATTTTTCATAAAAAAACTATTAATAAAAATATGAAATGCTTTAAAATCAGATACAATTAGGTGTGTCTTATTTGTCCAGTCTAATAAAATAATTTAATATTAACTCTTGGTCAGAAGTTCACATGACATAGAGGTTATTGACTTTTTTTTAAGTGTCTTTGATTCAGTAATTTGTTGATGGTCCCGAAGTGAACTACTATGTTTATAAGGCTGGAGACCGAGGTTTTTTTTTTTTTTTTGTCTTTTATTAGGAAGACATGGAGGTCTCACTGCCAGCACCGGGACAAACGGCAGGAAGACACAGCCGAGTCCACCTCAAGTCCCCCTGGTGATCTGAGACACTTCTATTTTGTGGAGTACGTTTGCTTCTGTTTTCTTAGTTGCTGGTGTCTTTGGTGTTTTCTAGTGTTTTTGGTTTTTGCAGCATTTTTCTTAAGCTGCACTTTTTCTTTGCATTCATTTTTTGTTCTTGTGTGTTTTGAAGTTTGCATCATTCATGTGTCTGTAGTGCGTTTAATCATTTTAAGCATTTTTCGCAATTTGCTCGAGTCCCCCTGGTGATCTGGGACACTTCCATTTTGCTTCTGTTTGCTTACTTGCTCGTGTGTGCTGGAGTTATTAGTGTTCGCTGGTGGTTTTGGTCTTTGCATTAATTTTTTGTGCTTGTGTATTTTGAAGTTTGCATCATTCATGTGTTCATGGCACATTTAACCATTTGAAGCATGTTTTGCAATTTGCTGCTTATTTTTCTGGGTTGCTGCACTTTTGCTCCTCTTGGCCACCGTACCTTTACTTAAGGAACCTGATCTTGATTCAGAAGGTCTGGCCAATTATAGACCTATATCTAATCTTCTATTCATCTAAAAAAAACTCTTGAGAAAATAATTGCAAATCAAATGGTTGAGCACCTGGAGAGAAATAATCTGTTTGAGGAGTTTTAGTCAGTGTTTAAAGCTCTTTCTAGCACAGAAATGACATTGGTGAAACAGGACAACACATCTGATCTGACCTGGTCAATGAACACATCTCACCTGCTGAAGAAAGCCCAACAAAGGCTATGCTTCTTCAGGACATTGAAATGAGCTACTCACAAACTTTTACAGAGCCACAATGGAGAGTATTCTCTGTCAGAGAGTGACAGTGTGATATGGCAGCTGCACAGAATAGAAAGGATTTAGCCCAGGTGGTAAGAACAGCACAGGTGATTGTAGTAAGTTCTCTTCTAGATCTGGACTTAGTATATGGTGGATGGTACAGAAGAAGGCTAGATGTATCTCATCCATCCAGGAAATGAACAATTTGTACTGCTTTCCTCTGGAAAATGGTACAGAAAGATACAGGGCATGTACCACCAGACTGAGAAACTGCTTTTACCCCAGAGCTGTGAAATCCATTCGCTCTCCTGCAGACACACACACACACACACCACCTCCTAACAGTCACAAACTCACACATGCACTCCCTCTCAACAGACACATACACGCAGACCATTGGACCCCTGCAGACATATATTTACTCACTCACCATGCTTTAAGGGCAAGAAATATCGTGCTGCACTATGCACTTTTCATTTCATTTATTGCTGCTACTGTTCTACTGTCATAATTTTTCCAATGTCATTGCTGCTGGCATGTTTTATTTTCACAATGTTTTATATTGATACTGTTTTGTTTGTATGTTAAGTACTGTGTACCTGAGAGCTACCGACAAAATTTTGTTGTCTATGCATAATGACAATAAAGATTTCTTGAATGCTGAATAATCTTTTGGCCTAAAACTGTAAACCCGTGCCTATGCTTGTCTTGTCAGATTTCAATGTCTCAGTGTTAATATACTTGATCACAATAATTCCAACTGTCAGGATTTGGGTGTTTTGAGTTAATTTGAGTTTCTTAGTTCTCCTTGTGTTCCCTGTGTTTTAGATTATTGTACTGTCGTGTTTTCTTGTGTTCCCTGTGCCACTATTCACCTGTCCTCAGCCCAGTAGTTTTTCTCTCAGCCTGACATGCACACCTCACCTGTTCCT
Organism: Kryptolebias marmoratus; assembly: GCF_001649575.2. Classification (NCBI taxonomy): domain Eukaryota; kingdom Metazoa; phylum Chordata; class Actinopteri; order Cyprinodontiformes; family Rivulidae; genus Kryptolebias; species Kryptolebias marmoratus. The sequence continues at coordinate 31,040,084 of NC_051435.1, read as the reverse complement.
CATCATCTCCCAGTTGAAGTCTATCTTCCACTCACCCATAGTCCTTTATATTCAGTCTCTTGTCACCCACTTACTACCAGTCCATTGTTGGTTTCTGTACTAGAGTCAGGTTATTCTCCTTGTGTTTCCTTGTGATTCTCTGTGCTAGTGTTTTTATTATTAGTTTTGCTGCCACATCAGCCCTTTTGTTTTCTGTAATTAATAAATTAGCTTATCTTTGAGCTCATCGTGAAAACCAGAGTTGTGATAAATTATTCACAACACATTTTTTTTTTTTTTTTTGTGAAAATCATTGTCATATTTGCAGCGGGTTAGAGCGAGAAGCGCCAAAACTGGGGAGTTTCTGGGAGAAAACTCCTCCATCTTCTGTATGCTGACCAGACGTCCCTGATTTCCGGGGACAGTCCCCGTTTAAGACGACCTGTCCCCGGCTAAAGCTGTCCCTGGAAATGTCCCCAATTTTGTGTTTTATAAATAAGAAAAAATATTGTGTTTAGACAGTTATTATTGTAATTGAGAATAGGAAGTGCAAGTGAGCATGATGCGTGCAACAACAGCTGTTATGATAGCTGATGATCACGGCGGTGTTAGCGCGAGACACCACGGACGCGGGAGCGGTCTTGTGATCATATATATGAATCGACCTATATTGCTTGGTCTGGGCTGATCCTAAATGCCAAACAGTATGACTCACGGTAAAAATAAAATACTAATAATGCTAAAAACAAGCTAGGGTTGCTATCCATCCCATAAAATACGTAATCTTCCTTTATTTGGCAGTTAACTGTTGATTCGATATGGGACGCGACTTGTTCTGTATTTTCATAAATATCCATGATTAGACACATCTGTCACACACATGCATCAACTCTAAATATAATGACAATGAACAAAACAGGAAATATTAAGACCAGCAAAATTGTTGTGGCAGGAACAGTCCTGCCTACATCTTCTGCTGTCACGGTTGCCTAGCGACAGACAAACAACTCACTTCACTGCTATTAACATCCGGGCCATTTTAAATGTCCAAACGATACTTTTAATATCGCGTGGACAGGAGAGTAATACGGCAGATACATAAGGATTATGCAGTTCCTCCTCATCTCCTGAGTTGAATATTGATTAATTGCTTAGGATGTTGAGTTTGAATGATCACTTTATGTAATATTTCTTAGCATTAGGCAATAAATTTAAAGAAATTAAGCTAATAACTTAATAGTAGTTAAATAAATATTAGGACAAAATGTTTATTTTTAAATGTATATATATATCCTTTATTAGACAAGTTTATTGACGTTAACTCACTTGTGCTCTGATCAGGAAAACTGAAGCATGCATCCGTTCGCAGCCGAGTGTGAAAACGGCCGGGATGAGGATCAGTGCCTCCAAATCCGAGGCCATGGTCTTCAGCCGGAAAATGGTAGAGTGCCTTCTCCGGGTCGGGGAGGATGTCCTGCCCCAAGTGGAGGAGTTTAAGTATCTCGGGGTCTTGTTCACGAATGAGGGAAAAATGGAGCGGGAGATCGACAGGCGGATTGGTGCAGCGTCTGCAGTGAAGCGAGCGCTGTACTGATCCGTCGTGGTGAGGAGAGAGCTGAGTCAAAAAGCGAAGTCGATTTACGTTCCTACCCTCATCTATGGTCATGAGCTTTGGGTAATGAGCGAAAGAACGAGATTGCGAATACAAGCGGCTGAAATGAGTTTCCTCCGCAGGGTGTCTGGGCTCTCCCTTAGAGATAGGGTGAGAAGCTCAGTCAAAGAAGGTGATTTATTTTGACGAGGTTTCTCCCCCCGTCAAATGATCCACCAGTTTTAATGCTCATGGTACAATTACTATTACTGCTACTTTATTAATTTTACTACTCATAGGAAACAACAGTGTGTAGTTACACTTGATTTATATTGTCAAAATATGAATAAATATGTACATTGTCCCCGTTTCTTCATTTCATTTTGATTAATGTCTTTTTTATCCCCAAGACCCCAGATTTAATCTCAGAAATATGGTTTCGTGGCTGGCGCAAGCTTAGCTCCTGTTCACACATTGGTCGTGTGTGTGACCAGATGCAAACATAAAGAGCGAAAGGTAGGAATATAAACAACAGCGTTAGCTTACCATGCAAGGTTTATGCCGTCTGTCCCCCAGCTGAAGGCGCTGTAAAGCCTGAAAACTTCCGGCGGATAACAGCTGTCCTACTCCGTGCAACAATCGCGGCATCCAGAGCATTTCTTTCACTGCGCCTCTCTTCCTGAAGTCTCAGGAGAATCCCCATAAGTTTAAAAAACAGCACCAACACAGGGCCAAAGTTGTCCATAGCGCTTTCGTTGTTTACACAACTTGCGCCAAGTTTTCGTAGCGCCCCCCCACGGCCCGCAACACGAGGAGGCATTCCTCTGCTACAGACCAAGCTGGCCGGTGGAGACGCGATGCATTCTTTATCGAGCCGAGCCGAGTAGAGCGGAGTAGAGCTAGACTTCTGAAATAGAACCAGTGGAAATGGGGCATATGTTTGTGGTTTTTACAGTAAAAAAAAACTAAGAACTTCACCCTAGACTTCAGAGGGTTAACCATTGGAGGCCTGGATTTGGAGTCACAGAGGACTTTCTGAAACAGGTTTGACATGAGATATGTGAAATGTGGGATGAATCCTCATTGAAGAAAGTAAATTAAGTCTTACGGCTGAAGGGTTAATAATTTTTTCTATGGGAAATGGACCGATGAATTTGGGTGCCAGTTTCTTGGGTGTATCTCTGATGTTGATGTCACAAGTGGACAACCATACCTTTTGGCCAACTTGGTAAGTAGGGGCCGAGGAACGATGATGATCTGCAAACCTCTTATTTAGTTGGGCAGTCCTTAGAAGGGCCGCTCTGGTCTGTTTCCAGATCCGACGACAACAACGGAGGTGGATCTGGACCGAGGGAACCAGGACTTCAGTTTCCTGACTAGGGAAAAGAGGTGGGTTATATCCAAGAGAGGCCTCAAAAGGAGAGAACCCCGTGGCAGAGGAGGTATGGCTATTGTGTGTGTATTCGATCCAGGGTAAATGTTTGCACCAGGAGGAGGGATTGTTGTTAATGACACAATGAAGAGCGGACTCCAACTCCTGATTGCATCTCTCTGTCTGACCATTTGATTGTGGGTGATAACCGGAGGTGAGACTGGCGTTAGCTGCCAAGGCGTTGCAAAAAGCTTTCCAAACTTGTGAGATGAATTGCGGCCCCCGGTCGGATACAATGTCCGGAGGAATGCCACAGAGACGGAACACGTGAGTAACTAGGAGTTGAGCTGTCTCGAGAGGGGTGGGTAACTTGACTAGGGGAATGGAATGAACTGCCTTGGAAAATCTATCCAGTGTTAATATTACAGTGTTACTTCAGATGGAGGAAGGCCGGTGATGAAGTCCAAGGCAATGTGGGACCAAGGACGTGCTGGAGTGGGTAGTGGTTGGAGAGGTCCGGCTGGAGGTTGGTGATTGCTCTTGTTCCTAGCGCAGGTGGGACAGGCTGTGACAAATTCCTTTATATTTGTGTTCATTGTAGGCCACTAAAAATGCCTCTTAGTGAAAGATAATATTCGGGAGATGCCGGAATGACAGGTAAAACAATGATTATGAATCCAATCCAACACTTTGCTGATAACAGATCTTGGAATAAACTTTTTACCTGGGGGATCGGTGCCCGGATCCGGTTCAGATCGCAGTGCCTCAGAAATGGTGTTCTCAATCTCCTAGGTAAGCGCGCCCAAGAAGCAGGTGAGAGGTAGGACCTTGGTGTCGACTTTGGAGGTCTCGGAGGAGGAGTACTGCCTAGCGAGAGTATCAGGCTTGCCATTCCTGGAACCGGGTCTGTAAGTAATAATGAAATTGAATCGAGCAAAAAACAGTGACTTGTCTGGAGTAAAGTCTCTTGGCATTTTGTAAATAAGTGAGATTCTTGTGATCAGTCCAATTGATGAAGGGAGTTTCGGAACCTTCAAGCCAGTGTCTCCATTCCTCGAGCGCTAATTTAATAGCAAGTAATTTATGGTTCCCCACATCGTAATTCTGTTCTGATGGCGACAGTCGTCGAGAGAAGAAGGGACAGGGATGGATCTTGTTATCCACGCCGGAACGTTGGGACAAAACTGCTCCCACTCCCGAATCAGAAGCATCCACCTCCACGATAAACTGTTTTCCTGGATTAGGGTGACAAAGTATAGGAGCCGAGGAGAAAAGAGCCTTCAACTTACCGAAAGCCTTGTCTGCCTCAGGAGTTCAAGTGAAGGTGTGGAGGGTAGAAGTGAGTTGGGTCAGCGGGAAGGCCACTTGACTGTAGTTCTTGATAAAGCGTCTGTAGAAATTTGGGAAACCTAAAAATTGTGTAAGCTCCTTGCAGTTGGATGGGGTAGGCCATTCGGTGACTGCCCGAATCTTCTCCGGGTCAGTGCGGTACTGTCCTTTCCCAAAAATAAAACCCATGAAAGAGACTGTGGAAACATGAAAATCACATTTCTCTGCCCTTACAAACAGTTGATTTTCATATAATCTCTGTAGAATGGCATGGACATGAGCTTTGTGTTGTTCCAGATTGTGTGAAAAAATCAGAATATCATCTAAATAGACAAAAAACAAACTCGTTCAAAAAATCCCTGAGAACATCGTTGATTAAAGCTTGAAAAACAGCCGGGGCATTTGTGAGACCAAATGGCATTACTAAATACTTGAAATGCCCCAATAGAGTCTTAAAGGCCGTTTTCCACTCATCTCCCTCCCTTATACGAACTAGACGCATTACGTAGGTCAAGTTTAGAGAAGATAGTGGCGGAATGGAGTTGTTCGTGAACAGAGTCAATATGCGGGAGAGGATACTTGTTTTTAATAGTGATCTGATTAAGCCCTCGGAAATCGATACACGGTCAGAGGGACTTGTCTTTCTTTTCTACAAAGAAAAATCCAGCTCCCAGGGGAGAAGTGGATGGCTGGGGGGGGGAGAGTACTGAAGAATCTTCAATATAGGTCCTCATGGTCTCCCTTTCAGGACCCGAAAGGTGAAAAAGATGACTGGAGGGAAGCGGTGTACCAGGTAGCAAATCAATAGAGCAATCATAAGGTCTGTGAGGAGGGAGAGAAAGGGCCTCCTGTTTACCAAATACCGGAGCCAGATCGTGACAGGTCTGCGACACCTTTGAGAGGTCTACCTCCTCTACAGGTTCCTCTATTTTACTTCCTGAGTGAACACTAGCCAATCTCAAACAGTGTTGTAGACAGAAACTACTCCAAGACTCAATACGTCTTTCTGGCCAACTGAACACAGGATTATGAGTTTGCAGCCCCGGGAAACCAAAAATCAGTTGAGGTGAGGAGGAACGAAAAACAGAACTCACCCATCTCATGGTGATTTCCAGAGACAAGCACTCGGAGGTTGGAGATCTTGTAGTTTATTTGCGACAGGGTTTGACCGGTGAGGCCATCCACAGTGCGAGCAGAGTCCAAGGGGGTTGTAGAAATGCCCAGTTGTTCCACTAGGTCCAGAGAAATCAAAATGAGTTTGGCACCTGAATGCACCAGGGCGGCGACAGGTAGTGAAAAGTGATCAGTGATTATGGTAGCTGGTAACGAGAGCAATGAAGCAGGGGAAAAGTTACAAGGACCCGCCAAATTCCCCTGAGTTATTGGCGGGCTGGTCCGTTTCCCTGTAGCGGACATTTTGCTACTGTTTTCCTTGACTCCACAATAGATACATTCCTTCCCCAAATAACCTCTTTGTCTTTCCTCAGGAGTTAGCTGAGTACTACCAACCGCCGGCCTTGGCGGAGAGAGAGTAGACATTTGGCAGCTTCGTCCCATTGAGGGGGGGGGGGTCGAAGACTCATTGGAATTCCTGAATGAAAAGTTGAGTGTTTAACGTTTCCAGAGAATTTGATACCAAGAAGGCTTGAGCCCAACGGAGAGCTTTTCCTTTTAATGCGGACACAATGAAAATTATTTTCACAGCGTGAGAGGGAAACAGGGAGGGGGACCGAGAGAAAGCTAGATTACACTGCAGCAGGAATCCTCCACATCGGTCAGTATCCCCCTCAAATAACTTGGATGGCCTAAGATCAGGTTCTTGGACAGGAAATGAGGTGTCGGGGCGAGAGGCTGTGGCGACAGGTGGATTTACTGGGTTTGTCTGTAACAAAGTTCCCAACCTGTTGTCAAGAGAAACTATGTGGTAAGAGACTTGTTTTAGCGTAGAACACGTATTTTGTTGTACTTAGAATAACTGCTGGAGAAGCGACTCGCATTGTTCTAACCTGGTTTCATGGTTGATTAGCGTGTTAGCGGTCTGTCCGGCACCAGAACTGCTCGTTGCTGTCTGTTGGAGCTCATGTGTCAGCACAGTCGCCATGTTAGCTGGGTCTTTCATGAACCCCTAGTTCATTTCTTTGTACTAAGAGAGCGAAATATCCAACCAAAATAATCAGAACTCTCTGAATCTTTACCTGATTTTTATAGTTTGGTTTGTTACAAACAGCAGAGATGTAGTTATGATACGGGACACTTTCACACAATAAAAAAACGAGTTAAAATATGGTAACAAGTAAAACCAAGTATGTTGAAATACTTGGTTTTATGCTCTTTAACAAAGACAGACATGGAATATTATGGCATATTAATAAATGTATATTTCAATACATTTCATATTTCAATAAAGAAACAATGTGTTCCTTGTTGCTACAGCCTAAAATAAAAGACACCCATCCATCCATCTTCTTCCGCTTATCCGGGGTCGGGTCGCAGTGGTAGCAGCCTAAGCAGGGAGACCCAGACTTCTCTCTCCCCAGCCACTTGGTCCAGCTCCTCCGGGAGAATCCCAAGGCGTTCCCAGGCCAGCCGAGGAACATAGTCCCTCCAGCATGTCCTGGGTCTTCCTCTGGGCCTCCTCCCAGTGGGACGTGCCCAGAACACCTCACCAGGGAGGCGTCCAGGAGGCATGCTCACCAGATGCCCAAGCCACATCAACTGGCTCCTCTCGACGTGGAGGAGCAGCGGCTCTACTCTGAGTCCCTCCCGGATGACCGAGCTTCTCACCCTATCTCTAAGGGAGAGCCCAGACACCTTGCGGAGAAAACTCATTTCAGCCGCTTGTATTCGCGATCTCGTTCTTTCGGTCACTACCCAAACCTCACAATCTTAGACGAGGGTAGGAACGTAGATCGACTGGTAAATCAAGAGCTTTGCCTTTTGAGTCAGCTCTCTCTTCACCACGACAGACCGGTACAGTGCCCGCTTCACTGCAGACGCTGCACTAATCAGCCTATCGATCTCCCGCTCCATTTTTCCCTCATTCGTGCACAAGACCCTGAGATACTTAAACTCCTCTACTCCTCTACTCTACCCTTTTCCGGTTTAAGACCATGGCCTCAGATTTGGAGGCACTGATCCTCATCCCAGCTGCTTTACACTTGCCTGCGGACCGCTCCAGCGAAAGCTGTAGATCATGGCCTGATGAAGCCAATAGGACCACATCACCTGCAAAAAGCAGAGACACAATCCTAAGGCCACCAAAACGTATCCCCTCGACACCTTGGCTGCGCCTAGAAATTCTGTCCAGAACCGTTATGAACAGAATCGGTGACAAAGGGCAACCTTGGCGGAGTCCAACTCTCACCGGAAACGAGTCTGACTTACTGCCAGCAATGCAGACCAAGCTCTGACACCGGTCATATAGGGACCTAACAGCCCGTATCAAAGGGTTCGGTACCCCATACTCCTGGAGTACCCCCCACAGGATTCCCAGAGGGACAAAGTCGAACACCTTCTCCAAGTCCACAAAACACATGTAGACTGGTTGGGCGAACTTCCATGCCCATTGCACCCTCAAGGACCCTGCTGAGTGTGGAGAGCTGGTCCAGTGTTCCACGACCAGGATAAAAACCACATTGCTCTTCCTGAATCAACTATCCGGTAGACCATCCTTTTCAGAACCCCCGAATAGACCATGCCAGGGAGGCTTAAGAGTGTGATCCCTCTGTAGTTGGAACACACTCTCCGGTCCCCCTTTTTGAATAAGGGGACGACCACCCCAGTCTGCCAATCCAGGGGAACTGCCCCCGATGTCCACATAATATTGCAGAGTTGCGTTAGCCAACACAAACCTACAACATCTAGAGCCTTAAGGAACTACGGGCGAATCTTATCCACCCCCGGAGCCTTGCCACCGAGGAGCTTTTTAACCACCTCGGTGACCTCAGCACCAGAGATTGGAGAGCCTGACCCAAAGTCCCCAGGCTCTGCCTCCTGAATGGAAAACGTGCTGGTGAGGAGGTCTTCACAACGTCCCGAGTTGAGGTCAGAAGCACATCGCCCCCACTATAAACAGTATTGGTGCTGCACTGTTTTCCCTTCTGAGACGCCGTTTGGTGGACTAGAATCGCCTTAAAGCCATGTGGAAGTCTTTCTCCGAACTCCTCCCATGCCCGAGTTTTTGCATCAACAACCACCCAAACTGCATGTCGCTTGGACTGCTGGTACCCGTCACCTGCTTCTGCAGTCCCACAGGCCAAGAAGGCCCGATAGGACTCCTTCAGCATGATAGCCTCCCTCACCCCATGTGTCCACCAGTGGGTTCAAGGGTTGCCGCCGTAATAGGCACCAACTACCTTGCGGCCACAGCTCAGATAAGCCACCTCAACAATGAAGGCACAGAACATGGCCCACTTGGACTCAATGTCCCCCGCCTCCCCCGGAACATGTTCAAAGTTCTCCTGGAGGTGGGAGTTAAAGCTCCGCCTAACAGGAGACTCCGCCAGACGTTCCCAACAGACCCTCATAATACGTTTGGGTCTACCAGGTCTGACCGGCATCCTCCCCCACCAACGGAGCCAACTCACCACCAGGTAGTGGTAAGTTGACAGCTCCATCCCTCTCCTCACCCGAGTGTCCAAGACATGCATCCGCAGATCAGATGAAACAACAACAAAGAAAAGTTACAAAAAACAGAAACACAAAAAACAGCTGTATTAATTCAAACCTCAAACTGATCCCCTGCCTAAAGGAACCTCAGACTGAAGAACTTTCAGCCCCCAAGTCACTTAAACTGGCTCTTTTAAATACCAGATCTCTCTGTGCTAAAGCTCTATTAATTAATGATTTCATCACCGAGCATAATATTGATGTTTTATTTCTGACA
>NC_051435.1:31027851-31030102 GCF_001649575.2 Kryptolebias marmoratus | reverse complement strand
CAACCCTAAAACATGCAAGAGAGGCTTTCTTTGCAGATGTCATAAACAAAACCACTAACAATGCTCGAGCTTTATTTGCTACTGTTGACAGGCTCACAAACCCTCCTGTGACGTTACCACCTGAACTTCAAGAGAAAATTCAGCATTTTGTTTTTTGACAAATAACTTTAGCTCCGATGACATAATGTTATAAATGGTCAAATAACCAAAATTATTTTTCAATCTTACTTGTGAAAGGAAATCCCACGTGATATAAAATCCGGTCATAGAAGCTTGCTCTGTTTACTCCTGTTGGCTCTTAGAGAGAGGAGAGATCCGTCCAACATGGCGGGGATGCAAGATGCGCGCCAACATGAAAGGAGCATCTACATATTTATGTCTGTGCAATATTGATCGATCAGATATCCAGTCAGACCTATCAGCCATGGAGACTTACGTATTGTTTTTAGGATCAAACCGCTGGTCAAAACAGTGTGTGGTTCTAGTGCCTCCATAGTAGCCACTACATTACCTTAACTGCTGCATAGAGCCACATCCGGGTCACCTAAACCCAACCAATTAAATATTAAAATCAAATTCTGTCCTGCTGCCCATTTTTTGATTTCATGCTTTTGATCTGAGCCTAAAGGTGAAATATGAAAAACCAGGCATTTTTTCAGTTTTGGTGTTATAATAAAAAGTAAAACACAAAATAATCAGTCAGTTTTTCATTATTTGATTTTTGATTGTCAATTGAAAATAGAAAGAATAAATGATACATGGATTGAGAGGCATATGAGACATTTCCATGCCACACTTTATCTCCAAATGCCAACAGCATCTGCTCCCCTGAGGTATTAGGCTGCAGAGAAAGAATGACTAAAAACAAACAAAAACTATTGTTTAAACCAGACATCAAAAGAATCAGTCTCTTATAACAATGCAATTATAAAAAGAACTCTCAGTCCATTCGCCACACGCTCCATCACTAAACCCCAGCATGTAATGTGAAAGAAAGAAAGAAAGAAAGAAAGAAAGAAAGAAAGAAAGAAAGAAAGAAAGAAAGAAAGAAAGAAAGAAAGAAAGAAAGGTCTGAGTAGCTCACCTCGGTCTAATTGGTGTGAAGAAAGAAAGATAGATTTATGTCTGAGCAGCTCACCTGGGCTGGGCATGAAGTGTGCAGTTCTGCAAAGCAGATTGTACCTTAAAACAAACAAACAAACTCAAAAAAGGTTCTGGACAAACCTCGGGACATCCTGAGTTCAGGAACAAGTCAGGAAAAGCAGTGGAACTTTTCAGAAGTAATACCACAACAAAGGTAGGCAATCTTTTTTTTATCATTTTCCCAAAGTCCTACATTATAGTGCTTGATTTCAGTTTTTTGAAAACATTTATACAATAAATATATTTGTTATTATTTTTTATAGGAATAAGTCATAGAAGTACAAGAAAAAAGGTCAATATATGGCTATTAAAATATGACAATTCTTATGCATATTTCACTTCTTTAAACTTTTTGATGAAAAACGACAATACTGCACATTTAAGGCCTCTAGAAATTAATCATTTCCCAATATAAGTGGCTGGAAAGCTTCATTGCTTTGAGAAGCTTCATTTAGTCAAAACTAGTTATGGGGCACTTTCTGCCTTTAAGGCCTCAAACTGTATCACTGTGTGGTCCTTCTACTCCAGGTCATTAATTGGCATTTAGTTTACAAACAGAATGAAGGTTTGTACAGAACATTATGTGCACATAAAATCATCATTAAACGTAGCACTTGGTAAACCATCACAATTTAATAAAACGTATTAAAATGTATATGTTTATATGGCTAAGTATAATTATTCTTAGCTGAATGGGGGTGAGGGATAATAAGTTATCCTTTTTTTTTTCTTTTACCTGTTTACATGAATATTTTTTTTTATTCATAGACTTATAACATATAATACCCGATATGGGGTATGACCCGTCAGAACATCTCTGTGGGTCATTCTCCACCATGAACTGCCTCAATGAGTCAATGAGTCCCCCACTTCCTGTGGTGAAGACCATTCGGATGGATCTTCTGAGTAAGGTCTTGCCTCAACCCTCTCCTCTGCACCTCTCTGTTCCTCTCCCTCATCATCATCATCATCTTCACCTCTCTGTTCCACCTTCTCCTCTGTGGTGTTGGTCTTGCCATGTCTGCCTGCACTAATTTTCCCAAACTGACACAGTGGTGGTCAGCAGAAATTCAAACCCTCCTGGGCATCTAGGTTTTTGTGGCCTCAC
>NC_051435.1:31025362-31027203 GCF_001649575.2 Kryptolebias marmoratus | reverse complement strand
AGGAGAACCTGAAGGGAAAGCCCTGAGAATCAACGTTATTCATCAGGCCGGAGGGTGGAGGTCTGTGCCCCCGCCTGCCAGCGGCGAGTTGACGAGTTCCGGACGAGATAAATTATCACCGGAGGGGTGAGTAAAGAGTTTTTCTTCAAAGCAAAGGAAAACTGGGTTGAGAAGTCCTATGAGGTTGGAGATCCTCATAAAATATAGGTTGCGATGTCCTTTGAGGTTGAAAAACCTCATAAATTATACCAGGGAAAGCCCGAAAACAAAATACTGTATATAATAGTGCATTTAATTGTGTGAGTGTGTGAGTGATTGTAAAGTTGTGCGACAGTTGTGCTTGGCTGCAGGTGTGCGTGTGGCATTCTGTGATGTACTCATGATTATGTGTGTTTTTGTGAAAAACTGTGGCGTACTAGCATCTAACAAACTATGTAAAAAGAGACAACCTTTCGTTGTTGTGTCTGCGCGCAGCGAGCTGCTTTTAGCGTTGTGTGTGTGAAAAAGAGTGAGTGTGACGCAGAAACTGAGCGAGTGTGTGTGAGTGAGCGACTGAAGGCTGTTGGTGAAGTTGTGTGGCTGAGTAAATGATTTTGTAAACATAAAACACATTATAAGTAAATAAATATGGGAAATTCAAGCAATAAGACTCCCGATGGAGCTCTAGAAAACAACCAGATTTATGGAGAGAAAACACCCAGGTTCCACTAAGTACCTGGGCAAATGGGAAGAAAAATATCAAATTAAGGGAACATTAAATGTGAATACATGGCAGTACTTTTTACAAACTCTAGAAACTAAAGCACTGATGAAAAAGGGAAAGAAAAAGGAAAAACTTCAAGCTGAAATTGAATGTGCCAAATTGTGGTTGCAAAATGCAAAAATTAGATGAGATCAAATTAAACAATCTAAAGAAAGAAAATATGAAAGAGAACAAAAGAAAACTGAATCTCTTTTTGTTCGCCCAGAAGATAGTGACATTCAACAAAGAGCACCCCACTGTCCCCAGAGGGACGACCGGGAGGAGAGGGATGACTCGATCCCCACATCCTCAAGCTCTGTCACTGGGCCAACACTCACGGTTACAAGACAAATGACAAAACAACTACTACTAAAAATAGACTTAGATGATCTCTTCAGTGATGACATTTTTATCAGAGTCCGGCAGGCCGAGGCAAAGGACCCTCCCGAGGAGGATCCAGCTCATACAGATCAAATAAACCTTTTAACAAAGATTTAACATGCTGGACCTGCGGTAAAACAGGCCACCGCTCCTCAAACTGTTTTAAAAACAAAACTCAGGGCCCTCCCTGAGGAGGCTCAACAACAGGGAGAGGGCGCAGAGGACTTTCAGCATGACTGTCTGCGCCCCGTGCTCAAACAAAACAGACTGAAGGTGACTCACTTTCTGCTAATGTAGATGTGCTTGATGTTATGAAGCATGGGAATTGTTGAATGCATTAAAGAAAAAGCCCCATATTACTTTGCTGACAAACCTGACTGGAGTTAATATGACTAAGATTGGAAAATAAAAAAAGCATTCTTTTACAGCTGCAAAATAATAAATTGGCACAACATCAACTAATTCATATGGTTGAGATTTGACTCCAAGTAACTCACACTTACAGAAAACTGCAGTATGTTTTGACGTCAATCTTTAAACTTTGAGGCCTTAAACTTAACCTTTAGATCCAAAGCCAAAAGGAGTTAAACAGTTAAACTAAATGAATATTTTAACTTGACACGATTCTATTCGACTCTGTTATTTTGTTTTTTACCTTTAGCAAATAACAATACATTGTTGATTTAAGACAAATTCGACATCTTTTGCCACCAGGGTT
>NC_051435.1:31007148-31015989 GCF_001649575.2 Kryptolebias marmoratus | reverse complement strand
TATGTGTTTTTGCTATGATCAGAACTGGCCTTGGCCTGCTAAGATCAACCCCTTTTTTCTTCTTATTTCTTCTTCCTTTAAATAAAGAGAAAGCCCAAGTAAGGAGGCAGAACTTCCTGGACAGCACGCCATTAGGAGCTGTTGTGGAATCTCTCCTCTTTGCGAAGGCCTTCACAAAAAGACAACAAGCCTCTCCGGTGTGATTTTTTCTTAGCAGGTTAAATAAATGAAAACCCTGACAAGTGACCTCATGTCTCTCTCCCTCATTCCTCACTTGTGTTTTTCTCCTCTAAGTCATAAAGTAAAGCAAGTATTATTAATTAGCTTTAAATAAATTACACATCTTGCTAACGTATTTTTTTAATATAAACAATATTTAAAAATAAATCCTTTGTTATTAAGTGGCTGTTTCTACACTTCCAGCCAACATTAGTCCAACCTGTCTGTCCTGATTCTTTCTCTCCATCCTCTCAGCTGTTATATTGTAAATACTGATCAGTAATCAATCACGTGACTGGGAGCAGACTTTGTGACTTCTCATGAAGTATGTAAAGGCCTTTACTGGTACCAACTGTGACTTCTCTGGATGACAAGTCAAAACTCACACACTGAAAATATTCAAAAACAAGCTAACTTCTCCACCTGCTGCTGTCTCCTCTGCACCCAACCACTCTTCTCTATTTTCTCCTCCTTACCGTCACAGAACATATTCTCATAGGAAGTTACAATTTTCACTGGTAACTCACAACAAATGAAAGATAACCTATTTTTTTGCAATGTAAACACAGTTTATAATTGCTTTACATGAACTTTGGCATTTGAATAAAATAAAATAATTGAATAAACAAATTTATCCCTTTTCTATCCAAAATCCTATACTTCTAACATTTTGCTATTTGTGCATTTTTATCCGGGTTATACAATTAACTTATGTTACAATTAGCATATTTTTGTCTGTGGGGGAAACCAAGAAAACCTACGCTTGCATGTGAGAGGTTGCAAACTCCACACAGAAAGACCAGCTAATAAACCTGTGACAGTTTGCATTACTATTACGTTGTGCTGCCCATAGAACAAACCAAGTTGTACTACTCTACAAGCTGGCTAGATGAAGAAAAATTAAATAGAAATGTTTATTTCTCTGGTTGGCTATGCAAACTGTGTTCAACCTACTTATATGAAAGCATGGGGTTTCCTGTGACACGCACACCTGCTGGTTAAGGTGTGGCCTTTTGAAATGTCAGTGCTTTGAAATGACATCAAGTAACAATATGATATCTTTCTATGTATTAAGCAAATACGTGTTGAGTGTTTTGCAGATAATATAAATCTAACATTGTGCTTACAGTTGTGCAAATCTGGGCTAGTATTTTTAATTTTTATTTTGCAAGCAGGTGTATAAACAATAAAAAAAAATGCATTTCCTTTTTTTTTTTGTACTTCCAAGGGCTTTGCTCCTCAGTATATTTGTGATTTGTCAAAGCTACTACATGATCTATTGCCTACATTCTAAATCAGAAAGTTATTTACTGCCTTTTTTCCCAGTAATACACTATTAAAATAAAATTTAAAAAAAACTTTTAGGTGAAGGTACTGGTATAACTATTCGTATTACTCTGACCTTATTTTAGTATCATTTATGAATGGAATGTAGTCTGTTGAAAATCAACTGATGAATAAACAACAGAAAAATTAGCTTCCTGATTTGTTCTTGGTTTTGTAGTAAATATATAAATTTTATTAAGCTGACAGCCCCAATGAATATACAGTAATATATCTACAGCATAACTTTACAAGATGTAAAAAAAAAAAAAAACTGTTGCTCTCTTGCAGAATATATTTTTACCATTTCTTGCATAAAAACATACAACATTTGGATTGGATCTGCTGTCTTCCTGAGATAGATAACTTTTACTAACTGGCTCTCTATAATGTATGTGAGACACATAGACAGTGCAAATATCAGTTGCAGTGTGACAAATAAATAAATAAATAGACAGCAATAAAAAAATGTTTAAAGGGAACAAACAACAACAACAAAAAGAACATGAAAGAGTTGATGGATATTTTGCAGGACACCTGTGATGTAAGTGACTTTGAGGGCTGTGACTGATCCTTTTTTTTAGACCCCCCTCCCCCCTCAATGTTTTCACAAAGTTTTTGTTTGCCTCAGGGGTGCATGTGAAAAGTTACAAATGACATCTGTAGAGGAATTTCTGAATTCCTGCAGCAGTGTGTGTGTGTGTCAGAGAAAAGATGAGGCCATGGATAAAAATCAATATCCAGCCTCCGGGAGCTGTTAATGTTGTATTATGAGTTGGTCATGAATTTGGACATGTGGATGTTAGAGTGACTGTTCAAACAGACTGAAAAAGTAACCCTCTGATTCTCTGCAGGTGTAATAACAAAGATAGTCCACAAGGATAAATCTTCAGGTTAATAAATATAACCACACTGCAGTGCTAGAACTAGCTTTAAAACAATTGTTACCAATTGTTGTCATTGTGGTTTCCTAGTCTTTTGATGTCTTAATAATAATAATAATAAATAAATAAATACAAGTGAAAAAAATGGACCTTCACTGCACATCTTTTTTGCTATTTTTTTAATTACCCCGAGGTGAATGCAGAGTGATGTTTTTGCCCATGTATGAGTGTTTGTTTGTTCTTTTGTCTGCACCATTAGCAAAATATTTCATGAACTGAAACTATGAGAAAGTAATTGTTGGATGAACTTCTACAAGTGCATACCTTTCAGTCTATTTGATTCAAGATGGCCACCACAGCAAAGTGATCTTAGCAAACAACAAAAATAGCTGCAATTCAGTCATTTCTTACAGATATGGAGCAAAAGTTTTGGTGTGATAGTAACTGACCATCAGCTCTAACATATACTCCAAGCACAACACATTGCACATTTTGCGTAAAACTTTGGCATTAACTATTGGAGATAACCTTTTTTTGTCTGTTAGCAAAATATCTTGTGATCCACTGGACAGATTACAATAAAATTCTTATAAGTAATTATTCACTGTACATATTATCAATCAAACTTGAGGGCAGAGGATAGTGCTTCGTGGATAATTCAAGCCCTGTGAAGTGACAGGTTTGGAAAGACACTCGCTGCAGCTTTTCCCTCTGGCTGTTTAGACTTTTCCGTGTTGTCTCCATCAGCACTGGAAGACATAGAGTAAATTTTCCGTCCTGTTCTGATGAGAGACCAGGTGTTGGGAGTAGAGGTGAGTATTGCTGCTGCAGCACAAGAAATGATGGAAAGAGGGTAGATATGTAAGTAACAATACCTCCTCACGGAGCTAAAGTATCCCATGCATGCTTCAACACACACATTGTATCCAAGTTACAATCAGAACTGTAACAGTGCATTGTTCATTTAACTTGTTAACCCTCACCCCCAAAATGCAAAAATTCCCTGAAGAAAAAGCATACCCACAATAAATCAGATGCTGCTCTTAAACCACTTGGAGTACATGCACATACTTGGTGTCTTTGTAAAGGTATAAATTTAAATTTGTTGGCAGTGCAGTCAAATTTATTGTTCTGGTAACTAGGATTTCAATAATAAAGTTGTAATATGATTGGTTGTTGAGGGTTCATATATCGACCTAATTGGTCAAAAGAGGTATCAATCAAAAGAGAATTGTCTAGACGACCATTTTGACATCTTGGTGTTTAAATATGTTACCATAGAAACCCTGCAGGACGCTTTAAAGTGAAATGAAAGTAAATACGGAAAGCGAGTGTTCCGTTGCTTGCTAAGAGGGTATTGCTGTGATTTATTTATTTTCCTTCTTTATTGGGCCCATTACAATAACAGACTTCACTGTGATTACTGAAGCACAAGTATTTTGTTTATTATTAACAGTAAAGGCACTAGTGCAGATTGTTTTAATGATAATAGCTGTAGGTACATGGAATGTCACCTCACTGGTGGGTAAGGAGGTAGAGCTTGTGTGTGAGTTTGAGCGATGCCAACTAGATAGTTGGGCTCACCTTTACACACTAACTGGGCTCTTAAACTCAACTCCTAGAAAGGGAGTGGACTCTTTCCTGCTCTTAAGTTGCCCAGGGAGAGACATTGAATGGGTGTGGGGTTTCCTACAAGCCCCAAGTTTGGATTTTTCTCCAGACAGTGAGAGTTTTGACTCTCTGCAGCTTCAAGCTCTAGGAGCGAAGGCTCTGACTGTTGTTTTTGCTTATGCATCAAATAGCAGTTCAAATTGCCTTGCCTTCTAGGTATCTTTGTGTGGTATTCTGAAAGGGGTGCGATGTGGGGATTCTGTTGTTCTTCTGGGTGACTTCAATGCCCATGTGGGGAATGACAGAGGTGTCTGGAAGGGGGTGATTGGGAGGAAAAGCCTCCATGATATAAACTCAAGTGGTGTTCTGTTATTGGACTTCTGTGTTAGACAGGGGCTGTTTATAATGAACACCTTATTCAAGCATGGAGTGGTCCATTAGTATACTTGGTACCAGGCTACCTTCAGCCAAACGTTGATGATCAATTTTGTAATCCTGTCATCAAATCTGTGGCCCTATGTCTTGGACACCTGGGTGAAGAGAGGTGCAAAGCTGTCAACTAATCACCACCTGGTGATGAGTTGGATCTGGTGACAATAGGGGCTGCCAGATAAATGGTAAACTATATGTATAGTGAGAGTGAACTAGGAACATCTGGCAGAGCCCCCTGTCTAAGAGATCTTCAACTTGCACATCCGAGAGAGATTTTCACATGTCCCGGGGGAGGTCAGGGACATGGAATCCAAATGGGCCATATTTAGGGCCTCTGCTGCAGATGCATGCTTTCAAAAGCTGTGGCCTGAAAGTCACTGGTGCCTGTTGTGGTAACCAGAGGACCTGCTGGTGGACTCTCGCAGTGATGGAGGCCGTCAAGCTAAAGAAGGAGGCCTTTAGGACTTGGCTGTCCAGGGGGTCTGCTGCACAACAACTTTAGTACTGATACAAACATGCTAACATGTGTAGCATCACATCATTTTGTTTTGTTTCCATGTTTTAATATTAAAGTCACCATGTAGAGATTCAAATTCAACTGTTGAGAAGAAACTTTAAAAAAATAAATTCTAGTAACTTTTTTTTTAAATAGAGGAAGTGAATACCATTATGTTCCTGAACCTAACTGTTTTTGTTCCATTTGTTAAAGGGGACCTATTGTGCTTCCTTGAACAAGTCAGGATAGGTCTGTGGGCTGTACAAAACATGTTCATTATATTTAATATACAAAATCATTCTCAGATATTGACATACCTGCCAACATTTAAAAATTGAAAAGAGGGATAGGTGCGCGTGAGAGCGTGCACCAATGGCGCTGTTTTGAAAACAGCAGTTGAAAAGTGCTATTTCCTGCATTTTGGAGCTAGAATTTTAGAAAAAGAGAGTTGCTTATGGGTTACACTCAACCCCCACTCCAAATATAGGGTAAAAAAATAATCCCCCCCACCTCCCCTCCCAACTACATGTAAGTCCAGACATTGCATGGTGATGTGTGTTGTTAAAATAGATCAACATGATGAGCATAAAAAGCACCTCAATATATCACAAAATGTCCATACTGTATGCATGCTAAGTTTCATATTTATTTTCTGTGTGCACTTACTTTCTGTTTGATCCTAACAAAATCACTCTTCCATGGCAAAAACCACGATAGTTTCACTTTTCAAGAAGTTTTCTATTCACTCTGCTCACTCAGCTGAAAATCAATAATGGCGGCTATTTACAGTGGTGGCACAGGTGCATTATTGAGCCAAGCCAGACTGACAGGCTGCTTGCTCATTAATATTCATGAGGCACTCAGCCCAGGCAATGTGCTCCCACCTGGTGGAGATATAAAGTTTGACAGCTGTCAAAATCAGGATATTTGGCTATCCCGCGGCGCCTAAGGCGGGATGTGGGTCAGGGGGGCTGAAAATCGGTACTATCCCGCCCAAATCGGGTGAGTTGGCAGCCCCGTATTGAGATTTCACCTGATCAGTTCTGTCTGTTTTAAGCTCATTTTAGAATGAGCGTTTTTAGGGCTACATCACTATTATGCAAATAAGCTGCTGTTGGCCACGCCCCCCAACTCAGTGTGCTGTCTCAAAACATATAAACTCACTTAAGGATTAAATGCTGCGGATCTGACATACATTTATATCGTTATTTTTCAAACTGAGAGGATTCTGACTTTGGGACAGGGGCACTTAGCGGTTCCAAACCAATATTTGTCAAGTGGGAGAGTGGCAATCAGTGGGTCAGAAACCCGACTGGTAGCGGGTCAGAACAGCGGCAATTAGCACATCCGAACTGACATAAACAACGTAATCAGCGTTAAAGTTGTACAGAAGAGCCTAATTAAAGTGAAAAAGTTAAATTTTTGTGGCAAAAGGGGTTTGAAAAATTAACTTTTTGTGATGAAAGTGACAATTATTACTATGGATTTAACCACTGTAGTGAGATATTAATAACTTAGAGACCAAACTCGTAGTACCACTAGAAGTACCAGCGAAAAGTTCATAAATTTTATCCCATCGTGTGATGATTTCTTCAGTCGCTGTTTTTTGGTACCAGCTAGGAACTTTTAGGCCTCGGTGTGATGAAAGGTGACCGGAAGATATCATCTCCAGGACACTTTTTCAGTCAGCAGGAGCTGAGCAGAAGCTTCTGGCCGGTTCCTGTAGTCCAGACAGTCGCCTGCTTGTCCTTTGTAGGTAGGTGAATGACCCCTCAGGTGGACGTTCCAAGCTGATTTTATGGTGAGGCTGGAGTGGAGGAGTTTTGAACTCATGAAGACAATGCAATGGAGTTTAACTAAAGCTCTGATTAATTTCACTTACTTCACTAACTTTTCCTAAATTAAAGTCAGTGACGACTACTGAAATAAACTGAAAAAAAACTTGTTATTGACAGAAAATTTGGTTTAAAGGGGGAAATTATACAGCTAAATTGGGGCAAAATGTTTTGTTAATTTGAAAAAAGAAATTTCAATCAAAAAACTAAAACTTGAAATTGAAAGCTTAAGTTTTAGTCCAAAACTTGAAAAAATTAATCCTGTATTTAAACTAAAAATAAGTGTGCCAATTTTTTTCAGTTTAAATAAAATGTTGATTTAATTCTTCTTATTATAAGATATTTTGAATAAACTACTCATTTTTATTTTTCGCTTTTCCATATGTTGATATTTGAGGATGTTTTTTTTTTTTTTTTTTTAATTCAGTTTTTATGTTTTCCGGATCAAAGCTTTTTTTTTTTTTCAGCTTCAAATCTCTTTTTTTTCAATTTTCAGATCTATTTTTTACTTTCAGATCAGTTTTTTCAGTTTCAGATTTTTGGTCCCAATTTTGCGTAGGGGGCGTGGTTTCAGCTGAGAGGGACGTGGAGGAGCATATCAATAACCCCCAAGACCAAGTAGAACTGACTTGGGTAGAATTAGTACAAAGGGAGCTGTGCTGAGACTGGACAATGGAAAAATGGCTATAGACTAAATGATAATCTCAAACAAATAAAATACTGCATGTTATTTTGTAGTTAAAGTGCACACAATAACCCATAGGTACAATAACAACTAGCTAAATAAATATAGTCAAGTTCAGCAGCACAATGGGGTTCACTTCTTTCGATTAAAACTTGAAAGACAACTTTGCTTCATGCGCTGTCTGGTTTTCTCGTCTTGCCTCTCGTGCTTGAATGTGTTCGGTTTGGATTTTGTTATGTTTGGTTTTGCTGCCATGTCAACCTTTGTTTTGTTCTTTTATTCTCAATAAAATAAGTTTTCCTTTAAGTCTGTGCTCTGGGTTCGCCTCCTTCTCCTGCCAACCTGACAAGTGTATGTTTTGACAAATAATAGCAGAATACCTACAGCTTGCCCTATAAATCAGGACCTCCCAGTTCTGACCTGGCACTGTTTTAAATGGGCTAATTGATAGAAAATACCATAAATTGCATTACATAATCCACTGTGCTCAAAGTTAGACCAATGAATGTCCCTTTGACATCTAAAACCAGAGACCACAGCTGTCTCAGCATTAGACCACACTCCAAAGACAAATTACTTCTTTACAACAATTCATGTTTGATAGGGCTTATCTGAATTTTATTTAAATGCTGGTTTGAGAAGCACATGTATGTATTGCCTGGTAACAAATGGGTACAATAAAGGAGTCCTACAGAAAAGGTGGACTGAAAGCTTTTCTTTGTCTTAGTTTCATTTAGTGTTGCAGTTCGAAAGCGTCAGGTGAGTGGCTTGTTTACATTTCATCTTCCATGTTTGCTACAATAAATTAAGTTTTCTTTCATTCACACTCACATAATTGTGTTTTGTACAAGCACAGATATACTGCAAAAATAGGATACTGAATATAAAGGGCTTTTTATCTATTCTGTGTGTATACAGTACATGTATAATTTGTAATAAATAAATTGTTTTTTTTTATCTCAGATAAAACTACTGTTATTGTCCTGCCAATTTTGGATTGTATGAAATAGTCATTTCAGTCTTTAACCAATTATTTTAGTGTTACTGACCATTATCTTTTAGAGGTTTAAAGTGTTACAAAAATATATTAACTTTATTAACTTTGTAAAGAACAAATAACTGATCCCACATCTGTTATAGTGTAGGTTAGCAGTTGAGCAGTTCCACGATCTGATACTTTCTTTCCATATATACTCCTTCAATATATTTTGATTGTTTCTTTCTTCCCTGTCACTTATATATGTATATATATATATATATATATATATATATATATATATATATATATATATACCACAAGCAAATGGCAACCTCGATGAGGCCACAAGGAAAGGAGCCACAGCCAAATACCTCCAA
>NC_051435.1:30979108-31006114 GCF_001649575.2 Kryptolebias marmoratus | reverse complement strand
CCGAGCTCAGAGGATGAAACAAAAGACCACCCGCGGAGGGTGAGAAGGGAATTTTATATATATATATATATATATATATATATATATATATATATAAAACCCTAACCCTACATTTGTATATTTATGATATCAGGGGAAAACAAAACAAAAAGCATAAGCTGCCAGTAAATATATCTAGTTCCTTTGAAAATAGCTAGTTTTTATGAAAAACTATATATATATATATATTGTTTTATTTTTTGTTTTTTAAGGAATCACAGCATGGTCACATTCAGCAGCAGATGTATCCTTCTCATCTTACAACAGTTAAGAGAAGCTTGTTTATAATTATAAAATTCACTTAAAAAAATCAGTACAGTATCAAAAAGTAGTGTTATGACAATTTAAAAACTGTTGCATGTTATGAAAAAATTGCTAACAAATGGCTCAGATATATTTTACTAAGTCCCTCACACTACACCTAGAAGCTCAATACGCTGTTCACCATGACAATAAACCACTGCAACCTGCTTGACAAAGGCATCTTGACCCTGTCTATGACACATAAAGAAGAGCCGACTGAGTCCTTTTTACATGCATGTAGACATCAGTCCAACACCTTTCAAAGACTGTATACATTCTGACTGATTCTTGTTGTTGTGCCAAGGGTTTTATCCAGTGTGAAGTGTGCTTAAAATGACCATGGAACTTCTAAATAGACTAAAAATATCAACAATAGTTACAAAACAGATAAATAGGTTTTTGTTTGCCTGGTGTTGTAAATGTGTGTATAATTCTACTGACCAAGTTTTAGTGCAACACTTTGGATATTAGTCTTTTCTTTTTGTTGGCCTCCCTCCTTCTCAGAGATGGAGGTCTTGTGACTTCAGGGCTCACAGTCTGAATCCCTTTAACAACAGGAAATTAACCGCAGAGTGCGCACACATTTATATTAATAACTTTATCAGTATTCACAAACCATGGCAGCAATCTGTCATTCTTTTAAAATTTAATTCACATCATGGCTTTGCACTAAAATCTTCTAAGTAAACCCTAAAAGATTTGGGTCTTCAGTTCTTTTTGTTTCAAACATGACTAAATCATTGTTTTAGTATTTTGGAAGATACTTTCTTTGAGTGCATATCTCCTGAAGAAACACAACAGGTGGAGAAACTAGTTTTCTTTCACGATACAGAATTTTTGCTAGCACAAACCATTCACAGCTGAATTATTCCTAAAATCCTACTTATTGATTTGATAAAACAGTTTATTTCTGAAAACTGAAAATGTTGTCGAGGAAGAGGAAACAACCTGAAGCTCTGTGGAAATCACATCACAATAATTGCCCGATTTTCTTTATTTTGTTTGGTTTGCCACAAACTAATTCTCCTGAGACCTCATTGTTTTCATGGACCTGGTCAACATTACGTGACAAACTAATTGCCTTCTATACAGGAGTTAAAATAAAGCGAGTAGTAAGACAAGGATGGGATGTTTGGAATGAAACATCAATAGTTGATTTTTTTTTCTCATAATGAGGATTTTAAGTGGTCATTGCAATGAAATATGTCTTTGCAACATAAAAAGACACTTACTCAAAGTTTTTGTTATTATTATTATTCAAGAGATTTTAAAAACTGAAATAGTCGTCAAATGTAGGATTTAGAGAAATGGTAAAAAATCAGAAATGTGATCAATCAATCAATCAATCAAATTTTATTTGTATAGCACATTTCAGCAGCAAGGCATTTCAAGGTGATTTGAATACATAAGCTGTAAAAAACTGAGAAAATCAGATTCACAATTGATTTTAAAGTAACAGCTAAAAACTGTAGAAAAGGCAAAAAAATGGCCTAGAATTATTTATTTTATTTTACTTTTATAAGTAAAATAACAGACACAAACACAATCTAGATCTTTTTGTGGACATAGCCAGGAGATATTTTTATTTTATTCATTTGTTTGTTTACAAAGAAGCGAGATGTGACAATATTTCCTAAATGGTTTTTGTAGATGTAAAGACAAATTACAATTTAGGACAGATTAATTTTTTTGCAGTTGAACACGATAGTAAATAAAAAAAATTAAAAAACTGGAAAACTGGAAAACCTCTGTTAGTCAAATCGATTGCTGACATGGTATATACAGCAGAAACCCATGTCCAAATGGTTCAGTAAATCTCTTCTGAAAACATGCTGCTACTGCAGCGAGAATCACGCTGCTAAACATGCTGGAAATAAATAGCTTTTACACTATTTCCAAATGGATTTTATCCACATCTTGATGAAATGAAATAACAGACAGG
Organism: Kryptolebias marmoratus; assembly: GCF_001649575.2. Classification (NCBI taxonomy): domain Eukaryota; kingdom Metazoa; phylum Chordata; class Actinopteri; order Cyprinodontiformes; family Rivulidae; genus Kryptolebias; species Kryptolebias marmoratus. Next base: position 31,003,830 of record NC_051435.1, on the reverse strand, counting down.
AAGCATGAAGGTCACACAAGTTTTCATCTGATGTGCTTCTTTTAAACTGACAGAAGCTTTTAAAAAATTAAACTCTTATTTTCAAAGTCAAAGCTGAAATTAAGAAGGGGAAAAAGCTTTAATGAATACTGGATATACAAACAAAGTAAAATGTTTTTTGCATTGACTGATATACCTGTACTGTTGAGGCAATTTAGATGATAACAGGATAACCAACAAACTTGTTTTGTTCATTTTAACATATTTGGTCATACTTACATGTTTCTGCTGCCAGGATACCCTTAAAATAACGTTCATGCTGAAACTACCTGGATAATCTGTTTTAAAGGCCAAAATCAATATTAATTAACACTCACATTGGTTTCTTTTTGAAGTATTTCTGCTGCACATTGCTCATTTCCATCAGAAAAAAGACTGACATTTTCTAATCTGTCAATCTGACAGCTGATCACTTCAGCTGAGTCCTTGGGATCATCGGAGAAAGCTTTTCTTATTTCTCTGTACAGCAGAACAGAGCTGTGTAAATTTAGAAAAATAAAATATTTAGTCTATTTTCCTCAGACCAATCTGTTTTTATTGGATTTTTAAATGCTTGACATTTAGGTGATCCATAAACAGAAGTGTATTCACCTGAAGTCGGTAATGTGGAATCATTGTATCAGGAAAAATCCCTTTCACTTTCCATCAAAGCAAATAATTCCTTTTTCTGCAGTGATATACATGCATAGAAATATGAAAATATTTATACACCAAACTGGGATGCTTTGTGGCTAAATCAGGAACAAATCTGGACAAATTATTTTTAAAAAAGAGAAATATATAGAATATTTATGAAAAACATATAAAAAACAAAGCATATGAAACTGATTGAAGCTAATATAAGTAAAATATCATTTATTCGGGGAATTACATTAATAAAACGTTTTTTTTTTATTTTACAATATTTCAAACTGGAGATAGACATTGTGATATGTATGTGTGTATGTATGTATGTATGTATGTATGTATGAATGTATGAATGTATGAATGTATGAATGAATGAATGAATGAACAAACATTTGTTTAATCCACTTTTGTTCCCAAACCGCAGACATGAATGATAGGGGAGGGTCCTCTGAGGTCTGTCTGTGTTCTCCATTCTGTTTTGCTGTGGTGTTGCTTTATGTACTACCTTTTTAAAGATGCATGACAAAACATAGAGTTCTGCACTTTAGTTCCTCATATGTTCTGCATGTGTACAGGTTTAAGAAGTGCAATTGTGCATGACAAACCAAAAGACCCATACCAAACATTTTCAGTAGGGATTCATGTACCGGTACATCGCTGTCTACTCATCATAGTCAAGATGACAATAAAGACAGTTTTTGCAACAATAAATCAGATGTTTTACACATACTATAGGTGCTTAGTAGTACTGAGTGTGTACAGTAAATTACATGTTAAAGTGTATGATTTTATTTAGATTTCATTTCAGTTTAATTAAGTGAGAAGTGCAGCAATGGACAGGGTTTCTTCATGAGTGAAAGTGAAAACAACCATGCTGCAAACACACAGCCAAGGCTAGACAGATAGGAAATGACTAAACATTGTTCTGTCACTTTAAAGTTTAAATATTTTCATCCAAACTACTATGTGCACTCAAGTTGCGCACATGGTCTGGCTGGTAAGATCAGACTTTTTGATAATATATGAGTGTTAATGTGAATAAAACCAGGCTTTTTTTTCCTTGTATGGAAATGTCAAAACCATAATATACAGCATATATCAATTATTACACAGACCCTAAAACTATTGTATAAATACAATAAATATAATATATATTAGGCAACACTGCACACAGCCTTCAACAGAATGACTTAAGCAGCATCCAGAACCTTTGTTTCAACAAGGTTGGACTTATCAAAACCTTTGTTTTAACACAGTTAGACATACTAGTACTTGTTTGTACAAGTTGGGACCTGAAGCAAGCAGCAAGTACCACACACACACAAAAAAAAAAACTTAAAGAAGGTGAAATCCTACCCCTCAAAAAATAAATATCTCAATGACTGACAGCATCTGAAGAAAAACAACTTTCAGAGGAGCAATTCACTCACTATGAGGGGAATGATACACCCTGTTTAGTTATAATGGAGGAATAAAAGTGATATTTGCCTTTAATTTTGTGAATAAACTGGAATTTCAAAATAAATTTGATTTAAACAATGCCCTTAATTTATTCAACCACAATAACCCACAGAACACCATGACCATGAACTCAGGCCACAGTCTGGATTCGGAACTCAGCTGACAATATAAAAGCTGAACTCAGTCCACAGTCCAGATAAAACCAGATTTTTGTACTCAGTCCAGAGTCTGGATAAAACCAGTATCCTGAACTGAGCTCACAGGTGAACCAGGATTCTGCATTTTGTACACAGTCCAGATAAAACCAGAATCCTGAACTCAGTCCGCAGTCTGACAAGACCCTGAGCTCAGACTAGTCTGGCTGAAACCAGAGTCCTAAACTTAGTCCACAGTATGAATGAACCAAAATCCTAAACTCAATCCACAGTCTGGATGAAATTAGTATCCTGAACTGAACTCACAATCTCACCAGGATCCCGAATTCTGTCCACAATCTGACAAGGCCTTGAACTTTTTCTAGTCTGGATTAAACCAGATTCCAAAACTCAGTCCACAGTCTGAATGAAACCAAAACCATGACCTCTGTCCACAGTCTGACCAGGATCCTGAACTCAGTCCACACTCTAAATAAAACCATGATTTTGAACTTAGTCTTCAACCTGGATGAAACCATGATCCTGATCCCAGTCTACAGTTTTGATGAAACCTTGATTCTGAACTTAGTCCACAGTTTGACCAAGACCCTAAACTCAGTCAACAGTCTAAATAAAACCAGGATCATGAGCTGAGCTCACAGTCTGGATAAAACCAGGACCCTGACCTCTGTTTAAAGGATCACCTGCAGTTTTCTTGAACATCCAACTAAAAGTGAAAGCTGGGCAGCAGCATCACCACCCCTCCCCTCCCCTCTCTACACTCAGAGAACAACTTATCACACAACAAACACTAAAGAGGTCTGACGAGCCCCCAGATTAGCAGCTGGGGCTCTGCGCCCCTATGAAGAATGAGTACCTTTGAGCCGGACCTGCTTATCCTCTGTGCTGCTCCTCTTCTCCTCCAACTGGCTGACAGACTGAGGGGGGGAGAACCTGTGAGTTTGTACTCTTGGGGGGAGCGTGAGGCTGACGGGTCCTGAATGTGGAGTGTAGGATAATGGAGAGGGAGGGGGATGTTGTTATGAGCTCTGCTCTCTCCTTTTTTAACCCTTGTTGAACCGAAGATGAGTTCCTCCATGATTATTGAACCCCCTCGAACAGAAATAAACCCATGTGAGAGACAGAACTTTCTAGTTCAAGCAACCTGAGATCACTTTAATTCAAATTGTGGTGTATTTTTTGTTTTTCCTTGAATAAACATTTTAAATAGAAAAATTCCTGGATAAAAATGTTTGATTCTGAGGACTCCTACACAAACCTGCTGAGTCCAACTCCTTCTTTTAGTTTCTAATGTTTATAGTTTGAAAAATGATAGATAGATAGATAGATAGATAGATAGATAGATAGATAGATAGATAGATAGATAGATAGATAGATAGATAGATAGATAGATAGATAGATAGATAGATAGATAGATAGATAGATAGATAGATAGATAGATAGATAGATAGATAGATAGATAGATAGATAGATAGAATTTTGTTATTTGAAAACTTTTTCTTGTGTGTGTAATTTAATGCTATTTTGAGCTGCTGCCTGTTATGCAAATGAGATTTTAAATCTCAAGGATTTTTCCTAGAAAAAAAGGTTGACTAAAATAAAACAAATTACTCTTTATTTCTGTTTGCTGCACTGAAATAGATGTGTTCTTATTGTTTCCCTTCATATTGATTTACAAGCCTCAGAGGTAAAACCAGTTTTTCCAAATTGAATGTAATGCATTTGTGCCTGTCTTTATGTAAAAAAAAGAATTATGACAAATATAAAACAATAAAACATTTTACTGCAGCATGACCTAGAGCTTTGTTAAAGAAAAATCTCTTTTTCTTACTTGATTGTTTACCGTAAAATGTAAAGCCTCAAATGTAGAAAGTGTTGCACAGGTGCAGCTCTAGGATTGAAAGGTAGAAGTCCATGTGCTGCTTTGGGTTATAACAGGTTCAAGGTAAATTTTGATTATATTTTATTAGTTTTTAAATGTTTATAATTTAGTTGTAAAACTGTTATTGAAATGGTTAGTTGAACTGATATTAAATCAAAAATACATTTTGTATAAAAAATTTTTATACAATACAATAAAGCTCAGAATTTTGTTAAATGATCAGACATGAGGTATTTACACAGGCTCCCCTCACCCCTCACCAAAAAGAAACATCTCATCCCATTCACAACTTCCCAGTTCACAAGGTATTGAAACCCTCTGCCCCTATGTCTGACGTTCAGGATGTAGGGCACTGTGAAGGCAGGATGATCTGCACTCCTCTTGTTCTGTTCGGCAGTCCTCATGAGTGCACGCTTAGTTTGTCTCCAGATCCTACGACACCTGCGTGGATGTGACTGTACTGATGGAACAGATATCTCAGACTTGAACCTGGGAAATAACGGGGGGTTGTACTCCAAGGAGGCCTTGAAAGGAGACAGGCCTGTGGCAGATGAGACGTGGGTGTTGTGAGCGTACTCAATCCAGTTAAGTTGTTTGCCCCAAGTGCACAGGTTATCGCTGGCCAAGCATCTGAGGGCGACTTCCAGCTCTTGATTACAGCACTCAGTTTGCCCGTTGGACTGTGGATGGTACCCAGATGTGAGACTCACCTTGGCTCCGAGGGCGTTGCAGAAGGACTTCCATACTGGAGATGCAAATTGGGGTCCTCAGTCAGATACCACATCCACAGAGATGCAGTAAATGCGGAACACATGTTGGATCATTATTTGAGCTCTCGAAGGCTGAGGGGAGCTTGGGCAGTGGGATGAAGTGAGCTGATTTGGAAAAACGATCGACAACGGTAAGAATGACGGTGTTACCTTGGGACGGGGGCAGGCCTGTGACGAAGTCCAATGCTACATGGGACCATGGATGACTGGGTACTGGCAGAGGCTGTAAAAGGCCTGCAGGGGGTCGGTTACCGCTCTTGAACCGGGCACACGTGGGACAGGCTGCCACGAACTCCGTCACATCTTCTGACAGGGATAAAAAACAACAACCACCTGGCTTGACGGGGGTTGAGTCTCTTGGCGGTCTGTAGGTAAGTGAGATTCTTATGGTCTGTCCAGATCAAAAAAGGAGTTTCGGTGCCCTCTAGCCAGTGCCGCCACTCCATGAGAGCCAACTTGATGGCCAACAGCTCCCTATTGCCGACATCATAGTTTTGTTCTGCTGGAGATAAGTGATGGAAGAAGTAAGCACATGGGCGAATCTTATTATCTGTAGAAGACCTCTGAGAGAGAATGGCTCCCACACCCGAGTCCGAGGCGTCTACCTCCACAATGAACTGAAGCTTAGGGTTTGGGTGATGTAGAATGGGAGCGGAAACCAAACGTGACTTTAACTCACCAAAAGCAGCCTGGACTTCGGGGGTCCATACAAAAGGCTGTTTAATGGAAGTGAGCTGAGTAAGGGGGGCAGCCCCCCTGCTGTAGTCCTTCATGAAGCAGCAATAAAAATTGGCAAACCCCAAGAACCTCCGTAGTTGGCGTTGATCGGAGGGAACCGGCCACTCTGCCACTGCTTTAGTTTTATCGGGATCCGTTTCGTAGTACCCCTGCCCAAAAATGAAGCCCAGAAAGGTTATTGAGGAAGCACTGAACTCACATTTTTCAGCTTTGAAGAAGAGCTGATTTTCATAGAGCCTCTTGAGGACTGGCCAAACCTGTTGGCAGTATTGAGTGGGATCCTGAGAATAAATCAGAATGTCATCCAGGTAAACAAATACAAAAATGTTCAAGAAGTCTCGTAGAATGACAATAATGAGCGATTGGAAGACTGCAGGGGCATTGGTGAGTCCAAAGGGCATTACGAGATATTTGAAGTGTCCCAAAGGGGTTTTGAATGCAGTCTTCCACTCATTCACCTCCCTTATCCTCACCAGATGATATGCGTTACGTAGGTCCAGTTTTGTAAAAATGGTAGTGGAGTGGAGTTGCTGATGGACTGAGTCAATTAAGGGTAATGGATACTTGTTTTTCACGGTTATCTGATTTAGTCCTCGATAGTTGATGCAGGGGCGGAGACTCTTGTCTTTCTTCTCCACAAAAAAAAACAACCCTGCACCAACAGGGGATGTGGAAGGACGAATGATACCAGAAGATAGAGATTCCTCAATGTAGGTCTTCATAGCATCTCTTTCTGGAACTGAGAGGTTAAACAGTCGACTCAAGGGAAGGGGGGCCCCTGGAAGGAGTTCGATTGTGCAATGATAAGGTCTGTGTGGGGCAAGTGACAGAGTCTTGGTCTTGCTAAACACAGGGGCGAGATCATGATACTCAGGTGGCACTTTAAATAATTCAATTTTCTTGGGAATTTCTCTTTTTACTGGGAGAGCAGGTATAGCGGACTGGAGGCAATTCTTTAAGCAAAAATTGCTCAAAGACTATCCTTTTTTTCTGCCCAATTGATTACTGGATTATGCTTTCTTAACCATGGAAATCCTAATATCATTTGAGGTGTGGGTGACGAAAAAACCAAAAACTCACCCGACTCGCGGTGATTTACGGAAGCGATGAATTGGAGATTGGACACCCGATGTTTGACGCAGGTGATGTCTTGGCCAGAGATGTCCATAACCAGTAGCGAAAAAGTCATACCTTGTAGCGGGAGCTGTAAACTGTGAAAGAGGTCTTCAGAGATGAGATTTTCTTCAGCTCCAGAGTCCACCAAAGCGTGAACAGAAACTTTGAATTGTTCATTAACTATGGTGGTGTGTAAAAAACAGAGAACACTGTAAGAGGAAGCCTGCAATCTTCAGTGAACTCCTTTGTAATCAAACCTCAAAAACAAACCAGAGAAGTCAACTCAGCAAGTACTATCTGTACCGCCTGCTCCCTCTCTCACTGTCAACTCATCCTCAGTTTTCCACTTACCTTTTCTGGATGTCCAGAACCCTTGTGCAACCACCTTGAAAGCTGCAAAACAATTGTCCTTAAATCTAAAATAGTAACAATTTGGAAACAATACTCATCTGCAGAACCATTAAACCTGTCTAGTTCTCTCCTTCAGATGAACATGCTCCCAACGTGCTAACATTGACACCAGCCCTAAGTGAAGCACTAGTACCAACCGAGACATTAGTGGCAAGTGAGACAACAGCACCAACTGAGACATGAGTGTTAACAGACGCACCAGTGCTATCTGAGACACTAGTGCTAACTGGGACACCAGGACTAACTAGGACACCAGCCCTTACTGTCGTTGACTGGTGTGAAGATAAAGAAACGCGTTTTTAAAAAATGCATTCTCTATTTAGGATTTGACTTTTTGCAACTTAGGAGCTAATATTTAGCCTTTTATTGTTTTTTACTGTATTCATTGTAAGCACTTGTTTCATTTAGTTTTGGTGTACAAACCGATATCTTTATCTCCTTACACAGTGAAGGCAATGTGTTGAATGGAATTAGGTAAAGGAGATCTGAGATTAATTGTAATCAACAATATTCAGTGTCTTACAAGCATTTTTATTTCAACAGAATTGAAATAAAAGCAGATAAAGTAAATATAGATATACAATTTTGTATATCATACAAAATATAATACTCATCAGTCTTCCTGTTGTTCTTCTTACCCTCCCTGATCTTTCTCTTCACTTCCTTCTGTACAACCCTCAGCTTGTCCTTGTTTCTTGATTTGAAGATGAGAACCTTAATATCCGGATTAATCCAGGGTTTGTTGTTTAAGAAACTCTTTATAGCCCTTGTGGGTACAATGTTTTCTATACAGAAATTGAAATAGTCTGTTTTGCAGCTTGCCATGTTGTTGATTTCCTCCCTGAAAGAGTACCTGAATTCCTCCTACACAGTGGTTTTTGGGTTACAGCTGGTTCACTCTCCACAAGAGGTTTGTACACAGGTAAGGTGTTCCATCTTTTGGTCAGGTCTTTTTTAACATATCCTGTCATAGTATTTCAGGCATACTATTTATAGAAAATGGCTGCCTAGTTGTGCCAGAACAGATTTGCTCTACAATAAGTATATCTCAAGATGAAATCCTAATTGCATGATTTACTTTACTGAATCAAGACTGAATCTAGCATCAGAGTAGGCAGGCCACATTGTTGTATGAGTAACCTGTTTGTATGACCTTCAACCATCAGTACTATCTGTGAATCAGTGCATGGCCACCTATGGCCACCTATGGCTGCCCAGACCAAGACCGGGACCCAGCCCCCCAACAACCTAGTGCCCCCAGCAGAGAAACTACCCAGCACCAAGCAAGAGAACCCCACAGACACACAAACACACACACAGGGCCCTCAACACACCCGGCAAACACCTGTCCACTGTGGCAGCCGGAACCCAGAAGGAACAAGGTAAAAAAGTATTTTGCCATTCCCCTGGTAAACCAACCCCTTCAAAGGTCTAGAGAGGGGGATGCCCACCAAAACCCAGCGCAACCCTTTAGGATCTCAGCCAGGCTGACATCCCCGGGAGCAATAGACTACCCGGTGGGAGCCCACGACACCAGGATGTGGCCTGAGCACCCACATGAACAACCCCACACCAACAGGGCAGCAACCCACCAGCAGCCCCCCCAAGATGCTTTCAGAGACCCCGAGCTGCCCACACAACCCCAGCCCCTGCCAAACCAGCACAGGTGCCATGCCTGCAAGGTTCTCCACCCCACACATCAAGGCCGGCATGAATCCCCCTGGGGCCAGCTCCACAACTGGCCCCTCCCGACCCACTTTTGCTCATTCCAATCCAGCGCCGGCCAAGGCGCATGGGACCACCGGGCACCCCTAAAGACGCCAAGGTGGAGCCCCCACAGAGCAACTGCTTCCCCGGCAGGAGCCGTCCAGGGAGAATCTAAGCCAGCCAAGCATAGTGAGCCCACCACCAGCAGACCAGGACCCATAGACCCACCGGCTCAGCCAGGAACCCAGGCACCACATAGGCCCCTCAGGCACCCCCAGCCTCCAAAGCCCCTATTTCCATCTAGTCAGATCTTCCTAGGAGCGGCAGTGATGAAGAAATAATATGCTTCCTTGGTTTTGGCACAAAAGAAGTCCAGTATTTTATCATCTCTGGTGCAGAATGTGATAGACTTTGTGAAGGTGGGCGGAATAAAATATTTTAATGTAGAATGATAGAATTTTTAGAATGAAGGGAAAGTCAAACACACAACAGAACAGAACATTAAACATTAAATGTTCTGCTCTATAAAGCACTAATGATCCTAGAAAAACAGTCAGAACAGCTGTAAACAATCGATAATTTTATTGTGAGGTTTACATTGTTCTCCCCTCATTTAAGTTTTTCTGCCCATTCAGTTGTTTTGAATAAATGTTTTAATTAGTGTTATACATCCATGTAACTGATAAAAGTATGTTTCTTTATTCAATCAGGTTATAATAAAAACACAGGAAAAAGGTTTATAGAAAACATCATCTCAGGATTTTTTAAAAATTAGAAATGAGATCATTACAGTAGCTGTGAAATAACTGAAATCATTTTTTCAGACAGAAACCTGTTTTATAAAGATTTATTAATGTGGATCACAAATGGCTTCATAATGTAATTTGCCTGTGTACTTTCTCTTAAATTTACTGCAGCTTTGAATAAAACAAATATTTAAATTTATCACGTTTTATATTTATTTTTATTTTTATTAGAACTTGTATTGTTATTTATTTATTATTTTATATGGAAGATGGGAACAGTTGGTAATAAAAAAAATGTATTAATATGTAACAGGGCCACGTCTCTGTGTGTCAGTTTAGTTGCTACAATCAACTAAACTGACATTGTCAGGTTGGGTGGAGATTGTGGTGAACCCAATGCGCAGACTCATCTTGATTACAAAGAAAAGAAAAGGAAAAAAGAAAAAAAAAAAAAAAATGACGAGACAGCCGCACAAAAAAATAAAAAATCCAAAACATAAAGATTCCAAAGGGCAAGAAGAATGGGAAACCAGGCAGTGCATGAAGCGACAATGGATCTGCGAGTAAATGGAGGAAATGACCAGGTTAGGGGAAGTGGGCACAGGTGAGTGATAACTNGTGTCAGTTTAGTTGCTACAATCAACTAAACTGACATTGTCAGGTTGGGTGGAGATTGTGGTGAACCCAATGCGCAGACTCATCTTGATTACAAAAAAAAAAAAAGGAAAAAAAAAAAAAAAAAAAAAAAAAAAAGCTGACGAGACAGCCATACAAAAAAATAAAAAATCCAAAACATAAAGAGCCCAATGGGCAAGACATATGGGAAACCAGGCAGTGCATGAAGCGACAATGGATCTGCGAGTAAATGGAGGAAATGACCAGGTTAGGGGAAGTGGGCACAGGTGAGTGATAACTAACTAGGAGCATGTGGAGATGGGCGTGGCAGACAGACAAGTGATAACTAGGACATGTAAATAATGACAAGATACAGAGACACAAGGAGCAAAAACAAACCAAGAAGACAACCAATTCACAAAATAAAAGAAACAATAAACCCAAATTGAAACATGAACTAAACATGAAAACATAACCCCAAATCCTGACAAACATGAGGTGAATATGGCAGGAAACATGAAAGTTGTGCTGAAGAAACACAAGTCTGTTGTTTTATACATAAAATATGTATCATGCTGTTTTTACATTTATTACTTTTGTTATAAATATTAATTCATTTTCTTTCCGGGAGCTGGTGTTTATTTACAGCAGTCACTGTGCGAGAGGTGGGGTACACACTGGACAGGTTGCAAGTCCATCACAGGAACATCAATCATTCACACTCTCAAGTAGGAACAATTACCAATTACCCTAACATGCATATTTTTGGTTTGTGTGAGAAAACCAATGTACCCAGAGAAAACCCATATGTACACAGGGGGAACATATAAACAGGACAGGAATTGATCCTGCAACCTTCTCGTTGGGAGGCAACAGCTCTAACCACTGTACCACACTGTACCACCCATTATCATAAATACACAAATAATATTGTTGTATTATAGTCGCATTGCTGATCAATATGTACAATTTTTAAGACTGTTTCAAATGTAAATATAAGAATTTTACTAACGAAACATAACAAATAAATTTAAACAGAAAACAATAACTTTAGTAATGTAGTGTGCTGAGGAACTTCAATAAAATTAATTTTACACCAAAAAAATCTTCATGAATAGGCAATCAAATCTAAAACAAAAGTATATAATTTTCTTGAATTTTTAACAACTTTAGTTTAAGTTTTAAAAATATAAGAATTTATGCTATTTACAGGAAATATTTGCATTAAATAACAACACACAAAGGATTGTCATCTAGTTTTGGTTAAAGAAGATCTGAAGGAGCATCTTTTTTAAAAATACATATTATGTTTGTGATAACACCAAAAATTAAAAAAAATTGTAAAAGAATTTATGAATAGTCAGTGAAGCAAAAAGCTATGTGTGTGGATAGAATACATATATATATATATATATATATATATATACAGTACATGCCCATAATAAAAGTTTTACTGAAAATGTATAAAGGGCTTTGATTTTTCTTTTATCATCATCATCATTGATATAATATTAATACTGGTAACAGGTAAATTGCCAAATAAAACTGGTCAAATTAAGAGGTATTAAAATACTTCAGATTGATTATGGTTATTTCAAGATTACCAACAATATGTAAAAACATAAAAAAAGACTACTACAGCAATGAAAATATATGCATATATTTTTATTTTAAATAGCATTATGAAAGTTTTTAACTTTTTGAACAACACTGTCTCCACAATTTCTGCACCTTTTCTGAAATTAGAAAAAAAAGGCAAAGTGAAAATACAAGTACCAATAATAAAAAAAGAAATATTATTTTTAGCTTAAATTTCTGCAAGCATTTAGGCTTTTCTGACAAGTTATTTAGTGACTTCAAACTGAGCTTCATGAAATTCTATTATTGTCAGTGGATTTAAAACAAAAAATTATCTGCTTCATGTTCCTCATGTTTTGATGAAAAGTGTTTTTTGTATTTATCATATTTTAATCTTTATTGTTTTCCAACATTAGTATTTTTTATCAGATTTTGCACCTGAGATTTCAGCTGATAATTTTTAACAGACATAAAGACATGCAGACACGAAAAAGCATCTTTGGAGACGTACATCGCCTGCTTGCTGGGACAAAGGTAGGATTTTAATATTGTGTTGGGTGGGTACTCTGGGAATGAGAATGGGTGCTGAGGAGGAGAAACTGCTGGAATGGGATTTCATTTAGTCAGCAGACAGAGAAAGAGTAATGGGATGCAGACACACACAGACATGTCCAACCCCATGCACAGCTTCAAAGTTTTAGATTTGCAGTCACACACGCACATATTTTGTGCAAATTAAAAAGTGTAGCTCATATTTGTAGACACAGAAAAACAGCATCACATAGTGGTTTTCTTACGGAAAAGCTTTTCGTACATGCAGGCACACAAAGACACATTAGAGGAAACGTGCAAACACACACATCCAGGGCTACGTGTCTAATCAGCTGTAAGTGTTCCACGGTGAGTCATTGAAAGCCTCTCCATCCCTTTAGCTACGAGCCTCAGCAGACTCCAGCTGCCTGCTGTGTTTATTAAAAATATAATCGGCCTATTAGACTCATTAGGTTATTGCTTGAGCTGACACAGAGGAAAAACCAAATACACACATTCACATTACATAAAAAATACCACAAGACTTTCCCAAAAACTGAACAAACTTTGGTTAAAAAACATTTCAGACTAATTTCATCATTGTATTGGAGTTAGCTCTGTGAATACAGACAGTTAATATGATTTATACGAATGATTATTACTTAATATCAAACCTGTGAAATTATCTCAGGGGTAGAGGGTGGGGGCGGGGAGAAGTGTAGGAGGTGTCACTTGGCAGCTATGAATTTAATTTAACAGTGTGTAAAAGCCAGCATAAACCCCTTCCTACAAAGGGGTATTACAGCCACTGAAAAGAGAAAAAGAAAGGAGGAAGATTTTTGTTTGTTTCTAAATTTTGAGGTTAAATTTGTATTATTCGATAGTTTCAGGAGCACAATGAGACTTATTGGGCTTATACTGTTTTTGCTTTTTCCGTGACCCCCCTGATGTGTTGTGTGAAAACGAGCATACAACAATTCAACAGTGAGCGGATAAATACCAGTACAACACAGTTCATTGTGTTGTAATTAACTGTTTGAACTGACCAGAAAATTCCACTGGAGTTTCATTTTTTGGCTTCCCCAAAGATAAAAACCTTTGTGACATTTTGAACCTAAAGCTCTGATGTCGTAATTACTCTCAGAACTCGGGTTTGGACCACTTAAGAGAGGAGTACTGCAAACTCCGACCTTCATTAATGCGGTGTACTGGCTTCACGCCAAACAATCAAGGCATTTTGCCAGGAGCAGTCCCAACTACCTGTAAGTGCCCCTGTCCCAAAGTCACAATCCTCAGAGTTTGAATAATACCTATACTGCCTCAGATCTGCAGCATTTAATCCTTCAGTGAGTAGGGAGTGGCTAACAGCAACATATTTGCATAAAAGTGAGCCCTAAAACCGCTCTTTCTGAAATTAGTTCAAAACAGGCAGAAGTGATCAGGTATATCTCAATATCTGAGAATGATTTTGTGTATTAAATTTAATAAACATGTTTTGTATAGCCCACAGACCCATCCTGACTTGTTCAAGGAAACATAATAGGTCCCCTTTAAAAGAAAGGCAAATGAGCTGCTTACAGGCTGACAGCCTGAGATCAGTTTGTGATTCAGAGCAGTTTGTTACTGATGAAAAAATATAGACAATCCATGTGTGATTAAACAAAGGTCATAGCCTGAAACTGCTATTAATAATTAATTTATTACGCTGGTGTGAGAGTGCATAAACAATACCCTGATACATGCACACATTTTTAATGAATTAGCATCTAGCTAGCTTTGAGTTAGCAATGTTAGCTCTCTCATGCCGGGGTAATCCAACTTTTACATCGGACGAAAGGACGGCGTTCCCTGTTAAGGTTCTTGGAGTGAATTGCGGTTTTCTCTTTCTTCTACCAGATGGCATCATCAGCGTGGTGGCAGAGCCTGTCGTCTGATGAGGCACACCTGTAATCACTTACCTTCATCCTGGAGGAGCATATAAGGAGAACGCTGCAAGCCCTTTGGCACCTGATTGTTAGCCACTCATGGTAACTACAAGCCTCTTAGCCTCATGCTTAGCCTTGCAATTTCTTGAACCAATTGATCTCTGTGTCTTTGTTACTAAGGTTTTCTGCTTTATGACAGAACCAAGCTCAGTCCTCCAGGTCCAGAGTCTCTACATGAAGATAATTCAAGCCTTGGATTTTAGTACGTGGCTGGCAGCTTGGGTCTCCTGACTGTGTTCCTGCTTCTGATTGAAGCCCTGTCCACTCTCCACTGTGCTTGCTGCAAGATTTCCGTTCCAGAGCAAAAACCGCCAGCCTCCTGGTTCCCCGCATTGTTCTTCCCCCCTGGCAAATTACCACCTGGTCTCCTGTAAGTCATCCAACAATATTATTTCCCAAGATCTAATCCCTAACTCATCAATCTGTGTTTGCAATCTCAGAGTCCCTGCAGTTTCCCTGGTTATCGGTTCGAGACCCTCCATCCTCCTGGGAAAGAATCCTTTCTCTGTGCAAAGACCATTTGTTCATTTGTAAATAAACATCTTAAAAAAATTTTTGTTTCCTGAGAGTTCCTGCATGTGGGTCAGAAAACTGGAGAAAACCATGACAGTCCCTCACGTCAAAGACTACATGCACAGAGGTAGCAGCCACAGTTTAAAAAAAAAGGTCTTAGTTACACTTGCACTATTTTTCTTCTTTCTTCTTTTATATTTACCATTTGGATGTAAAGTTGGCACTCACTAACAAGCAACTTCAAAATTAATACACACATGCAAACACTGACAGCTTCCATATGTACTTCCTACAAGACAGCGTGCAGAGTATGACATCACATATTCTGCTCATGGGCATCTGTTCAGGAACTGGAGACTTCACACTGTAATATAAATGACCACACAAAAAAATCGGATTTGAGCAAAACATTGGAATTAAGACCTGCAGTGTGAACATAAAAGCTTTTTTTTCTTTTTCTAATTGCATAATTGGAAAAAGAAACATGATACATTATGATTTATGTGATCATTTATTATGATCCACATATTATGCTATTATACATTATGATAGCATATTATATGATACATTAAACTAGGGCTCCAGACACAAATGAAGACCTATCTGGACTTAGATTGGTTGTTAAAATGCAATGGAATTAAACTTTAGATGTTTTACTTGTGCACTTTTTTCACAATTATGGTAATTAATTTTAAGCAGTACGGCTTTTCTAGACATTATGGTAGCCTACTTTCTTGCAGGCTGGCTCATTCTGCAAGCTGCAGTGAAGACCTTACCGGCTAGCCTGATTTCTTTTTCTTCATCTCTCTGCAGAGAAAAGTTGACCTGCAGAGAGGTATGAGGCTGAGAAAACAATAATGTGAGTGAAATAAAATAAGCTTGATTGTCACTAAAGAGAAAAACTTGAAGGTAAACTAGAGGTTTTATCCAGACTAAACTGACTCTTTTGTCCCAAATATTTACATTAATTTGGAAACTATTCATTAAAAATATGAAAGGTTGGCATGGAGTCAGACTGCACAAAGTGTCTCCTGGTGTAATGCATGATTTAGAGTTGGCAAAAATAAATAAATAAATAAAAGAGAATACATTTGCTATGCAGTTGGCAAAATGATGTATATTAGCTTGTCCGATATTAGTATTTTATAAGGAGTTTCCTCTCCACTCTGCTTTGCACATCGTGCATTCAAACTAGGAGTTTTAAGTTATTGGAGCTGGAGCCTGTATACTATCCACCTGGTGAGAGAACATCTCAGCTAGAAGCCCTGTGAGAAAGTAGTAGATGCCTCTGGGTAAAAAGTAGGGTGGCTTGTAAAAGATTTTATAACTTGGATTGTATTGCATTTTTTTTCTGGATTGGATAGTAGAAATATTCTTAATTTTTTAAATAGTGTTGTGGCAGCAAAAAAAAATCAATTTCCAGGCACTGTTACATCAAATCACTCAAACAGGTTTATTTATATATTGTGCAAAAAATATAGAGAGCATTAAAGACAATCAACAATCAATATCAGAGTCCCAGGTCTGAACAGGGAAGTTCTGAATCAAAGCTCTGACTGTGAGGATCTGGGCTTAGCTCCGCCCTTGGGCGGCGTCACTAACCCTTACTCCACAGGTGTTCCTGATTCCACTGACGAGACCATCCAGCATTTAAGCCGCAGGCTGAGATCAGATCCTCGCTGGAGCATCAAACCTTCCGGGTTAGATTCTCCGCCTCAGCGTCTAACCTCGACTCTGCTCTAAGTGTTAACTACGTTCTCTGTCTTGCCTACAACTTAGGTTTTGCCACGCCACGACTACGGACCTTAAGGGAAATTTACCTGGAACCTATCTGATACCTACCTTGCTGGAACTGGCTCGTCATCCTTGGATCACCCTGGAACCGCTTCTCACCTCCTCTGCGCAGCAACTCATCTCCTGGACCTGTAAGAAAACAAGAGACATTATTACCTCCATTGTGCAAACTACTCTGACCAGAATCGTACCCGAGACTCACCCAGTTCTTCTTACTTTACAGACTTCTCCGAGACCTGCACTGTACATAGTAGCACCTGTAAATAAAACTCACTTACCTTCAGCTCCGTCTCTGTGTGTGGTTTTGGTTTCGCTCTCTGGACATTATCCCTGGGTTTATGACACTGACCCCCCAAGTCAACACAGGAGCTTTTATTAAAGATACTGAAATACTGGACCAGAAGGAGGAGTTAGGGAAAGGCAAGTCAGTCTGGTTCCCATGAGGAGAAAATTCACATCATTCCTATAAACAAGTTTATTCTGTGAGAACCCATGGGACTTGGAATAGAAGCCATAACATAGTCAGGACTTATAAACAACAGGTGTTACCCTATAGTAAATTCTGCCATTACAATATTGTATCCAGGCATAGTTAGGTCTAGAAATGTTTAAAACACGTTATACCTACTCCTGTCACAGGAATTAGAAAAGTAATATAGGACATGGTTTGGTTGGGTTGGGTGAGGATGAGGGCACATACAGCAATGGTTGAGTGAGCTTGGCAGTAAATTAGGAGGGGGAATAATCATAACAGTATTGAGCCATAAATAAAAGATAATAGTTTCACAGTGGTTCTGTTCTAAAGTAGAAAAAAAACTCTGCTGGAGGAGAATAATGCTCAGTTACCTCGGGGTTTATTAATACAGCTGCTTCATTCAGCCACTGTGGTCCCACAGCTACCTGTTTCAGTCCTGAAACCCAGTGTGTTCTGTCACAGACAAACTGAGCTGCAGCTGAGATGAGTGACCTTACTCATTCCTCAGACATCAGCAGGTTGGTTTGCACAATCCTCATGGGTCTCCAGACCCAACCACAGCTTGTAGAAACATCTTATCCCTGTTACTGAATTCAAGTTTTTGTAAAACCAGGTGAAAAAGTTTGGCTTCAGAAAGCTTAGTTGTGCAATTTCTTTGACATCTGCCCTTCTGTCACAATATAAAGCAGATAACATGAATACAATTACAGTGGAATCATCAGATTTCTCTTACTTCACCTTACTGTTAGAGCTCCTGTAGAAAAAAAAACCATTAACCACACACATGAAAAATCTTAACCACAAGTTGTCTGTGCTAAATTAAACTTATGTTTGTTGTGTTGTAAATGTAAGAGTTTACTGTCATCCTCAAGTTCTTTTTCAAACAGATTGTAAATCCATTTTTGGCAAAAGCTCAAGTGTCATTTCAGACAAAACAGGAATTTTCTTATCATGCATTTAGTTCATCCGCATTCACTTTTATGGGTGTGTTTCTTCGCAATGTTTTTGGGAAATGAGTTTTTGATTCTTCAGGGAAACAAGAATAAGATTTAATAACTTTTGCGAAACATTTTTCAGTTGAATGAAGTCAGATTTCAGCACTGTGATTAACAATGAGGACCCATCATACTTGGTTTTAACTCTGAGAGCGGAAGTCAGAGCACTAATCACCCTCAGGCAGTCTCACCAGTACAGCTGAGTAATCATGCTCAGAACTCTCCAACATGTACACATCTTTTTACTTCCCAATAACTTTACAGTGATAATTGCTAGCACCAGAATCCTATAAGTTTGCGGTTTCAAAATAAATTGGGATTTTTGTTTGATTGAATTTGAAAAATGGCTTACTGAGCACATAAAGGTTTTATTGATACACTGAAATAAAAAATGTTTTGTTGACAGAAATTAAAAAAAGGTTTTGTTTTTTTTGTGAAATAAATTATGTCACAATACTAAAATTTGGTTTTGAAAAAGCCACATTGACTAAATATTAACTAGTAAATTAGTAAATATCTAAACATGCGACATGAAAAGAAATGGTTGTGGGCCTTATCTGGGAAGTTTTAGAATTTTATTTGGGTAAAAGAATGATATTTTGTAGAAAGTAGAACTGATATGCGGTGTGGATCTCCTATACACACTACAAACAACACTAGTCCCAGACTGCTCTGGAGTAGAAGCTATTCAATGCATGCAAGCACAACTTCAATTCATTTATAAAACTGTGTGATGGTAGAACATATGTACATTTATCATTGTTCTACATGGTACCCCATGGACATTCCTTTACCATGGACCCCACTGCTAGTCTTGGGATTGGGAAGGAAAGTTATTTTCAGTATAAAGTAAAGGGTTATTTTTCTCAACAGCCTTTCCATTCCAGCTGTCAATGGAGCAGTTTACAACTGAGTGTTAAACATCATTTTGAGACAAGATGGTTTTAATTTTAGTGATATTATGTAGGTGGAAGAATTTGGTTTTGGTAACCTTTTTATTGTAAGGGTTGAAGGACATATCCTGATCAAAAATAACACCAAGGTTCTTTACATTAGAACTAGAGGCCAAATTAATGCCATCCAGAGGAAGGGAAAGTCTGCAAAGTTTTTTTTTCTTTATTCCTTTAGCTCAGAAGCTCCAAGCAACCCCAGCCTGGAAACACGAGGCAACCACATTCCAGAAGCTTCACGCAACATCAGTCCAGGAACTTCCAAACAACCTCTGCTCAGGAGTTTCAAGAAACCTCAGCAACGAAACTCCAAGCAACCACAGTCCATTAGCTTTAAGCAACTTCAGCCTAGGAGCTCCAAGGAACCACAACCTTGGTTATCCAAGCAACCTCAGCACAGGAGCTCGAGACAACCTCAGTCCAGAAGCTTCAAGCAACTTCAACTAGGAGACTTTGAGTAACATTTGCCATGGAGCTTTATTTTGCCAGGGATTTGTAATTATGAAAATCCATTTTCCTTTAATAGATAAATCCACCATTTGAAATCAGAAAAAAAAAAGATAGCAAGGCTCTTTAGCACGGTCCAGCTAAAGACTATAAAGACTAGACAGCTAGACATTTGGCTGGAACAAAGCAAACTGTTTGGATTCTAACTGAATGCTTTCTAATTAGAGTCATCCCATCTTTCTTTTATTGGTTAAAACACAAGTACGCATATTCACCTCTTGTGTTTACAAAGCAGCTACATGTGAGAGACAAATTTTCCTTTTTGATCATAGATAGAAAATAGCATGCACACATGAACTCACACACACTGCTCTAAGCTGCTGTCTATGCTAAGCATTGAGGGACTGCGTACAGCCCGCAGCTCATAAAGTGAAACTGTAACAAGGCAGACAACACTACATGTAATAACTCTGATGATCACCTCAGCCTGCAGAACTGTGCACATGAGAGTTTATGTGAGTGTCTCTGTGTGTATTGTGCATATGTGTGCATGAGTTGATCGGCTGAGTGCTCTGGAAAATGGTGGCATGGGAGAAAGGCAGTTGTCTCACCTCAAACAGAGAAAATAAAGTAGGTTTCCTGAATATTATTGGTATTCCCCATTCTGCCTCTACTTTGGCTAAGTGAGCGTGGCATATACAACACACACAGTTGAGTTTCTGGCATACACAGTTTCTATTTTATTCTATGCTATTGTTCCCATTCTTTCTTTCTCTCTCACAAATGCACACACTCACCCACACTCAGATTCACAGTCCAACATTTTGAGAGTAAATGAGCGTATGACATGCAATGTGGTTCACTCTGACTCTCTCTCTCTCTCATGCGTGCACACACACACCCACAGAAAGCAATATTTTGAGTGTAAATGAGTGCAGTTTATGACAAGCAGAAAATATATTCACTAGAGACAATTACCATTTCTTAGTACCTAAAGGAGGCCACATACAGTCACACAACAACACACAGACATTTTTTTTTCTCAGTGCGCTGACAGGACTGTCCATAGTGGGCTTTGTTAGTTCTGGTTGGGAAACCTTATTTTGATTGTGGTGTGTATGCACATTTATGTTTATATGTGGAAATTTTTTTGTTTGTTTTTGTTTTTTTTACTGGCTGTCACAGTATAATAAAAGCCTGATATGCACACAAACTCTATATCGTTTGACCACATATGATTTTGCATTCCTACATAAGCCCTTAATGCCATCAACAATTTACCACTTGTGTCAGTTTTTTTATTTATTTTTTATTTAAGAAACTATACCAAATTGCATCTCTCCTGACTTTATCAAATGCATGGCAGACATCAATAAATCAACAAAATGAACTTCTTTAAAATAAAAAGATCAGGTAAGTTTTTTTTTTGTTTTTTTTTTAACAAAACATATGATTGATTGATAAATATGATTCTCTCTCAGACACACACACACAAAATATACTGATAAGGTTGTACTATTTTCAAAAAAATATATACTGTCTAACATTAAAAATATAAGTAAACAATTTTCCTAGACAACTTAAGGGAATAATTACTCTGTAACTGCTGAAGTCTTCAGTGTCACCTTTTCATTTAATAATTGGTCTAATTAAACCTGTTAGCCAGTTTTAAAATATTTAACAGAATTCAATGTCTCGTTAAAATGTTAGGTATATAAAGGCAAAAAATATATAACAAACACTTTTAATATATCAACCTAAAATGTGAAATAAGCTGCAGCCTTCCCAGTCGTAGGTGTTAGAATAACCTCTTAAATCTCCTACTATGTAAAATTACTGTTTAGTTCAATGATTTCCAGAATATGTTCAGTTCCTTTTAATGTGTTAGAAACTGTTTTTGATGTTTCATTACATGATAACTAAAAAACAAAAAAGAATTTATCAAGCTTAACTGGATTGCTTCTAGTATTATTCTGTTCATTTACCAATAAACCTTTAATTTTTAAAATTTCATATTTAACAGTTTAGCATTAAACTGCACACTGTATCTCCTCTTTGCAATTCTAAATGTCTTTTTGTACTCTTTGCACCGAATCTTGTCATAATCTTGTGTATCTACATTTTTATCTTTAAGTAGTTACTTTCCGTTTTGACAGCACAGATCCGTAAACCATGTTACTATTTTTCTTTTTAATCTGATACTTAGATCTCCTCTGCCTTGTTGAAAAAATTGACTTAAAACAATTTCTGCAACATGTAGCCAGTTTCAACACAAATGCTGGTACACATAATTCTTTAATGTTCTACACATTATTATTATTATCAATAATAATAATAATAATAATAATAATAAATAATAATAAGAAGAAGAATAATGATAATAATAATGTCACATGCTGTTTTTATTTTGTTTTTTAATTATGTAAAGCACCTTGAAATGCCTTGCTGCTGAAATGTGCTTTACAAATAAAATTTGATTGATTGATTATTATTATTAATAATAATAATAATAATAATAATAATAATAATAAACTACAGTGATTGTAAAGTCCAAGATTAAAAATGTTACTGACACATTTTCAATATTTATTTTACTTTTCGAGTGTAAAATCCTGGTGAAAATTTTTCCACAAACATTTTTTGGTATTTAGCTCACTTTCTGTACATTTTGCAGATTTGTCTCAGAAAAATGTTTAGTGTGTGTGTGTTGAAAAACATATTTTGCATAATTAAACATTTTTGGTGTAAAAAAATTTGTTATATGAGAAATGTTATATCTTAATGCTAAATGTAAATGCTAAATGTTAAATTTAAGTATTTAGGAATGTAATATGGCCTTTGCCACAAGGTCATCATTCTGCAACTGTTAGAAAGAAGAGAAGAGTATTGTCTGAAAGATGTAAATAAAATTAAAATTCAAAGCTTGTTCTTTGAAAACAATGTGGATGGAACCTGTGGTACAACAGTTTGAAGTGCAGCTGGCACTCTTGCCACAACTGCACATTCAATGTCTTGTAGGGAAGCCACTATGTTTCAACTGCCCTTCACTTCTCTCGAACAATTGCAGAATAATGATGTCATGAAAAAGGCCATTCATAAATATTTAAATCATACAATATAATATTTAACATTTAAATATAACATTTGACATTTATATTTTTAGTTAACATTCAGATAAAAAATATTTAGCATTTAAATTTACCTTTTAATTATACAAAAAACTTCACTTTACAAGAAAAAACATCATTTTTATACAAAAAAGATGTTTTTTGTGAGAAAAATGTGCAAATTGCAAGGAAAGTGATCTAAATAAGATCAGTATGTCAATGAAAAATATTTAACCTGAATTTTACACTCAGGAATTGAGTTAAATTATGAAAACGTGTGTGACATTTGTGAACATTGGACTTCACAACTGGCACCACATAAAGAACAAGGTGATTCAAAGTACTTTAGATAAATCTAAACTGTATTTAAAGATATCAACTCAACAATATTGATAATATAGGATCTATGCAGGGTCTTAAATAGTCTAAACGTGTCCTAAATTTAATAGACTGCATTTTAAGCCTTAAAAAAGTCTTATGTACATCCAGATTGGAAATTTTAGATTTTAAAATACATTTAGTTATGTGTTAAATACTTATTTCTTGTTTTTTCATCAACTTTTTTATGGGCTATGAGCCTGCATTTTTTCTTTGTTGGAGTTTTGTCAGAGGATTTCAGATGTTATTAACCCTCACGCGGCGTCCTCGGGGTCTCGGGTGACCCCACCCCCTCCCTCCCACACACAAATAAACGCCAGAAAACAAATCATCGATGATGTTTTGGTTTTTTTTGTCTCTGTCCTTTGTCTTTGTCTCTGTCCTTTGTCTGTGCGTGCATGTGCGTGCGTGTGCGTGTGCGCGTGCGTGCGTGTGGTAGTAAAAGGGAAAAAAAAAACAAAAGAAAACCGAATCAATCGACTTCCATGGGTTCGTTCAAATCCACCATGTCGACTTTGTTTCGGAAAAGCTGCTGCTGCTGCTGCTGCTGCTGCTGCTGCTGCCGCTGCCGCCGCCGCTGCCGCTGCCGCCGCCGCCGCCACGCGTCGAAGAAACCATAGCAAGGGAGAATCGGTTGCGGTTGTTGTAGTACTTGTTGTTGTTGTTGTTGTTGTAGTACTTGTCGCTGTTGCTGCTGCTGCTGCTGTTGCTGCTGCTGCTGCTGTTGCTGCTCCTGCACGTCGTAGAAGGAGAAGGCCGGCGTTGTGGCCACAATACCGCCGCCGCACCACGACAGTTGCAGTTGCGGTAGAGGATGATGATGAGGAGGAGGAGGAGGAGGAGGAGCGGGGAACCCGAAGATGCCGTTCATGAATGCGAAAGTACACAAACACAACGACGAACGAAATTAAACGTTTTTGTTTCCCGTATGGGTTGTTCTTTTTTCTTTCTGTCTGTCTGTCTTTCTGTCTGTCTTTCTTTCCGTCCTATCCTCTCCCCTCGTCTCGTTGTTAGTAGCAGCAGCTACTGCTACTGCTGCAGCAGTAGCAGTAGCAGTAGCAATAGTATTAGTAGCAGCAGCAGTGAGGCGAGGCGAGCGACGGTACGTGGGAGTACGTCACCGCGGTGTTTTTCGTATCATTTACGCCGACGCTTGATCCTGGATTTTACCTCGGGTATTTCGTTCAAATTAAAAAAATAAATAAATAAATAAATGGCCAAACGGAGAGTCAAGTGGACGTCGGCTCCCACCGCCGAACCGCTGGTGTTTGTGTTCAGGTGTCGTCGCAGACGCAGCCTCCTTTTTTCTTCTTCTTCTTCTTCGTCGGATAATGACGACGACGACGATGATCAGAAAGAGACAGGCGAGGACAAACGGTCGGACGACAACGAGGACGCGTCTTCGTCTCCTCCACCTCCTTCCTCCGACGAAGAATCCGTCTCGTCGCCGTCGGACGAAGAACATGAAGAACCTCTTCATTCTCCTCCTCCTCCTCCTCCTCCTCTCATGCCGTCGAGACGAGGATCCGTGATGTGGCGAGCGCAACCTTTCGAGGTTTCTTCAGACCAGACGACGGCGTCGTCGCGCCATCGTTGTCCTTCTCGTCGTCCTCGTCCTCCTCCGGGACCGACGCCGCTGGCCAGACGCGCCGTCACGGCAGAGACGTCGGGGCCGTCGGCCGCGTTCGTGCTGTTCTTCGAC
>NC_051435.1:30974917-30978945 GCF_001649575.2 Kryptolebias marmoratus | reverse complement strand
CCCGCGAGGGCTGGCGACCCATGGGTCGCGCGGAGTTTCGAGCGTACGTGGGTCTGCTGCTGCTGGTGGGCGTGTACAGGTCGCGGAGCGAGGCGTGCGAGAGCCTGTGGCACCCCGAGACGGGCAGGGGGGTGTTCAGGGCCACCATGCCGCTCAAGACGTTCCGCGCGTACTCGGCCGCCATGAGGTTCGACGACCGCGACACCAGGGATGTCAGGCGACGGCGAGGCGACAAACTGGCGCCGATCGGAGAGGTGTGGCGAGAGTGGACCCGCCGCCTGCCGCTCATGTACGAGCCGGGCGAGGACGTCACCGTGGAAGAGCGGCTGGTGCCCTTCAAAGGTGACGAGTAGCTTTTTAAAAAAAAAAACAAAAAAAAAACAAAACAAAAACAAAAACAAAACAAAAACAAAAAAAAACGAAGAGAAAACGAAAACGGCTCACTCTGTTTATTTTTTTTCTTTTTCTTTTTTTTCTTCCTTTCTTTGCGCCCGTCTTCTTCTTCATCTTCATCATCATCATCTTCATCTTTCTTCGCGTGCACACGCACGCGCACACACCCATCAGCCTTCACCATGAATCTGGTGGCGATGCTCCTGAAATTAGTTAGGTGTAGTTTTTTAATGATTTTTTTATAATGTAAATTTAAATGACAGACAATAAAACTTGTTACTTTAAAATAAATTTTACAATGACTTCTTGTTTTTCATAATTTTAATTTAAATCATAGATCCTAAAAAGTCTGAAATTTAATTGACTGAAACAGACAGAAATCCTGAAAAAAAGAATGTGGCACAAAAAGCAAATGGCTATATGCCATCAAAGTTTAAAAATTCAGTAAAGACCACCCTGCAGACACACACATAGACACAGTTTCAATAGGTTAAGTCAACACAGTGTCATCATTTGGCATCAGAACTTTTTGGTCCAGTTAAATGTTTGAAATGCAAGGCTTCACAGATCTCCCCGGTGTTTTTGATAATGATGCAGACAAACAGTTGCAGTCCATCCACCCAGCATGTAGTAAACACAGTGGTGCTATAAGCCCCCATCCTCAGAGCTTTGTGACACCGGGGGTCCTGACTGAAACATAGTGTGAGGTGTTACCAGCGAGAGAAAAAGCAGGGGGACACTTCCTGTCTTTATTTGTAAGAAAAGATGTGATAGACAGAGTATATATTTTTTCTTTGCTGCACTATATGTTATGAATTCTAGTGTTTCTGTTTTTGGCATTATGTTTTGTTTTCTGCTTTTGGTTTTGTTCTTGTTGTCTTTGTTTTGTCATCATTTTCCTCTTATCCTCAGTCTGCCCCTGTTTGTCTGCCACGTGTAATGGCAGAATTTACTATAGGGTAACGCCTGTTGTTTGTAAGTCCTGATTATGTTATGACTTCTATTCCAAGTGCCATGGGTTCTCACAGAATGAACTTGTTTATAGGAGTGATGTTGAATTTTGTCCTCATGGGAACCAGTCTGACTTGCTTTTCCCTAACTCCTCCTTCTGCTCCAGTATTTCAATATCTTTAATAAAAGCTCCTGTGTTGACTTGGGGGGTCAGAGCTTGGATTCAGAGCTTCCCCATTCGGACTTGGGACTCTGATGTTAATTCCTAATTGTTTTTAATGCTCTCTATATTTTGTGCACAATATATAAATAAACCTGTTTGAGTGATTTCATCTAACAGTGCCAGGAAATTCATTTATTGCTGCCACAACACACGGCCATCTCCCCCGGTAAGCAATTGTTATCACTGACCTGTGCCCATTTCACCTCATTATCCTCAGTGTTTAAAACCCGGTCACTTTCTCCACTACCCTGCTGGTTCATTGTCTATTGTTTATGGTCTCTGGTCCCTTGTCTCTCGCCTTGCCTTACCGTTTTGGATTTTGTTTTGTTAAGTTTTTGCTGCCTCGTCAGCCTTGATTTTTGTTCATTTCCTTAGTTAATAAATTAGTTTTTTATTTGAAGTCTGCACTCTGGGTTTGCCTCCTTCTCCACACTGCTTGACACTATAGGCTCACATACACACTCACAGTGCATATTATGTAACTACACAGAGGACAAGTTGTAGTTCAGTCCCTCCAGGATGTCGCGGGCATTTTTTGTGATTGTTACGGGCTAAAATGCTTGATTTCGTGGGGCATTTTCCTAAAAGTTGCGATGAAAATTTGCAATTTTTTTTTTACTAAAATCAATTAAAAACAATAACTTTTAATATATAAACCAAAAATACTTCCTAGATTTGTAAGATAATTACCAACAAACATTGACATTCTCAAAAGGTGCTTTATTTAAGAACTTTGATAGCTTCTAAACTGACATTCATGACCATTTCTGGATTGTTCCTCGTCTGCAGCTCTCCTCACATGTTTTGCAGACACAAAGTGTTTGTCGATGCGTTTATATTCGATGATTACACTGCAGGATGTGCAGGATGTGCAAAACAGCTTCTCCCCCACTCTCGTGCAGCAGACTTAGCGGCGTCTAGCTCACGGCTGACCCTAAACAGGAACGCTAATGTCGGCCAGCCGTTCTCTGCCGGCCCCTTCTCTCACGCGCAGCGGTTCACTTAGGGACAGCTAAGTCAGCCATGAGCTATACGTCGCTAACTCAGCGGAGCGCGAATATCCAATATCCAACTTAAAACTAACTTCACTGTGGTGTTTTGCGTGGTCCTTTTTTGTGAAATCTTTGAGGGCAAATGTGAACCATTAGCGCACATTTTGGCTTTGGTCGCTGCTCCTGCACGCTCCCAGCATTCTGATGTTAACAGGATGTGACGTCGCATCTCTTCTTCGTGAGTTATTTAGGGTTATTTTGGTTTAAGTTGCGGTGTTTTGGGCAAAGTTGCACAAAGTTGCGATTTTGCGGGGTTTGCTTGATTTTGCTTTAATAGTTGCGATCGCAACATTGCGAAATCCTGGAGGGTCTGATAGTTTAAACACTGCATATGTCTCCCTGTTTCACAAACAAGAGCTTTTGTACCTCACCTTGCTTTAACAGTCTCTAGGACATCAAGTCAGGCAATGACGGGTAATCTGAAAAATTGTTTACGCACACACACAGAAAGGTTTGAGCCTTTTCCGCAGATCTCAGAAGTGTGAAGCAATCAAATCTTTTAGGGAAGTTTAGACAAAGTTTAAGTAATTNAATGGGGGAGAATATGACTCTTCCTCCCTTTCTCTTCAGGAAAGATTTCCCTTGGCTCCCATGGAATGCATTATTCACAGCAGCTTCACATTTCCAGGCTAATATTATCTGCAGTGGAAATTAGTACCTTAGTTAAACAGTTATTATTATGAGTGATATCACTGATATTGTTTCTAAAATTATGTGGTCAATTTTCCACTTTTCCACCTAAAGTTTAAAAGCCAAATTTGTCAAAAGTGTCCAGTTATAATATTTAGTTTGCTTGTTTATTGTCTCCTCGTTTGCCTTATTTTAGAGCTGCTAACACATATTTCTTCTCTTTGAGCTTCACTGTGAAACTGCTCAGTTATCAATATCAACCTAAGAAAAATCTTTAGCATTACATAGAAAATAAAAGCACTTTTTTTTTAGTTTTAGGGGAATGTAGGTCTGATGAATTGATATAAAATCCTCATTTTTGGGGCAGCTTCTTAAAAATGCATTGTTCTAATTAATATATAATGTTTTAATTAATATTGTAATATGCTACTAGACAAAAGGGACAGTTTCAAAATAAAATACTTAAATGAATAAATGAAATCAAAATATTTCCCAATCAAAGATTATGTTGGAAAGACAAATACTTCATTTGTTGCATTTAAACTCTGACACAAATGATCTTACAGTCTTTAAATCTTCTCAGTTCAACCTAAATCTATATTATTGGGACAATAAGCAATTATTGAGGAGACAAAATATTACCTAAATGAAACTCAAAACTTTAAAAAACCTCTCCTCACGACGGACCGGAAAATGCACAGAGAAACCAGGAGTCAAAAATGGTCAGAAGCAGTATCTTCAGTTTAAAAGATTTATTAGCCTTTGTACTAAGGGAGACA
>NC_051435.1:30943501-30964502 GCF_001649575.2 Kryptolebias marmoratus | reverse complement strand
GTTATCTTCCGTGCTTGGTACCTGCAGTCCCATGAACTCCCATGACCTCGCCAGCTAGTGGTGAGTTACACTCATCCTTAGGTTAATACAATACAATTACAGTACATTAATACATTATTCTAACTGGTAAGGAGTGTCTATATTATAGTTTTCACTTCACACAATGTTTTTAAATGCATTATGTAAAACTACAAAAAATGAAAGCATCAGTTAAAGAATATTTATAAAAAATAGTGCAACAATCCTAAAAATTGTATTCGATCTTTATATAGTCTGAGGAACAGTACACAACTTTTCATTTTAATGCACATTGTCCAGCCATACAATAACTCTCACTTGTGCTGTAAAAAATAAATTGAAGTTGTGAATGAAGCTACTTTTGACCAAGATTTTCTCTTTATCATGCACTTTAATAAAAGTATTTTTTTCATATAAATTTGGTTTAACTGTGTAAACAAATGGAAATTGAAACCATGAGAGTGACGCAGGAAAAAAATTCAGTTCATCTATAGACTGCAGTATTGCTCATGTGTGCTATGAGCATGTTTGAATAACTCAGAAAACCCTCTGACCGATCTAAACATCAACAACGGTCAGAAGCATTTGACGCTTCCCTTTATTGGAAATGCAGAACAGTTAAAAATCCACCATATTTATAAAAGGTCCTACTGTGATCAATCAGGTGAGTCCTTTCTCTCAGACTCCAGGCTCACTTGTGGTTGTGTTGCACATTGCTTTATTCTGCAATGTTTTAAGAAAATACAACTGTAGTGTGTGTGTGTGTGTGTGTGTGTGTGTGTGTATGTTTTTGAGGAGGGTGGGAATGAATCACTGGCTAAACTATGCACATAAAAAAGGGAAGGACTGGCTAGTGGTGTAGCTTTATTCCTTCTATATACAGTCTAAAGACATAAGGACTTAACCAAGATTTAACCAGGACTCAACAAAACCAAATCTGCCTATAATGTAGTATGAATTCACAACAAAAGCCATCTCAGGATAATAAACAAAAAAAGTCAAAATCATATGTCCAATTCAGATCCAGATTGAAATCCAATTATAGTCAATTCTTATTATAATATAATATATTCACACACATTACATTAGAAAATGCAATTAGTAAGAGTTATCTTTTACTAATGGAAAGCGTTCTCTGCACCTGTATCACCATGTGGCACGGAGTCTGCACTGCTGCTGAGAGGATGGCTCTGCAGTGGGTCATTAGGGCTGCACAGAGAACTGTAGGGAGCAGTCTTCCCACCACCTCGGACCTATACACATCACGATGCAGAGAGGGCGCTCCGCATCACGAAGGACTCCACCCACCCTGCACACAGTTTGTTTCAGTCCTTCCCTTCAGGCAGGCAGCTGAAGTGCATTCAGAGCAAGACCACCAGGTTCAGAAACAGTTTTTACCCTGCAGCTGTTAAACTGCTGAACTCAAAAATGCTGTATCTCATATATATATATATATATATATATATATATATATATATATATATACTCTTTTATAATTTATTTATATGCATTCATTTATTTATTTATTAGGTTTTTGAACTTGGACCTGAGTCTGAATTTCGTACCACAAACATACAAGTGTGAGCTGGTATGACAATAAAAGATCCTTGAATACTTGAATCTACTTAAGGAAGCCTGAATGGACTGAGGTGGCAAGGAGGGTTGAAGGCAACCCACCCCCAATTTGTGCCACAAAGCGAGACAAGCCAAAACAGTCAAGCATGTGAAATAGTAAGTCAGCTTTGCGGCTTAATAATGTGATAAAGTAATGACAAATGGTTTGTGTGAGCACCTGGTCAAAGGATTAAAAAAACAACAACAAAGAGATTTATGACGGAGAGAAGATTGATGATGATGATGCACAGCAACTTTGGTTTTAGTTTTAAAAAATAGTTAAGCACAAAGCAAATCACTAAACTGTGTTAATGCATCATATTTTGAAAAGGATATGAAGGAGACGCCTGTCACACATTTAATATATTGTACTTCATGTTAATGCAGCTGAGATCTGCTTAACGCCTCTTTTAGTTCCAAAGTTCTTGTTTCATTTCTAAAAGCTAACACCTGTGTGGGATGTGGCCAGCTCCATTGGTGATTTGTGAACAGTCAGAGGCTGTCAGGATTTGAGTTTTGTTTAAGTTATTCTTTAAGTTTTGTAATTACTCACCTATGCCCACTTATCCTAATTACCTCCTGTCTTTAAAACCTGGTCATCTCCTCCACTTACTCACTGGTCTGTTGTCGCTTCCATGCACTGTCTGGTTTCCCTCATGTTTTGCCTCTTGTGCGTTTGGTCTGCCTTGGATTTTGTTAGTGTTTTGTATTCAGTTTTGTTTTGCTGCCACGTCAGCTTCTGTTTTTTGGTTTCTTTTATTTATAATAAATTAGTTTGTTCCTGAAGCTCATCGAGAGTCTGCAAATTGGGTTTGTCTCACTCTCCACCACCCCCAACAGAGGCAGCGTAAAGACGGACTGGTCTTTGCAGCCATTTTGCATAACTGTTTTGTGAAAGAGCCTACAGACAAACACTGAAGCATTTATCCAGGTCTAGTTTCTATGGGAAGAAAAACACAAGTTAATTGTGGCCCTAATAGCATAATTAACCATGGAGAGTATAGAGCAGTGGCAGCTGGTGGAGTTTTCTCCAGTGGGGGCTATAAGTCCAAATAGGCATATACCAAAACATACTAAGGTATCACACCAGTGTATTTACATGAATTAAAACAATAAAAGCAACATTATAATGTACATATAAATGTACATATGCATAAGTGCTTCCTGAACACACCAATACTTACAAAGACGGAGGTCTCCCAAGGCACAAGCCTGTAGGACACATTTAGCATTTATAAGACCTGTTTTGTCCCTTATTTTTCAAAACTTTACAGGAAAAAATACGTCAAAGCTTGTTTTGTGGTGAGAGCACTCACTACGTCATGTATTCTGCATGGACAATATAATGAAGATCAGATGTCTCACTTCGATTAGAATTCAAAACCAAACATTTGAACAGTTTTTTAGCATAAATTTTCTTAAACTAATTATTAACTTTGAACTTATTTATTACCTTGTGTATCTAACTTAGTCACGTAATGAACTTATTACTGTCTTTGAATAAAAGGCAGCACACCCGCGGCTCGACCTTTCAATCAGGCGAACTTGATGACATATGGATGTGACGTCAGCCCGTGGCGGGAGTCCCACGCTCCGGCAGCGGGAAGGTGGTGAAATGCAACGCGAGCTGCATTTAGCTCTGGGCGCAGGAGAGGTGTGCCCCACAACGGTCCTATCTCTTGTATTGAAGAGGAGCTACTGCGCATGTACAACTTTTTATGTGAGTCTATGGGTAAAGATTCATCTTACACAACTAAAAATATATATACATATATTTCGAAATATTGTTATTTTATTATTTCATTTTATTTAATTTTTTACGCCTTATTTAAGGTAATGTGAGTGGTGGGGCGGTGCCCTTCCACCCTCTATTGGCCAGCCGCCACTGGTATAGAGCAAATACAGACAACAGCAGACAGAGAATATGTGGTCAGTATGTCTTCCAGTAGTCTAACCCATATAACTAAGGACCATAAAAAGAAGAGTTTTAAGCCTAGTCTTAAAAGTAGACATGGTGTCAGCCTCACAGACAGAAACTGGAAGTTGGTTCCACAAGAGAGGAGCCAGATAGCTCTGCCTCTCGTTTTACTTTTTTAAACTCTAGGAACCACACGTAAACCTGCAGACTGAGAGTGAAGTGCTCTGTTAGGAAAATATAGAATAATATGTGCTTTAAAATAGAATTGAATATAGCAAAGATAAAATACCAGAAAAAGTTTTACAATTGTGTCTCTTATCATATGGTTTAGTGAAGGGCGGCTATAGAGAAAATAAAAATAAAACTTTTATATATATCTTATATTCCTTCAGTTAGTGTTGTGATGTTAAAATTATTTTCCACTTTTAGCAGTGTCTTTTCAAATGTTGAGTCATGGCTGTACAAAGAATTTTTTTAAATAATTTGAGTGAATGCAAAGCTTTTAGTTTAACTCTCGGTTTCCTATAAGTTAAACTATTTCTCTGTAATTTACTTCAAAGTGCAGAAGAAAAAATTTATCTTTTTATCCTTGGTCAGATAACAACCAGAACCAAGACACAAAACTGTCTTCATTCGTCATCATAAATATATTAGCTCTTAGCTTTTCCTCCCTCTTAGTTAAGAAATGATCTCCCAGCTCTTGCTTTTCGGAACAATTTGAAGTATCAGAACAATCAAAATAATCAGAACTAACAGAAGTGACAAAAGAAAAAATCTTTAGATCAGAGGCTTCAAGATAAAGACTTTCTGTTGAAGATGGCTGATCAAGCAACATTGACTGCAAATCTCCTTCCTGATCCAAACCCAGATGCAGACAGCATCAGCAGTTTCCTCATCTGAACTTTATGGGAATTACCCTTTTAAGTGACTGAACTTTGTTTTTATGACTTTTTCTGAGGAACATTTCAGATTAATTTTGTTGTCAGAATTTGGGTATTTTTGAGTTAGGTTTATTGTTTCTGTTATTCTGCTTTATTCCTGGTTAACCCTGTGTTTAGTTTTATATTAGGTACCCGTGTATTGGGTTTTATTTTCTCTTGTGTGTTTCTATAGCTTTATTTTGAGACTAGTAAGTTATGTGTTTTGTCCTTTCCCTGCTGTGTAGTCTGCTCCCTGTGC
Organism: Kryptolebias marmoratus; assembly: GCF_001649575.2. NCBI lineage: Eukaryota > Metazoa > Chordata > Actinopteri > Cyprinodontiformes > Rivulidae > Kryptolebias > Kryptolebias marmoratus. The sequence goes on along the minus strand of NC_051435.1, from coordinate 30,959,773 downwards.
CCTATTTTCCTTGTGCCATCATTGACTCTCCCTCAGTAATTTCCATGTCAGTCCACCTCAACCACCTACACCTGTTCCTTGTTACTAATCAGTCACCTGTATCCACTTCCTCATCAGCCCCTGTCTTTAAACACCTGTTCTCAACTTCTCATACCAACTGGTTTACTGTTGTTTCTAGCACTGTCTGGTTTTCCCTTGTCTGCCTCCTCAGGTTTTTGCTATTTAGTTTCTGCTGACTGGACAACCTTTGTTACTTAAATAAATCAGGTTTCTTTTGAGCTCCTTTTTGTTTGCCTTTATGTTGGGTTCAACCAACTCATGTTTTAACCTGGCATTTATAACTGATTTTCAGGCTGTGCAAACCAGACACAGCTGGAACTGTCTCCAACTTCTATATGTAAAAATGCTCTGAGTGTTCTCCATGTCAGAAAACCATCTCTCACAAACTGGGTGATTTTTCACTCCTGGGATACTAATGCCAGACCAATGTGAGCCCTGGGGAACAAAGATCTAACCACCTATTCCTGAAAGCGGCGATGCCCTCCTGGAGCTGTTCCAAAATCTCTTATGGATCCACCCTGTGAATGTGTAATATTTATCTTCTGCTCCTCCTGCATGGTCAACGATTGTCCAACATTTCCTGAAGATTTCATCAAAATCTTTATTAGGTTTTAAATAATCTTGCTAATAAATGAATAAATAAACCAACACTACCAAAAATAGAATCCAAGTAAGACAGACTGGATGCACCATTAGCAGCATACACTCAGTTCAATGCTGTACCCTATAATGTGTAAAATTGTAACACGTTTGTTTTGAATTCATGGTTTCAATAACTTAAAACAGTATGGATAATTTTATTTAAGGCTAAAAGCATTAGATTTACTCAAAATAAATTTTACCTTTAACGGTCAACTTATACATAAACGGTATTGTGTGTGTATTGTCATTTATCTGTACCATTAGCAAAATTTTGAATGAATCTTGGAACAGATTTCAATGAATCACTGGGTTGACTTCTACAAGTGATTAACTTTTAGAGTCAATCTGATTCAGGTGGCCAACACAACTAATGAGTCTTTGAAAACCCCAAAATAGCTGTAATTCAGTCACATTTATAGATATTGGGCTAAAATTTGATGTGGTCATAGCTAAGAGTCATTTGCAACACATGCTCTCAGCGTGACATCTTGCTATATTTCATGAGATTGTGCATTATGTTTTTTAAGGTTTGTCCACAACAACTATAACTGTAATGTTATTTCTCAATATTAAATGATTTTAGTCTAAAATGCTGCAATGAAAGGTGGCAGGCAATATGTATTCCATTAAGGAATGTTAGATCTTTGTTTCAACTATTTTTGTGAATTCTTTTTTTTTCCAAACCATTTATAACTGAAATCTAATAAAGATAAGTTTTAAAAATGATTTGATGAGTTTAGCGACTATTGTTTTAGTAAAGTTATGATTCCTTCCTTTCTTTTTCAGTAAGTGTGAAGCTGCACCACTTAAATTAAATGAATACTGTTGCAGAACACCCAGACCTGTAATGGTTGTGTGATGCAAATGCTTGGCCTTAGTTGCATCACGGGAGTTCTTGTGTGCTTGCAGACCAGTCAGGCTCCACACATTCCGCTTGTCCTTCCATCAGGCTGATTTGAAACGGCCAGCCTCTTCCCTGTTCTCCACTCTGACTGATCTTTAAAATGTCTCTGCCCCCCAGTTCTTCATGGCTCTTCACAATTTTGTTTGTTAACATAATCACATTTTTTGGTTCTGTCCAATCAACAATGTTTAACTGTGGTGCAAATGTAATGATTCAATAGATGGCTTCAGTCTGCTGATTTTTATTTTTTATTTTTTTTATCAGAAAAGAGGTTTAGATGGTGCACATTTATTACCTTGTGTAAGTTTTCTGGTCTTGTTTTCTTCTTTCTTTCAATAAAAAGGCCTGTAACAAATTAACAGTATTCATGGTATTGTAGACCTTTTAGCTCAGTACTTTCTTCACCATGATAAACCAAAACAACAGCCTCATTACTGGTGAAAAGGCCCTGATCTGTCGATCTATCTACCACTCAATCCTGCCGTCGCTTGTGAACAAGACTCTCATACTTGAAGTCCTCTAGTTGAAACAAATACTCCTGACCAGGAGGAAGTATTCCCTATGTGGAATCACCATACTAACGTGGTCTGAGTTCTCGGGATCTCTTAAGAAAAACAGTTCTTAGGGGAGAGGTCAGACTAAGGCCCTATCCACACGTAAATGTTTGTTGTTGTTGTTGTTGTTTTTGTTCTATTGAAAATTCAATCACATCAGAGAGGATAGTTTTTGGTTCCATGTATTTGCCCAGTACTTCAATAGCTCATAAAATGACTATAACCTTTAATCACATTTTACCTTCACAATAACACTTTTTGTATTTTAATGATTATTTATGCATCCAAAACATAGAATTTACATTTTTTTTTGATACCATACTGATAATATTGCACAATGACAAGGATAATGTCAATGTTAAGGGATTTTTTTTTTCCTTTTACGTTTTGGGCTTGGTGTACTTTCCATGGATGTATGTGTCTGTTCAGATGTGGGGGCTGAATATTGCTGAGGAGAGCTTGTTATTTTCTGACAGGATGAGAACACCAGAGTGAAACACATAATGGGATGCTGTGATGAGTAGCAAGGGTTTGAATAAACATGGTTGGTTTCAACTCACCCTCTGTAAACAAGTGTATGTGTGTGGGTACATGTGGCTGTGTATTTGTCTGTACCTTTAGCAAAATATCCTTGGCTGTACATCTACAACTGATTAATGGCCTGCACTTGTATAGAGCTTTATCTAGTCCAAGGACCCCAAAGCGCTTTACACTACAATCAGTCATTCACCCATTCATCCACACGCTGGTGGCAGTAAGCTACATTGTAGCCACTGCTGCCCTGGAGCAGACTGACAGACGTGAGGCAGCCATTACACCAGCACCACTGAACCCTCTGACCACCATCAGTAGGCAATGCAGGTGAAGTGTCTTGCCCAAGGACACATTGGCTGAGACAAATGGAGTGGGGGCTCGAACCAGCAACCCTCCAGTTACATGACACACTGACTTCCAAAAAAGGTTAAAAAAAAACTGGACTTCTATTCTTAAGTCCTTTCGCCAGCACGTCCTTCTCCGGCTGTGTCATGGTCCTTTCTGACCTATTTCTAACCCACTGGTCCTGAATGTTAGAGTTAGTGACATCCATTTAATCTCGCCTGATGGTTTGCAACGAAGAAACAGCTCTCTGTTGTAGAGAGCACATCAACTCGACAACAACATCAAGTTTACCAGAGAAGATGCTGACGACAACAAGCTGCCTTTCTTGGACTGTCTGGTGCACATGGTAGGAGAGGACAGTCTCAACATTGAAGTCTACAGAAAACCAACCCACACAGATCAGTTCCTTCTGTTTGACTCTCACCACCCTCTGGAACACAAACTCTCTGTCATCAGAACACTACAGCATCGGGCTGAACACGTCCCCACAAAGACAGAAGGGAAGAAAAAGGAACAGAAGCACATCAAAAAAGCTCTCCAAACATGTGGGTATCCCAATTGGGCTTTTGTCGAGTCAGCTAGGAAATTAACTAAACACACCACGGAACAGAACAAGGAGAGGAACAGAGGAAAGAACATTGTCATTCCTCACGTGATTGAGTATCTGAGAAACTCAGAAGGATGTTCTCCAAACACAACATCCCAGTACATTTCAAACCCAACAAGACTCTCAGGCATAGGCTGGTCCACCCTAAGGACAAAACACCCAAACCCAAACTGAGCGGAGTTGTGTATGCAGTCCAGTGCAGCGAAGAATGTTCAGACCTCTATATTGGAGAGACCAAACAACCTCTCCACAGATGCATGGCTCAACACAGGAGAGCCACCTCTTCTGGACAGGACTCAGCGGTTCACCTACACCTCAAGGATAAGGGACACTCCTTTGAGGAACAAAATGTTCATATTTTGGACCGAGAAGACAGATGGTTTGAGAAGGGGGTAAAGGAAGCCATCTATGTCAAAAGAGAAACCAACATTAAACAGAGGAGGAGGTCTCAAATTCCAGCTTTCAAAAACATATAATGGAGCTTTAAGCCTGATCCCCAGTCAGTTTCACTCCAATCAACACCTGCACTCATGTGACCAGAGGGGCCCATCAGTGATTCAGACAAACAAGGACCCTAACGAGCCTCTATTGTTAGGAGAGTGAGAACAATTTGCAAGCAATCCAGCTTACATCACATATCAGCTTTAAAAGCTCAACTCCACACTCTCCATTTCTGAATTGAGAAAGCTCCTCAGATGAGAAGCGAAACGTCTTCAACTACAGAATAGAAGTCCAGTTGTTTTTGTTTTTTAACCTTTTTTAAAATTTACCATGGTCTGGATGAATGAGAATCTACACCAGCATATGACACACTGACTTCACCTGAATAAAAAAATAAAAACAAAATTTGAATTTTTGAATCCAAGACCTGTCTAAGTCATTTAAGTCTCTGTAAGTTATTGATTGATAACTGATTATCATATTAATTTATTTTGTCTTACAGAACCCTAGCTACAAGAGGATTTTGTTAGCATAAATGAATCCAATTCTGCTAATTTATGGGCAGAAACTTTTGTTAAAGAGCTTATTGTTTCAGATTTTCCAAACATCATTTTGCTTTCAGTCTGCAAGTTTACTTGTGGTTCCTAAAGTTTCCAAAAGTAGAATGGGAGGCAGAACTTTCAGTTATCAGGCTCCTCTCCTGTGGAACCAACTACCAGTTTCTGTTCGTGAGGCTGACACCCTGCCTAGGCTTAAAATTGTCCTTTTTTAACTTTTTAATTGTAATGGACACAAAGACGAGAGAGGGGGAAAAAAGTAGAGTAGAAGTAGAGGAGAGAAAGAAAAAATAAAAAAGCCTAGAGATAAAATAAGTCAACACCCTTGAAATCTACCTCGAGACCTGCGAAAAGAGAAAACATAACAGAATCCACAACAATAAACAGCATATGCATTATATAATAATAGTTATAACATCAATAGAACGTACACAGTACAAGGTAATACAGGAGGGTATTTAGGGACAACCACAGCCCAACTAAGAGTGTATCTGACAGACACCTGAATCTGTGTGTGGGTGTGTGTGTGTGTCTGAAACATTTCTCCTTAAGACTTTCCTTTTAAATAAATCTTATAGTTAGGGTTATCTTATGTTCCCTAAGCTATCCCTTAGTTATGCTGCTGTAGGCTTAGACTACTGGAGGACAAATTGACGGCATTTCCTCACTCTGCTGCTGTCTTTACTTGCTCTACTGTAGTTATCTCTAACAATAACATGTTTTTCTTTGTCTTTCTTCATGTAGAAACTACACCTGGGCCAGTCATTCTGTGTTTGTCTTTGTCTTTTTTCTGTTCTCTCAAACCCCAGCTGGTCAAAGCAGATGGCCGCTCATCCTGAGCCTGATTCTGCTTTAGGTTTCTTTCTGTTAAAAGGGAGTTTTTCTTTTGCACTGCTGCCTATGTACTGCTCAGGATGGGAGACTGCAACAAAGTGAAGATTCAATACTATCTACTGGCTTCCGTAGATATATTTTTACTAATTGGCTTTTTATAATGTATGTGAATGTTTTTCTAGAGGCCCCTGAGGACAACTTTTGTCGTGAGTTGGCACTTTAAAAATAAACTGAATTTAATTTTTATACTTATCAAATTCAAATATAAATATTGTATTTTCCAGACAAGGCAGACTTAAAAGCCTTCAATTTTCTCAAAAAAACGACAGTATGCTTTATATATGTAGGAAAGTCGTAAAGTTTTAGTATGACTTTGGTAAATGACAAAGCTGCACTGCTTGCAGCATTAGTTATGTGTGTATATGTGTGTGTGTGTGTATGTATATATATATATATATATATATATATATATTAAAATTAGAATTGTTTTTTTATTAAGTAAGTAAGCTTTATTTGCATAGCACATTTTACAGACAACATCGTCACAAAATACTGAACATGACATAACAAAAAAGAGTAAAACCATACCTAAAAACATTAAACAACACCTAACTAAAAACCTGTCTGATTAAAAATGTCTTAAGATGTTTCTTAAAAGAGACCCTGGAGTCTGAGTAACACAGCGACAAAGGGAGAGTGTTCCCGAGCCTGGGGGCAACCACTTAAAATGCTTTGTCACCACATGTTTTATAAAAGGTACAAGGTACCACCAGCAACATTTGATTTGAAGATCTCAAAGACCTGGATGGACAGAAAGGCTTCAGAAGAGCCGAGATATATTTGGGAGTCTGACCATTAAGTGCCCTGAAAGTTAAAACCAAAATTTTGAAATGGATCCTCAAATTCACAGGGAGCCAGTGGAGAGAGGCCAGAACAGGAGTTATGTGAGCTCTTCTATGGGTCTTAGTTGGTAATCTTGCTGTAGCGTTTTGCACAGACTGAAGGCAAGCCAAGGAGGATTTATTTAAACACGAAAAAAAGACGAAATTAACCAATTTAAAACAGAGCCAGAGATACCAAACAAATCTTTCGATCTGCTATTAAGAACAATGTGATCAACAGTGTCAAAAGCTGAAGTTAGTTCCAATAAAACCAGCACATAGTTTCCAGAATCAGCTGCCATCAACAAGTCAAGCTTTTAATAACGCTGTTTCAGTAGAGTGTAATTTGCAAAAACCAGGCTGAAAAGTATCCAAAATGTCACTTGCCTCTAAGAAGCTACTCAGTTGTTCTGCTACAACCTTCTCAAGGATCTTTGATAGAATTGGTAGTTGAGAGATACGTCTGTGTGAGGATCTGGAGTTAGTCTCCGCCTGTTGGGCGGTGCTACTAACTTTCCCTCTCCAGCCGATTGCCCCTGATGAGCAGCATTTAAGCCTCCAGCAGGTTCCAGATAGTCGCTGGAGCATCGAGCCTACTGGGTTAGGATCTCAGCCTTTAGGTTCTAACCTTAAGCTTAAGTCTGTGCTAACCTTGTTGCTGTGTGCTTCTCGTCTCAGGTTAAAGCGCCCAACCTCTATGATCATTACCTGCCTGGAACTTACCTGTGTCAAACTAGACAAACTTACCTCTGCTGGATCGCTGGACTCCTTACCTCCTGGACTGCCGCTGATAACACTGCCTTCGCCTCGACGCCACGAACATTTCTCAAACCTGTAAGGAAAGAAAACAATCACTCTCAACTCCTTCAATTCTGGCAAACTAACCCTGTACCCGAGACTCACCTTACTCCTCCTTGCCTTTCAGATTGTTCCTGGTTGCCACTCACTGTAAATAACCTGCAATTTTAAATAAATCACTTATCTTTTACTCGAGTGTCCGTGTCTGGTTTCGGCTCCGTTCTCTCAACTAAAATCCTGGTTTATGTCAGTCTGTAGTTTTCAGGCAGAGAAGAGTCCAAATTAGGTTTTTTTTTAACAGAGGACAAACAAAAGCAGTTTTGAAACAGCAGGGTACAAAGCCAGAACAAAGAGACAGATTAACCAGTTTTACAACACTGGGGCCAATGCAGTTGAAAATATCTTTAAAAACAGATGAGGACATCAAGGGGGCTAGGAGACAATGTTATTTGACCCAAAAGTTCTGTGATGTCTTGAATTGACACAGGGGTGAAAAAGGACCAAGTATCAGTGGACAGAGGACAAGGAACCAAACAGTGCAAGGGTGCTGGAGAGAACAGGAAGTTCTGTTCTGTTCCCTGATGCCAGCAACTTTAACAATAAAATAATTTAAAAAGCGATTGCAGTCAGCGATTGTAAAAGCACTTGGAGAAGAAAAAGATGGTGAAACAATGTTCTTGATTGTATCAAACAAAATTTTGGGATTACGTCCTTTGTATTTAATAAGATTCACAAAGAAACTGGATCTGGCATTCTTAAGCATCTCATTTAAAGAGCTGATCAGTTCCTTAAAATGGAGCCTGTGAACTTCCAGCTTAGTGCTTTTCCACTGACCCTCAGCCTTATGGCAAACTCTCCTCATGCTAAGAATTTCCTTATTAATCCAAGGACATTTTGAGCGCTGAACAGTACTCAGTTTTACAGGTGCAATAGTGTCCAAAATTTCCATACAGTGAATGTTAAAACACGAAGTAAATGAATCTATATTCATAATGTTAAAATCTAAAGAGGCAGAATCAAAATAAGAAATAAAAGTTTCAGGAGTGTGCTAATTTAAAATACACCTTTGGATCTGAAAATTAGAAGGAGCTGGATCAGGACTAAAAGACACATTGAAAAACATACAATTGTGAACACTTAAAAATATATTAAGGCCAAAGGAAAAAAACAAGGTCCAATGTATGACCTTTTTTATGAGTAGGAACACACACATAAAGTGAAATGAGTCTGTGATGGAGATTAGATCAGCAGCTGCCTTACTGGAGACATCATCAACATGTAAATTAAAATCACCTAATAATAAAACGTTGTCCAGCTTAATGATAGTCGACAAAAGCTCAGTAAATTCAGATAAAAACACACTGGCTGAACCTGGAGGACGGTAGATTAAGATACAATAAAATATACTCAAAGAACCAACTTTGATGGCTGGACATGGCTGGAAAAGCAATCTTTGAATACGGTCGCGAATCCATCGCCTCGGCGCGCTTCCCTGGGTGTGTCAAGCACAGAAAAGTTACCTAGGCAGAGTTCCCACAGATGAATAAAATCTAAGCTTTGCTGCCATGTTTCAGTTAAAAACATAAGGTCAAGAGACTCCTTCAAAACCAGTTCATTCAAGGCAAAAGATGGAGCACGCGTTAAAGAGGGCCTTGCGCAGCGATGACAGCTCCGCAACACTTGCTTCATCTGATAGTAGCACGTAGATTAAACTGCGCACATCAGTAGAAAGTTTACAACGAGTAGATCGCCGATAATGAGCGTGGTAATTTCCTTCAATGTGAGTTGAATGATATATAGACAATGGGCCAGGAGAGGTCCTAGCTGGCCAAACTACAGGTGACGTGTCAGACTCCGAACTGGATGATACAGGTAGAGTCAGAAGACAGCGAGAGATTCCCCACTTCTCAGCGAAGAGACTATGATACCGTCTTAAACGAACCTGGAGGCCAGCTCTGGATCCCCCTTTCCGTTTTTTCGTTTTAAAACTTTGTATTAAACACTCAGGTGAGCAGTGAACAAACGGAGGTGGAAAACTCCCTCTGCAACTGCTCCTAAAGTCAAGACAATCCATCAACGACTCTTTAATCACCATCAACACATTCTGACCGTAAACACGGGCAGCAGAAATGACAAAATTTTTATCCAGACTGATAAAAGCTAAATAATTTAAAAATGAAAACACAAAATATAAAATACACGGGGGGCGGCAAAGCCACACACAGGGACACAAGGGCCATCTTGCCCCACCAGGCTATACGTTTCATTAGACTAGGCCCTGTCCACTTACTGATTCTCTGACATGCTTTCAGATGTGAGTTTAGGAGTTAATGACATTCTGTTTATTATCATGTAAGGATATAGAGTTAGCATAATTAATAACTAGTTAGCCCACCAGCTACTACAGAGCTAACCAACTTTGTCAGGCAGTGGTGTTGACAAATTTTCATTAAGCTTCTTATTAAACTATGAAAGCCTTGTTTTACATTACAAGACAAACGTGTTTTAAACTGACCACCATAGGCTGCAGGTCTGAGTCTCTCTAAGCTAACATAGCTAATGTCAGGATTCAGACTTTTTCTAATTTGAGCAGTTAGGCGATAGACGGACACAGAGACAAAAGTAACGGAAGTGATTTTATTTACAGTGATATAAATGTGCGAGGATGAACAGGAACCGGGACCTGGAAACAGAGGACGTTGTGAGTCTGAGAGTCTTTTCAGGAAGTGAGCAGGTAAGGTATGATTTAGGAGTTTGTCCAGGAGAGTGAGCTTACGGAGGAAAGCGTGATCCACAGCACGGGGAGAAGACGATGAGGTGAGTATTGTTTCCAGCTGTGGTTTGGTAGTAATTCCAGTTGGTGACAGGTGAGTCTTTTCTTTACAGGTGGCGGCAGTAACGTTGGCAGACAGGCACAGGTAAACAGGTCAGTACTTAGCTTCGTGACGAGTTCCGTATGTAGACCAGACTGGCTCCTGAAACAGGCAGGTAATCCTAGGCAGCAAAAAACAAACACGAGATTCTCAAAATGGTTTCACAAATGTCTGAAATTAACATGAGGGCTTGGCACATTACCACTTGGTAAAAACAATACTCCAGCGCTGGTCTGGTTCCTACCACGGCCTTAAGTACCCACGAACTCCTGACGAGCCTGATCTGCTGCAGCTGCGGAAGGAGTGGTGAAGAGCTGCCAATCACCCGTCAAAGACGGCCCACCAGGAAGTACCCACACACATACTCCAAAACACCACAGCTAAAGGCAGAATGAAGCAGGTCTTCCTTCCTTCCAGGCAGAGTGTGGAGTTTATTTTATTATCTTTAGTTCAACTTAAACAAAAGTCGTAATGAAGGTTTAGTTGTCCACCAGTTAACATGCGACATGCTAAGCACTATATGTCTACTGAGTTTTGCTCCATGTCGGTGGCCAAACAAGACCACCAGATGCAGCCCTTCTTAGAGGAGGTAATGTTTATTTTGTATGTGTTATTGACTGAATTATTATACAAGTCCATACTCTGTGTGTGTGTTGTAAAGTATGGTTTGTGCTTATTACAGCTTCATTTAAAGGAATCTCACAAAGGTGCAAACATTTAAAGCTTGTATAAATACTAAATGGTAACACAGTTCAAACTGTACAATATAATCAAACCTTGATACTTTGATTGCTAAGAAATGAGGTTATGCTAAGTCAACAATAAAATATAAACAAACTTTAATATTGCTAAAATTATTTGATTGTTAAAAGAAGGTTACAAAATACAAAATAAAATGCAAACAAACTTCGATATCACTAAAATGATTTGATTGCTGAAATGAGGTCACGCTTAGCTTATGATAGAATAATCACAAAGAACAGTCGTGTAAGTGGGGTGAGGGAGGCTGAAGGTTCCAGGGCATCATGATATGATAGTATGATTTATAGTATAAAAAGAAGTGGAAGGGGTTATTACCTTAGACACAACTGGGAACGGGTTGCTGTTGCTTCTTGTTTGGGAGTTGTTGTCTCCATTCAGCTGAATGTTTGAATAAATGTATAATTTGTAATTAAACCTCTGGTCTGGACTCGTTTTGTGAGTCCGTCTTTTCTGCAACATCAAAAGATCCAGTGAGAGAAACTAAGTGGTCAGGTGAGGTTCCTCTGAAAGGGGTGAATACCAAAAGCTTGGTTTTTCTCAACAGTGTATGGGGATCAAACAAACTGAAGTTGAAGAATTGTTTTGGAGCCAATCCAGTGTAAGATGTCAACCACAACAAACTGACCTTAAAAAAAACAACAACATGGAAATAGCTATAATTCAGTCAGTGTGGTAAAATTAGATGTGGGTGTAATTGAGTCATTCAAAGCACAAGATCTTTGCCTAAAACTTTAGCATTAATTGTTGGGACTCAACCCTGATAGTGACATATTTATAGTTTGTAAGCTTCTCAGGGTAATGTGTGACCAAGACTGAAAAGATCCAAAGAGGAAACAGATAAGAGTCTAAAAGTATTTTATCTTGAGGAGAACAAGAAAAGTATCTGTGGAGAAAGCCAAATGTAGAGTTTATTAACTGATTCCAAGTAAATACAATGATTAGTGGTCTTTACATTAATGGTGTTCTCTTCTTACTGTCTTTCCTCCATTTTATTTTTTTTAATTAATTTTCTTCCACCAGGACCTGGAGGTATTCACCTCAGCAGTACTAGGCTACATCCAACACTGTGTTAACACCATCACAATGGACAGGCACATCTGGGTGTTTCCTAACCAGAAGCCCTGAATGAACTAGGAGCTCAAGGAACTGCTGAGGGAGAGAAATAACACTTTCAGGTCCGGATACAGGAACCTGTACAGCTGTGCTCAAACCTCTCTGAAGAGAGGCATCAGAGAGGCCAAGGCAAACTACAAGCTGAGGATTGAGAAGGAATTCAGCAATAACAAAATGGGAATCACATGTGGAAATATGTGATTTTTTTGTGGATTATGTGAACCACATGTGGAAAATGGGAATCACATGTGGAAATATGTGATTTTTTTGTGGATTATGTGAACCACATGTGGAAAATGGGAATCACATGTGATTGCATGTGAATTTCGTGGGATTTCTTTGTAAGGGGATCCCTTCACAGCCAGACCATCACTATACAGGTACAGGAAGTAAAGAGAACACTGAAGGCAGTGAACCCCCAAAAAGCTGCTGAAGCTGATGTTGTAACAGGGAGGGTGCTGAGGGACTGTGCATACCAGCTAGCTAGGGGTTTTACCAGTATGTTTAATCAGTCCCTCACCCAGTGCTCCATTCCACCCTGCTTAAAGTCCTCCACCATCACCCCACTGCCAAAAAGGAACAACATTAACAGTTTCAATGACTATAGGCCAGTGGCACTAACCCCCATCATTATGAAGTGCTTTGAGAAACTGGTTCAAAGTTACATCACTTCATACCTGCTACCTACACTTGACCCCCACCAGTTTGCCTACAGAGCCAACCGGTCTACAGAGGATGCCAGTGCTACCGGACTGGTCGGCCGGACGCCACCACAGATTTCGTGGCGGCTACCATCGACCATGGCAGTCACCCCATCTCTCCCGGCACCAGCCGTCTCTATGTCCCTACATCCTCAAGCTCCTGCTTCACAGTCTTCATCAGATTCAAATACAGTTTAGGTCTTTTCACTAATCTCCACCTGCATAAAGACCTCAGAGTTTTCACCCTCTGAGCTCTTGGACATTTCATCCCAGATCATCAGACTACTCTCATTTATTACAACAAACACAGACTCCAAACACCATCTCACTACTTGTCATATAATTGAAAGAATCCTCTTTTCTCCTCAGTCTGCCAGAATACCCCAAATATTTTTCTAAGATCACTCTGTTAAAAGGACAATTAACCATCACACCCATAGACCATCAGCCAAGATCCACCCAGTCTCCTAAACCTGTTAAGTCTGCTTGGTCACCCATTCCGCTCTCAGCGCCGCCTGCAGTGCCACCAGTTCTGCTTTCAGCGCCGCCTGCAGTGCCTCCAGTTTTGCTCTCAGCGCTGCCTGCAGTGCCTCCAGTTCCGCTCTTAGCACCGCCTGCAGTGCCTCCAGCTCTGCTCTCAGTGCCACCTTCAGTCCCTCCAGCACCACTCTCTGCAGAGCCTTCAGAGCCCAAGCAGCCCAAGTCCACCAAATCTCTAAAGCCGGTCCCGCGGACCCTTCAGACTTCCGTGGGGGTGGACAACACTTCACCCTCCCATGTCACCAAGGGGGTCGTCGACCGCGACCCTCCACCTTCCCATGTCTCTGTGGGGGTCGACCGCGACGCTCCACCTTCCCGTGTCTCTGTGGGGGTCGGCGAGGATGACATTCCACATTCCCATGTCTCAGTGGGGGTTGGCAAGGACGACACTCCACCTTCCCGTGTCTCAGTGGGGTTGGCGAGGATGACGCTCCACCTTCCCGTGTCTCAGTGGGGGTCAGCAAGGTCGACGCCTCACACTCTGCCTCCAAGGGGGTTGGCGACAACGAGGCCTCTCACTCTGCGTCCGAGGGGGTCTGCAACGACGAGGCCTCTCGCTCTGCCTCCGAGAGGGTTGGCGACGACGAGGCCTCTCACTCTGCCTCCGAGAGGGTTGGCGATGACAACGCCTCTTACTCTGCCTCCGAGAGGGTTGGCGACGACGACGCCTCTCACTCTGCCTCCGAGGGGGTCGGCGATGACAATGCCTCTCCCTCTGCCTCCGAGGTTGGCAACGACGAGGCCTCTCACTCTGCTTCCGAGGGGGTTGGCAACGACGATGACGCCCTCGTGCCTTCTGGCCCCCTAGCTCTTAGGCCTCTTAGAGGGTCCTGAAGGACTTCACGCTTCCATCTGCTCTGCCGAGGGTCCCGGACGACACCTGGTTCTAGTCTGCTCTGCCGAGGGTCCCGGACGACTCCTCGCTCCAGTGTGCTCCAACTCTCGGCCCAGGCTGTCCGCCTGAACTCTCGCACCGTTGAGGACCACACCTGGGCCGTCCGCCCGAACTCTTGCCCCTGTTTTTGTCCCTCCATTCTTTGTTTTTGTTTTTCCCTCTCCACCCCCCAAGCTAGGTATTTTTTGTTTTGGGAAGTCGAGGGCCGTCCCTTGAGAGTGGGGTACTATCAGAATTCAGTTTTGTATGTTTCTTCTTGTATTTAGTGTTTTGTTTCTGGTCTCTTTTTGGGTTTGTTGTTTTCATGTGGTCTTGTTCTGTGTCTATCCGTATTCACCTGTCCTCTGTCTGTTACTTGTCATGCCCATCTCCTGGTTTCATAATCATCTCACCTGTGCCCACTTTTCTTAATTACCTCCTGTGTTCAAAACCTGGTCATTTTTCCCTGATGTCTGGTTCTGCTTGGCTCTTGCCCATGTTTTTATATTTAGTTTGTTTTGTTTTTAGTTTTCTCCTTGCTGCCACATCAACCTTTGTTTTTGATTCTTTTATTTTAATAAATTAGTTTTTCTTTTTTCATCATGAGTCTGTGCTCTGGGTTCACCTCCTTTTCCCCACACTGTGATACGGTGTGCTTTTTTTGTAACATGACAATAAAGGAATTCTATTCTGTTCTATTCTTTGTGTTTCCAGGTATTGGAGGAGGCCGTGGAGAATTTCGAGGGTTCCAGAGCAGGTGAGAATGGTGGCAGGTGAGCATGGGAGAAAGTGGAACAGGCAGGTGGCGGATTAAAATCTGAGCTGATTTCTCCTCGGTTTTGAAGGAGGATTTCCAGGAGCTCAGAATCACAAGTGGAAGAACTTCGGAACTGGCTAAATAGCTAGAGCACTGAAATCGTTCATTTTGAATGGAGCACGGTTCGCGCAAAGTTACAAATATTAACAGGATAATTCTCTAAGAGATAAGAGGCTCAGGTTAATCACCTTGTCAGGACAAATGGACCAGTGAAGAATGCTTCTTCAGCTCAGCCTTTTATGCTGAGCCGGAACTACCAAAGGCAGCCCTGCCCAACCTGAAAGTGAAGATTGTTAAGGGAAAAACAATGGAACAGAGCAGAATCCTCACAGTTTCTCCACTGGCAAAATATCTCCTGAACAACTTGACAAATTTTATTGAAACCTTTTGAAAAATCACTGATTATAAAACTAAAACTGATTAACTTCTTGAAATAATCCAATTCAAAATGAGCACCCAGCTAATCAAGATCAGCAAACGCAAAAATGGGTTTAACTTAGTAAATTTAGTGATGTGGTAGTAACTGAGTCATTAACAACACATCTGAGTGTGACATCTTGCAGTATCACATGAGATTGTGCATAACATTACTTTCAAGGTATGACTAATATGGCTATAACTCTGTCATGACTCAGTATAAGATAATGTTAGTCTAAAACTTTAGCATGAAAGACAGCGGATGATATGCATTCCTTCAAGGAATGCTAAACCTTGTGTTGGTGTCAATTTTCATTGAGGACATGGCAAACACAAAAAGTTTTTAAAAAACAGAGCAACTTGACTTTCATTTGGTAGTTAAAGAAGTTTCATCCATCACACTCCATGATTGGGAAGTAAACATATTTTCAACTAAAGAAAATAAATAGTTGCTTTGTTTTAAAAAAGATTTCTTTATAAATAAAGATTGTGTAGGATCTCCAGCTCTAACACTCTTGATTGGGTCTGACAGTTAATCGGCAGCATCTGCAGCTCTTCCTCTAATGAGACTTCTGGGCTTTATAAGGTGGCTGCTGAGATCATATCAACTGTGGACCATAAGCTCTGTTTTCGGTACATCTCCTGACTCTCTTTCTGTGTACTTTCTCCTAGGTTAACTAACCCTAGATTGTTTGTGTTTCTTAGAATAAGCCTGCTCTTGGATTCTCTGGCCCGCCTGCCTGCCTGCAACACTGGATACATGAGCCACTTACCTGTAAAGGCTCTACCCCACCCCTTGACATCCTCACCTGGAACTATCTCTGGACATTGACATTGACCTCCTCCTTTTTTTTTTCTGCTTCCGGTGGAAGGCGGACATGTTTCTTTTCTCTCTGTCTCTTTGTCCCCTGAACTGCCCCCCCTGCCCTGTTTTCTTTTTTCGAAGCCTCTTTTTATATATTTTCCAAAAATTTAAGGAATATGGATCTGATCAGCTGGTTTCTCAACGCAATTGATA
>NC_051435.1:30928302-30942550 GCF_001649575.2 Kryptolebias marmoratus | reverse complement strand
GTACCGTTAGTTTTAGTTTTAGCATTGTCACGTTTTAGATTATTTAGCCTTCCTGTTCACTTAGCTTAGTTACTGTACAATTAGTTATCATATTCACTGTTAGCTGGATTCTTCGTGCCTTGGTTTAGTAGTATCATGTTTTAGTAGTTTAGTTATCCTGTACTTTTGTTGGCATTGTCATGTTTTAGCTTAGTTATCTTGTCATGTTCTGTAACTCTGTCTGTAATTTTGTTCTTGTGTTGTAAAGCACTTTGAGTCGCCTCGTGCTGAAAAGTGCTATATAAATAAATGTACCTACCTACTTACCTCCCTCTCTGTGTTCCTGGACCTTCTCTAATCTATCCTTCTTGAGGAACCAACCCCCACACTGTAAAAAAAATCATTTACCTTTATTTTGGCCTCCTGTGTCTATTTTCATCTCCTGACTGCTCGCCTTCGACTATGTCTTATTTATGATAGATTGACTGACTGACACATTTGAGTGGTATAGCAGGGCAGTTGTTAGAGCTGTCCCTTTACTGTGTGGAGCCGGCATGTTCTAGTAGGCAAATGGGGCTTTTCTCCAGGTACTCCAGTTTCTTGCCACAGGCCAAAAATATGCAAGTTAGGTTAGTTGACAACTCTAAATTGTACCTAGTTTACACAACTAGGTACAATTTAGAGTGTCAACTAACCTAACTTGCATATTTTGCAAGAGTGTAAATTGGCTGTCTGTCTCGTCTGTTATCATGTAGCCCTATAATGGACTTGCGACCTGTCCAGGGTGTACCCCACCTCTCAAACAATGACTGCTGGAGAAAGGTACCAGCTCCCCCCTCAATCCTACATTGAAAAGAGTAGTGCCTAGACTGATGTTCTTGGATAGATTGATGACTGATATGAAAGAAAAATATGTTTGAAAACTAAATCACGCAATTTCAAAACTGTTTTCCTGTTCAAACATTACATTATCACAATATTAGGATATGCATAGTGTTGTTCTGATGTAAAGTTAGTGTTAGTGGATTCTAGAAGTGGTCTATTGGACAATGTGTTTTCAGTGAGTGTGTCATCTCAGTCAACATTAAAAACAAGTATATTGTCTAAAAATAATTTTGTATAGAAAGTTGATTAAAATATGTAAGACTGTTGTAACTCAATGTTTTAGGTCACCAAATCTTCAGATCACAAATGATTTGTTTAAAATTAAAGGTTATAATTGATATATTGAAGACTTGTGAAAAAAAATTATATCAATATTAGTTTATTGCTTGTTTTTCAGATAAATACTGCACAGACCAGTTTTTTCTATATTTTTTTAACAATGGTAACATTACTGTTGGTGACTCTCACTGTTGACAGTGCTGATGAGAAAACAGAGACTAAGAAACAAAGAGTCTAAAAGACAAAGGAACAAACCAAAAGACAAAGTGACTGTTGTAATGAATTAAAAGTTAAAAGAGGCAGAGAGTGATTGTTGAAGGATAAGGTTGATGGACTCTCCCTGGCTGTAAATATGGTTTGGTTTGGTGATTTATTCAGTGTTGATTTATTCTGCTGCAGTGCAAAACATTGCCCTCTGACTGCTTCTCTATCAATAATACAATACAAAAAATATTGCTTCCAGAGACAGCTGCATGTGTAAGAGAGAATGTGCATTGAGTTTCTGTGAAAATGAGTCTTGTCATGCATGCAGCACTAAGAGCAGACTCTACTGCAGCCACCCGGACTCTCTGCCAACAAACACAGATGTTTTCCCTTCTCCCTCAATGTTTCAGTTTCAACATCAAATAAAGTTTTCCAGCAAAGTCAAGTCCACAAATGCATCCCTGCATATGGAATCAGGAGAGAATTATAGTAGTACAGTAGGAAGTGTTATTTTGTCTGAATGAATTCAAATTCTAGACTTTTCTTAAACATTCTGATCCTTTACTAGCCTGTGGAGGTAACACCTTTTCCTTCCTTTTCCACAACAGCACCTGAAGGTTGCTCAGTCAGGTAAACATTGGTTATTAGCTAATTTTAAAAGGTTGATGTCAAACGAAACAAATAATGTAACTGGATTGTTTGTATTATTATTGTCTGTATTATTATTATTACATTTAGTTTGCTTCTTTACTCTGATTCAGAGGCTCCTAACTTGACTCCTCCTTTATTTATTTCATCCACTCATCCATCCATCTAACCATCCAACTGGAGGAGGAGCCAGGATGCCAGGTTAGAGGGGAGTTAACTCCAGTGGTTGGGTATGCAGCCCCAATAATAAACGAACCATCTAAGCTGAACGAAACAGCTAAAGTGGCAGGGTTGTAAGAACAACAGAACAGACCCAAGGCTGGAGACTGAACAATACTGGAGAGGGAGGTATCCCACAGTGGCTAATCTCTACGAGATGACAACAGAAACCTTCCTGTGCAATCCCCGGTAACTATCACAATGGCAGACGTCCAAGATAGAAAAACTGGACAGGCTGGTGGACACAATTTTTTATCAGTCACTCAAATATTTTACCAGCCATTATTTTTTGTTGTGACAAAAAGTTATTTCATATGATGATGATGATGGAGGTGGGTGGAAGCAGTTGTGGTGCCCTACAAGCTGAACAACACCTCTTTCTGGACACTGCATGGAAATAACTAGATTTTTCTTATTTTATTTTTTNTCTGGACACTGCATGGAAATAACTAGATTTTTTTTATTTTAAACCATTAAAAGATGCGTATCTGTACATATAAAATCAGACAAGTGAAATTTATTTCTGTGGAGTGTTTTTGAAGTATTTTTTTGTGCTTTTGTAAGTTATTGTATGTAAGTTGTAATGTTTTTCAGACACTTGCTGCTTTTAATGCATAGATCTATTTGTGCTACCCGCTTATATTTAACAGGTAGGATATTCTGATGAAGGAAGTGATTTTTGTGGTTTTAGAAAGGTTTTTGTCATGAATATAAATTGTTCCAATGCGATGCTAAGCATAACTCCTAAGCTTCCACTTCAGTATCCGATGATATTTAACAGTAACACGAACCACTGTAGTTTTCGGTTTGTAAACATGACGGTAGCAGTTTTTAGTACCGTTAGAGATAGCTGTTCAGCCGTGCTACGGTAGGAAAATCTGACGAGGAAGCACAGATCATCAGAACACTGACTGACATCATTGATTTAGTTAAAGAAAACGTTGTTTAACTTTCTGTTCTTCCCTCGACTACTCCTGAAAAACACCCGCTTGTCACTCCTGAAACGTTCTGCCACATTGCTAATGCTACTCCTCAAATTGTTTCTTCTTCTTCTTGATTTTTGCTGGTGGTTGGTAAACAACTGAAGGAATCAATACCGCCACCAACTGGTAAAGAGTGTCTGCTAAACTTTTCTCCTTCTTGCATTTAGCAGCAACTCGAGCACATTGCTGCCCCCTATATGTCAAGAGGACAAATAACACCTTTTTTGTTCAAATTGCCAACCCGCCACAGTGGCGGGTGCTAATTTCCACCCCTGGTTGGAACACACTCTCCAGTCCCCATTTTTGAGTCTCACCCCGGTCTGCCAATCCCTGATGTCCACGCAATATTGCAGAGTCGTGATAGCCAACACAACCCTACAACATCCAGAGCCTTAAGGAACTCGAGGCAAATCTCATCCACCCCCGGAGCCTTGCCACTGAGGAGCTTTTTAACCACCTCTGTGACCTCAGAACCGGAGATTGAAATGCCCGATCCAAAATCCCCAGGCTCCGCCTCCTCAATGAAAGATGTGTTGGTGGGATTGAGGAGGTCTTTGAAGTATTCCGCCCACCAACCCATGACGTCCCGAGTCGAGGTTAGAAGCACACCACCCCCACTATAAACAGTGTTGGTGCTGCACTGCTTTCCCCTTCTGAAACACCGTATGGTGGGCCAGAATCGTGCGGAAGTCTATCTCCATGGCCTCTCCAAACTCCTCCCATGACCGAGTTTTTTGCCTCAGTGACCACCCAAGCTGAATGCCGATTGGACTGCCAGTACCCGTCAGCTGCTTCTGAAGTCCCATAGGCCAAGAAGGCCCGATAGGACTCCTTCTTCAGCATGAGAGCATCCCTTACTGCCGGTGTCCACCATCAGGTTCTAGGGTTGCTGCCACGACAGGCACCAACTACCTTGCGGCCACAGCTCCGATAAACCGCCTCAACAATGGAGGCATGGAACATGGCCTACTCGGACTCAATGTCCCCCACCTCCCCCGGAACATGTTTGAAGTTCTCCCGGAGACTAAAGGAGACTGGTTTCAGAGCTGTGCATTGAGGTGCATTGATTATTTCTAGCCGGAACCTCTCAACCTCACACAGCAGCTCAGGCTCCTTCTCCACCAGAGAGGTGACATTCCATGTCCCAAGAGCCAGCTTCTGTAGCTGAGGATCAGACCACCAAGGTCCCCACCTTCGGCCACCACACATCCCACATTGCACCCGACCCCTTTGGCCCCACCCATAGGTGGTGAGCCCATGGGAAGGGGGACCCATGTCATCTCTTCGGGCTGTGCCCGGCCGGGCTCCATGGGCAAAAGCCCAGCCACCGGGCATTCGCCAACGTGCCCCACCGGTGATTCGCATCCAGGCGAAGGAACACTGTGTCCAATTCTGTTGCTCATCATAAGGGGTCTTTGGGCTGCACTTTGTCTGGCCCCTCACCTAGGACCTGGGTGACCCTACTAGAGGTATGAAGCCCCCCCCCCCAAAAAAAAGTGGGCGTGGGAGTGAGTTATGAGTTTTGTGATATTTATCGTGTTAGATTTTATAGTTAGGGTTTAGAGTGGCATGTTTAGTGAAATATTTAGTCAGTTTTATTGTGTTTGAGTCAAAAAATGAGGCGATTTTTGAACGTGGAGCTCCAGCTTCTGTTGGAGGTTCAGACCCAGATATGGTGGAGCTGCAGTCAGAAGCTCAAAGGCAGAGATGGAGATAAAAATAATAATAAACAGAGACTGGGACAGACAGTGAGGATTTTGTTGATGAACTAGGTGATCCGTTGTTAGTTTTTTTAGAGAAGGATTACTGGAAACAGAAACACATTTTGTCTGTCTCCCTTCCAGCCAAAATACTAACAAGAAATAGATTAAGATCCATATTTTGAGCATGCATCAAGATATATTTTATAACATTTACCTGAATGATCCTGCATGAGTAGGACATAGAAAATGACCAAAACTAAGAAACAATTTGAAAAAAACAACAATTTAAAAAAAAAAATTAAAGTAAATTAACACAGTTGTGACATCTGTTGCAAGCTGTTGCAAATAGTAATACCTGATTGGACTTGGGAGAAAGGAGTAGTTTTAAAAAAAACAAGGAAAAAAACAAAACAATGTATATGTAGTGGAGCTCCACCATAATTTTCTGGATTATTAGTGTGTTTGAAATTAGCTATGGATCCCAGAAAAAAAATCAAAGAAATCCTTGACCTCAAGGTCCACAATAGGTATCCAAAAGGGGCTAAGAACAAACAGTGGTTTGTTTTCAAATGGAGAGCATCTTCTTTTGCCCTGAAAGGTAAATGCATAGCAATAAGGCAGCAAATATTATTGCATCATCTTGCAATGTAATTATATATTGTCCTAATACTATAAATATAAAAGCACGCAAATGGCTGTCTTAACATATGACTAAACATTTTAGATGGGGAACTGCATTATATATGCAGGCGGAAGAGAAACAAGAAAGAACCCCTGGCCATAGTAGTGTCCACAGAGGAGCAGGCAAACAATCTTTTCATCGAGTTCCACGCTAGTGACTTGGGAGGACACTGTGGGTGGGAAAAAACCCACAGTACCATTGCCAGGCGCTATTACTGGCCAGGAATGGAAAATGGCATCCAGAATTGGGTGAGTATTTCTTTATGCATTTCATTTTCTTTATCTAGTTCTTTATATAGTTTATCAATTTATTTCTGGTTGCTCAGTCTCCTCAGTGCTAAAGGAAAAGGGCAAACATTAAAGAAAAGATTAAAAACAACCCTGTAGAGGTGAGAAAAAGTTGAACTGAACCAGATTTGAGATGTGTATGTAACTGTAAAGTAACTGAAATTAACAGTTCACCCCATATCTATTCACAGGTGACAAAGACCATTGAGTTAGTGGGAATGGAGTTAGAGGGTAAATTGATGTTAACAGATGGTGGTGACCAGGATATTTGAATGATTGATTTTTTCACCAAATGGGCAGAGGCCTACCCACTAAAATCAAAAACAGCAGCTGAGGTTGCTAGCTGTATAGTCCATTTCTTTTACAAATTTGCTGCACCCAAAAGGCTGCTTACAGACCAGGGTTCGGAGTTCGTAAACAAGGTAAAATACTGAAAAATATTCTCTCCGAAAGTAGACCTAGTAGTGCTGGCTTGTCATTCTCTTAGGTGAACTATGATTTGTGTGAAAAGCTAAACATCCAACGAAGTTTGTGGTCACTATACCACCCCCAAACCAATGATCTCGTGGAGAACTTAAATAACACCATTCAAAGGTTATTATCCAAGCCTATTTTTAACAAACATCTTGGAAATGTGGTGCATTGCTGAATACAAAGGTATGACTTAAATTCTGACCATTAGGTGTCCCTGAACAAGCTGGTAGCAGAACACCCACATAAACTGAACGAAGTGCTGCAGCCCACAATGTTTGCACTTTGGACCAAATGCCACATAACTACAAAACACACACCATATTATTTGATGTTTGGCAGGGAGGCCAGGTGGTGTTTTCTCCACCAGAGAGGTGACATTCCATGTCCCAAGAGCCAGCTTCTGTAGCTGAGGATCGGACCACCAAGGTCCCCACCTTCGGCCACCACCCATCCCACATTGCACCCGACCCCTTTGGCCCCTTCCATAGGTGGTGAGCCTATGGGAAAGGGGATCCATGTCATCTCTTTGGGCTGTGCCCGGCCGGGCTCCATGGGCAAAAGCCCGGCCACCAGGCTTTTCTGTAGGTTGTTTTCCCATCCTTCTTGCTTGGGCCATAAGTACAACACAACACAAATTTTGTCCACTTACTTACAGATCACAGAGCAGATTGAGAGGCTTCTTTCTCAGGAGGCTCTAAGCAGAGGCTTAAGTGAGGAGGACAACCTACAGAAAAGTGTCAGCCAACATCCTCAAAAGCCAGGAAAAGGTCAGGCAGAGAAAGTGGCAGCAGGGTCAGGAAGACCACTTTAAGGTGGGGGACCTTGTTCTTCTGAAGAACGTAAGGCAGGAGCAAAGGAAGGGTGGGAAAATGGAGGCAGACATGTTGGGTCCATTCATTATAGTAAACTTGGAGGGCAAGAGTGTAGACCTTGTGTCTGAGAAGGGCAAGAAGAAGTGCAAAATAAATATAGATCACCTCAAGCACTTTGTCCTGCCCCAAGAGAGGATCCCTTAAAACCTGAAGGTGTTGCAGCCTTCCTCCTCCCTGCAGCCCCCTCCCCTGACCTCCCTCTCCTCCCTGCAGCCTCTTGCCCTGGCCTCCTCCACCCTGCAGCCTCTTACTTCCCCTGAAAACAGTAAGTTTTCTGCTGTAGTACTCTAGAAACTTTAATTTGCATTATCACTGTTGTTTTTGTAGTAATCAAAAGTATTTGGACTGGGGGCAAAAAAAAGACACTGTGGTGTCAGATCGGGCCCTATAACCTCTTCTCGGAGAACCTTTTGGACATGGCCCCTGGGAGGAAGTTGGAGAGTGAGGTACATTTGAATACCAGTTCACCTTGTTAGTAGTACTGTAAGATGGTTGGGGTGTTTAAAGAATACTTGTCTTTCCCTAGGTAATCAATGCCTACCTTTCAACTCTGAGCAGACTGACTGGGGCCTCTATCTTGGACTCCTACTTCATGACTGCAATATGGCGGTGATAGGTGAGAGGTCGAAAAAAGGCAAGTGTCAGAGCATATGACCACACAAGGTGGATGCAAGTTTGTTAATCTCTCCCTGTTTTGTGTAGATGGCTTTGATGTCCCACAACATGGTGGCAAAGGCTGTATGTCTTAACCACCATAGACACACATTGTAAGTACAAAACAACGTTTCTGTCCAACTTTGTACTACATTATTTTTGACCAGGGTTATACTGGACAGGTGATGTACTCAACTGAGAAAAGGGCAGTATTCGTTGACCCCTGTTTGGCAACTGACTCACAAATTAAAAGGCGCCAGAAGATGACTAGGTGTGTAGTGCAAAAAAGTTGACAAATGTCCTTGAACCATTTAGAATTGGGTGGTTCAGAATATGCTCTTTACTAAATGTCTGAATGTCATACTGTAGACCATTTGTATGCTAGCAGTGCCTGGTTATTGAGAAGTGGGGATGTTCAACAGTCCCTCATCCAAAGCGGCAGGATAGGAGATCATGTGGAGTTGTGTGCACAGTAAGTGCAGATATTGTATTACAATATAGCCCAGCAAGGCTTATGACTAACTTTTGCAAATCCTCAAATTGCTGAGTGTATATGGAGGGGTCAAGATCTAATATTCTCTGTCCATGCTGAGGGGATTGCAAAATTGAGGATGGCAAAGACTTTGCTGGAACACACAGGTGAACCACTGCAACTGATGTGTACTTGTAATGTATAGATGGGACCTTTCACTAATACTTATGCTTGCAGATGACTTTTCACAATTATGTTGAGCATGTGGGGCTGACACAGATGAGTGGGTAAGTCATATCATGGTAAACAGGACTGTTAATTCAGATGCCTCAGGAACACCTATGCTGACCAAGCAGAAAAACCATATCTCATTTTGTTTCTTAGTCACTTTCCCTTTAGTGATGATTTTAACCTAAACTCATAATATGCGTCATAATTGCAGTGTAATTATGTGTGTTTTGTTTTCAGATTGAGTGCAGTTGTTGTTCCCTGTAGTACCACTGTGCCTGTGTGGCGTTCCCATCCACAGAGGGGGGATTACTTCTGCCAGGTCTGGGAAGACTAATAATTACCAGCCACTTTAATTTTGAAGTACCCTTAAATCAGTTTTTTTTTTTTTTTTTTGGTCTGTGCATGTTTTGTCTTCAAACCCCAGTCAGCCATGGCAGACGGGTGATTGCACTAAGCCACAGATGCATCTTAGAAATTAGAAAGCTGCGCAATTTATACATACGGTTACTTATGATACAATGAGTTTGACTGTAGAGTTGTGTGGTGTAGGGTACATACTCTGTTTTTCTTTAAAGTGGGTGAGTAACTTACAACTGTCACTGGCAAACCTGTTAAATATCTCCAAAATGCAGGCAGCAAGTGTCTCTTCCTAAAAAACACTAAAAGGCAATCTGGACTCGAACTGACACCCATGTCACTGACAAGTCAAATAGCATGGCATAATCGCTAGACTATCAAAACAGTTATGTTCTTGCCATGCCTACCTGTTATTCATTCTGTACTAACTGGCAGCAATTAGAGCTATGGGGAGCAGACTTAGATCAACTGGTGATAGCCAGTTTGAAACAGACGTTTGTGAACATTTTTACATAAATTTTGTGGTCAAAGTATATAATGTCCGGTTTTTTTCAATGTCTTCCGACAAAGTAGGGTCACTTGATGAAAAGAAGACATTTTGGTTTAAGTAAAAGGATGACAAATATCAATAGGTTAAGATGAAACTGGCACAAAAACCTGGGTTAGCAATGTCTTTTGTAAATGAGGTAGGAACTTTGGATCAAAGAAATTTGTTTTTTACATATCGAACAGAAC
Organism: Kryptolebias marmoratus; assembly: GCF_001649575.2. Classification (NCBI taxonomy): domain Eukaryota; kingdom Metazoa; phylum Chordata; class Actinopteri; order Cyprinodontiformes; family Rivulidae; genus Kryptolebias; species Kryptolebias marmoratus. The sequence continues at coordinate 30,932,886 of NC_051435.1, read as the reverse complement.
AGTTTCAGCTTCTCATCCTTACTTTAAACTATTCCAACTTTCATTTCCAAATATTTTGAATTTCAAGTTGAACCAGGTTCTACTTTTTCCTCACCATTTTCTTGTTAAATTCTAATTTCTCACTTTTCCTTAATTTTGTTATTCTGACATGGAGGCCATATAAAGCCACTACAAAAGGTAGTTTTTGGTTTTGTAAGAGACCCCAATACTCCGTCATTTCTTGTGAACTGTAATAAGTGACAAACAGTGGCTGGGGAAAAAAAAAAGATTTTTCACTAGTGTTTCTTGACATTTAAAAATACAGTATGAGGGAAAAATGAAAAACAATAAAGCCATTTGTTAATTTTAAATGTTTTATTGTATTGCTCATGGCTCTTCAACATTTATGTTGACTTTCATGAATTCATCAGTTATTTGGGATTTTGATTATCTATTTCCATCTCTGATGATTTTCTGACTTTGAAACAACAAATCAGGACAGGTTCACAAGATCTTATGTCAGCAATTTTGCAAATCTTATTTTTAAAAAGGCAACATACAATATTAGTGCAATTAGAAAGTCTTTCTGTCGAGTTATTCTTAAAATCTTTATAGAGGTCTCACCGAATCAGTTAGTGTTTGGCAAATATTTGTAGTTCTTTGAAGTTCAATGTCTATTTATTTCCTGGTTAGGTAAAGGGGTCCTAAAAAGCCACACCCACAGAAACATCTGCTTTTCCCAGCTGCCACCACAAGTTAATCTCACCAGCAGTTACAGTATTCTATCACACCGGCATAGGAACCGGTGATGAGTTGCAAAGGAGTTTGACTTTACATGAAGCCATAGAGACTGAATGACTCTGGCCACTTTGTGCAAATCTTCCTCTACTGGAGTGGAGCGAAACTCTGCAGACATGCACTTGTCAATATCACCTGTTACCTGGCAGATAGCTAAATCTCCACCCCAAACTCTGCTGAAGCTGGACTAATACTGCTGTTAGCTCTGTTAGATCAGAGAGACTTAAACCTGCAGCCTGTAGTGGTGAGTTTAAAACACGTTTTTTGTATGTTAACATAAGTATCTCATAGTTTAATAAGAGGCTTTGTGAAAAGTAGTCAGACATCAGTAAATTACACTATTAATGTTCGTTAGTGGCACCAGCTCCCCACGACACGGAATGGAGAAGCAGGCAAAGAAAATGGATGGATGGATGGATGGATGGATGGATGGATGGATGGATGGATGGATGGATGGATGGATGGATGGATGGATGGATGGATGGATGGATGTTCGTTAGCTATGTAAGCTGGTAACTAGCTAAGCCAATGCTGTAACCTGATGTCTGAAAACATGTTAGAGAATCAATAGGTAGACAGGACATGGTCTAATTAAAACATACAATCTGATGGAAAAATAATACTGAATTTATTTAGAAAAAAATGTGCGAGTTCATTAAAAAACTTGTTCCTGTCATGTTTGTGCGAAAGGAGCCCAGGATTCAGACTCATTTCAGTAATACTAAACTGATTTATTTACTAAAAAAGGAAAATAAAAGGCTGACAAGGCAGAAAAAAAAAAACTTACAGCAGAAACACAAGGAAGGAGACACATGGCACAAGACTATTGCGTGGCATGAACAATCGTCACAGAAATACTATAACAAAAACAGGCAACACCAAGCAGAAATAATGAACCAGCAGGGATATAATAACAGAGAACTGAATATAAAGGCTAGGCTAACAAGGAAGTGGAAAAAGGTGAGTGATTACCAACAAGGGACAGGTGCAAATCGGTGTGGCAGGCTGACTGGAAAACTGCTGAGCTGAGGGCAAGTGAATATTGGCACAGGAAACACATGAGAAAATTGATCACACAGATCAACAAGACAGAATCACAAGAGCAGATCACACAGAACTACAGTAACACAAGAATGTCAAGAACGAACACAATGCATAGAAACACAATAACCATGAAATCAGAACTACAAAGAAGTACTATTATAAAAAAACACATGGAACACATTAAACACTAGGATCACAATCGTGAAAATTATATACAGAAAAATAACAAAAAAAAAAACTCAGATCCTGACAGTTCCAGTCCAACACATTCTCACTCCCAACTCGTCACATATTGACGCTTGGGCAGGTACCCTCGGCGTCACATATTGACGCCGAGGGTACCCCCTTGGCGTCAATATGTGACGCGAAGGGTTCTCTCATTGAATGCTGTACCGTTCCCTAAGCGTCCGACACTGACGACTTAGGAACGAACAAGATGACGTGTCTATTCTATTTTTTTAAAAATCTTTATTTACAATGTATGTGCTTCTTCTTCTTCTTCTTCTTTTGATTCTTATTGGCGGCTGGCATCCAACTTAAGGTGCATTTACCGCCACCTACCAGACTGGAGTGTGGTCATCAATGTATGTGCTAGCCTTTTTTTTTTAGCTTGATTTAAAGTCCTTTATTTTAAATTTACCAACTTTTTTTGAGTATGATATCAATGATTTACACCAAATGAATTTAAGAAAAATTAAGATTTATTTTCTTTTGTGATTGCATGCACAGTTCTGTAAACGTTTTAATATTTTTGATTGAAATAATAAAATTAAGTACGGATCCGGCAAAAACCCAAGAAGAAGAAGACGCTGACGTCATCGCATGCGACACTTGCACCCCGGTGAGTACGAACCTGAATCTGTCCAAAATGTTTTTGTACTATAAAACAAAAAAAATAACTAGAGTGTTACGTTATAAAGTTGCTGATTGCAGTTTTAGGACTTAATGGCAGTCGGACTGTGCCGCGAATCGTTGAAGACATTTAGACACGTTTGTAACATTTATAAAAGAAATTTACCGGAAGAAATGGGCGGGAAGCTAGCTACATTAGCCTCTTGGAGTCCATAAGCTTCAACTGAACCTGCACTTAATACATTTAATTAGCCATGATAGAGTCACAGAATTCTTTATAGTCATGCTTGTTGTAAAATTTGAGGATCGATATAAACATCAGTGACCCTAGGCTGTGATGATCCTTAAAGTTTTGTCTATGAGCCCCTGTCTGTTTGCAGCTAGGCCATTTACTTAAAATAAAAACAAACTTGGATCATTACAGGCAAAGGTCTCTCCACCTGTCTATTTTGTTTATTGCTGTTGCAACTTATGAAGAGAAATCAAGAACTTCCGAAATCTGAACATTTCTTTTTTTTTATGTCAACAGGTTCTTCTTTGATCCCATCACCTCACGCATATTTCTGCTCTTTTATATAGCACCCACAAAAGGCACTTTTAAGAGCCACATCTTTCTTATCTGTTCGTCATCTTTGTGTCCTTAATTTGTCTATTCTTAACTTAATTTGTCAACAGTACTGTTTGTCTTTCTTTCTGTCAGTCTGTTTGTCAGTCTGTCTGTCTGTCTGTCTGTCTGTCTGTTTGGTTCTCCATCTGAAGTCTTTGTTGTTTTTTTGCACTTTGCCATTGTTTTTTAAGTATGACACGCCCCAAATTCAGGCCATGCCCAAAGTGTCAAACGCCTAACCAGGCAAACAGAAAAACTTGTTTTGTCTGCCACCAGAGCCTTTCCACCAAAAAAAATCTAAAAGAAAAGGTGCAGATTTTTGACGATCAGTGGAGGGAAGGTGTTTTAAAGAACAGAAACGTTTCCAGAGTAATAGATTCTGCACAAATCGCAGTAAGTATAAATTTTTATACTGAAAAAGTTCTGTCAATGAGCAAAATGTAACCTGTACTCCTCTTGTTAACTTAAAAATTCTTCTCTGACTTTTCCATATGAAGATGTTGAGATGTTAACACCACAAAGCACACATGACTTTGAAAATATTAAATATTTTATCAATATGTTACTAAAGATGAAAAAGAAGTGCTCTAATAGGATGGTGTGTTTAAGTAATTTGTTACATGTTCTTATCAATTGCAGGTCCGCAAACTACATGCTTTAGGCCTCAAGCCCATTTTATTTTTCGCGAAGGAAGAATCATCTTCAAGCAAGTGGGTTGCAGACATATTTACACATTTGGAGACCACGGATACTACGAAGAATTTTTTGGATAAGATGCAGAGGGCTTATGAGTTTCTCCTCTCTGTCGGTAATGCATGTATGTGTGTGTGTACTTCTGTAGTGCCTTATATCAAGTCCACAGAGAGCGAGCAAGATATGTGTCTATAGATACTTATGTATTTTTTCTTTAAAATTATGTCTTTCCTAGGCACACCTGTACCAGTGCAGCCCCAAACCTCTACAGAAGATGCTTTTACACACAAAGAGCAGTTGACTGGTAAAAACGCTGAGGACTTCATTAATGAACCGAAGGAGACCACAGCTGAGGAGCAGCCAAAGATCTCACCACAAAATCAAGAAGAGACTGTGATTGTGCTTGATCTGGTTCCTGTTCCTCCTCCTCCTCCTCCTCCTCCTCCTCCTCCTATTGTTCCGTCCTCGCCAGCTTTCCAGATGAAAAGGGCCCGAAGCCCCTCTCCAGCTGCCTCTCCCATAGACCAGCCAGATCAGGAGTCATATGAATCACCTGCTGCTAATGCCATCTCATCAAGTCAGGGTGGCCTATGTGACACTGACAGTAAGAA
>NC_051435.1:30911778-30916128 GCF_001649575.2 Kryptolebias marmoratus | reverse complement strand
TACATTGTAAATAAAGGTTTTTAAAAAAATAGAATAGACACGTCATCTTGTTCGTTCCTAAGTCGTCAGTGTCGGACGCTTAGGGAACGGTACAGCATTCAATGAGAGAACCCTTCGCGTCACATATTGACGCCGAGGGTACCTGCCCAAGCGTCAATATGTGACGAGTTGGGAGTGAGAATGTGTTGTCCAGTCAAATGGAATGATTTTACCTAAACATAGACTTTATAAACTATTTTCTAAATGCATTATAAGATGAACATATATTCCTGAATAAAAACTTAACCGTGGTTAAATTTGAAAAGAAAAACATTAACATTTGATCAATGTCTAAATGTGGTGTATGAGTGGCTTTAAGATGGTAGCAGTACTTTTAAATTTGTTTTATTTTACAATTTATTTAAAATATTATAGCACTGGGTAAAACTATGATGATATATGTTGTGTCAGCCTGATTTTTCCTATTTAGGATCTCATTAAGAAAAGAAACACAGATGGACAGTTTTTTACTGAAAACCTACCTGAAACTGAATTCATTCCCTGCTCTGGAGCGGGGGAAGAGTTCAGCCTTTGTTATCAAGGTGATTTAACCAGATTCAAACCCAGCCTATATTGCTCAGGGGTTTAAAAATGTTTATGAGTAGGTTATTTAGAAAAGGTAGTGGGCTGATCATCCAAAGGGCAAATTTGAATTTTAGAACATCAGAAATGCATTTTTCTGGCATTTAATTTAGGAGCTTGTTTAGTAAAATAAATTTCTCTTGTTTACTGCAGGAGAGATGTCCTTCTGCTGTAAAAAGTAACTTTTACTCAAAGTAATTTTTTAAATACTTTTTTACCTTTACTTGAGTAGATATTGACATCTAATTCAAATTTAAAATTGAGTATGCTATTTTAGTACTCTTTCCACCTCTGTGTAAATAATAAGTAGAGTAATATTTATGAGGATACATATTTACCAGAGTAAATTATTTTCAGAGTAAGTATTCCGTAGAGTGATATGCACTAGGATAAATAATTCCTAGTAATTATTACTAGAGTAATAATTATCTGAGTGCTAATAATCAGCATAAAATGAGTCCAGGTCACATAGTACAAAAACATGCATAAAGTTTCCACTAAAATGCTTTATGTGATTCTGTTCCATGATAACTGATGCTGGGACCGGAACCAGGTCCGGAACAGGTTAGGTTACAAGACTAGAAATCACACATGCCAACAAACCACCTCTTAATCAATCAGTGTTGTTAAATAATGAAAAAACCCAACGTCCCTTGGTGTGTAAAAGTGGTAGTCTTTCTCAGAGTTCCACTGTTATGTTTAATTTTAAGAAACATTTTCATTGGAAAGACATCAGAAGAATCCAATACTAACAATGTATAAAACAGAAAATTATCACACCAAATATTGTTCTTACTAAATGTTTTTAGATCAGGAACTTTTTTATAAATAAAACCCTCAAAACTATAAAAGATTTTCCAGCTGTTTCAGAATAAATAATGAGAGCATCTGAGCACAGAAAGAATCACTTTTCCACCAAGATCTTAGAAAATATTTAATTAAAACCACAACTGTAACACTTTTAATGGAGCATTATAGAAACTAGTTGATTTAAAATAAACCCAGTCACTGGACTGAACTGTTTCCATCTTTGTTCTTCATTTAGTGCAAAATGTTCCTAAAGAAGAATTAAAAAATAAAATTCTTTAGGCTTTTATTCAGTTTTAGAAGTAAAGTTTAGATCTACCCGTGCTTTAATGATGTGGCAGTGATAGGTTAATAATTTTATGTGTTTAATCAGCTTTTTTTGTTGTTGCCTGGTTTCCTTCCAGCTTCCTTACTGATTGCTTCTCTGATGCTCCTCCGGTTTTACATGAACAGAGATCAGCACCAGCTCCGTGCACAGAAAAGCAGGTGAAGTAGTCAGATGGATCTTTTCTTAATCACCCAAACTTTAAAGTTATATAGAATATATTATCTACATTTAAAATACAAATTAGTGTTTATTTTTACTTATTTTTAATTTTTTTCTGGTTACTATACTACATCTTAGATTAAATAGATAGATAATTTATTGTCATTGTATCTCACAAAATGTATCTGAAGCAAAGCCGTTACCCAGACAGCTTAAAGAGGCATAAATAAATAAATTTAAAAAAACATGTAAATAAATAAATAAATGTAAATTAATATTATTACTTCTAAATTAATATTATTACTTAGTGACAAATGTATTATTAATTTTAATAAGCCATTGTAAGAAAATTAAAAAACAGCATTGCAGCTGTCAAAATAATCCTTTTTTGTGTTGACTTTTTGAAGACCTTCATACAGACACCACTCCTTTCAATCACCCTTGCATGTTTGTGTGCATGTGGTGGGGGTGGGGGTAGTGTGATGGGATTACTCTTGTTATGGAGAATCAGATGTGCTCTGTTTGTCTGTTTTGAGGCCGTTTCAGACGAAAGTAGGATCAATGTCAGTATCAGTGTCAGTATTGGAATATGCAGCAGCAATGACAGAATTTAAATATTGTACATGATCAGTGAAGCATGGGATTGTGTGTGTGTGTGTGTGTGTGCTAATCGTTGTGATCTTAGGGTGTTGTATTTATTTTGTGAGTTACGTTATTGTGCTTTCTTGGTCTTCTTCTTATTTGTCATGAATTCAAGTGTTTTTATTTTTGTTTTGGCTTTGAGACTTGGTGCTTTGTTTTTCTGTTTTCAGGGGTTATGTTTTCTTTAATGTTTCAGTTTGGAGTAATGGCAGAATTTATTATAAGGTAACACCTGTTGTTTATAAGACCTGATTATGTTATGGCTTTTATTCCAAGTGCCATGGGTTCTCACAGAATGAACTTGTTTATAGGAGCGGTGTTGAATTTTCTCCTCATGGGAACCAAACTGACTTGCTTTTCCCTAACTCCTTCTGGTCCAGTATTTCAATATCTTTAATAAAAAGCTCCTGTGTTGACTTGGGGGGCCAGAGCTTTGATTCGGAGCTTCCCCATTCAGACCTGAGACTCTGATGTTATTTCTTAAATGTCTTTAATGCTCTCTCTATTTTATATACAACATATAAATAAACTTGTAGCAGCCCCCGGCTCTTGGGAAATAAAGTTAAGCGAAGCCTCAATGGGGGATTTTAGGCGTTTTATTTTGTTGCTTCATTTTTTTAGATCACCTTGAGCATCTTGGTCACTTTAGACACCTTGGACACCTTAGAGACCCAATGCGAGACCCAAAAACCCAATGTTTTTACTGGGGGATACAATCCACAAATCTTGTTTCTTTGACAGCAAACATTTAAATCCTGGAGCAGTTGTTCCCAGCCATTCATTGTTACACTAATTACTGCCAGCTTTTATAGGCCAGCCCTTCTTGGCTATGGCATCCCACGAGGTACAAACAAAAAACCAAACATTTATAAACAACTTATATAGTGAAATCAAAACAGACAAACATCCATAAATAATCCATACAATTTCAAACATATCATTTTAAATTATGATTTCAATTCAATTCAAAAATACTTTATTTATCCCAAAGGGAAATGAAATGTTGTTGTAGCTCATAATCCTGGTTTCGTTAAAGAGTTGTTATAGATGATGATTACTGTAGGCAGGAAGGATGTCTCGTAGTGGTCTGTCCCGATGTGTCCTCAAAGAGCTCCACCAGGTGAGCCTAGCTGGCCTCCTGCAGAGCCTTGATGGTCGAGCTCTGGAAACACAGGTCAGTCTTGAAGTCCTGGGTGATCTTCCAGACCAGGCGCTAGGAGGGCAACTTCCAGATGAGCAGCTCAATGGACTTCTGTTAGTGGTGGATCTCCCTGAGAGCCACGGTACCAGGCCTGTAGCAGTGAGGCTTCTTCACTCCACCAGTGGCTGGTGTGTTCCTGCGGGTAGCTTTGGTGGCAAGCTGCTTCCTGGGAGCTTTACCTCCAGTGGATTTACAGGCAGTCTGCTTGGTTCTGGCCATAACTGGACTTCAGGGTTCTCCACGTTTAAACAAAATACAAACAAAAAACCAAACATTTATAAACAACCTATATAGTGAAATCAAAACAGACAAACATCCATAAATAATCCACACAATTGCAAACATATCATTTTAAATTATGATTTACTAACCGTTACTGTAATGGCAGAATTTACTATAGGGTAACACCTGTTGTTTATAAGTCCTGATAATGTTATGACTTCTGTTCCAAGTCCCATGGGTTCTCACAGAATGAACTTGTTTATAGAAGTGATGTTGAATTTTCTTCACTTGGGAACCAGACTGACTTGCCTTTCCCTAACTCCTCCTTCTGGTCCAGTATTTCAATATCTTTAATAAAAGCACCTGTGTT
>NC_051435.1:30904001-30908191 GCF_001649575.2 Kryptolebias marmoratus | reverse complement strand
TCTTTGGGCTGCACTTCGTCTGGCCCCTCACCTAGGACCTGTCTGCCTTGGGTGACCCTACTAGGGGCATGAAGCCCCTGACAGCATAGCTCCTAGGATCATTGGGACACTCAAACCCCTCCACCACGATAAGGTGGCAGCCCACTTGTGCCCACTTCCCATAATTATCCTCTGTCTTTAAAACCCGGTCATCTCCTCCACTTACTCGCTGGTTCATTGTTTGCTTGTCGCTCATGCCCACTACCTATTTACACGCCTCGCCCTGCCCTTTTCTGGATTTCTGTTATTATTTGTATTTTTGCTGCCACGTCAGCTTTTGTTTTAGGTTCTTTTTTTATGAGTCTGTGCTCTAGTTTCATCTTGTTCTCCACCACTCGTGATATTATTATTATTATTTATCATAGCCTTTTTGTTTCTTCAAGACTTCTTTGTTCAACGTGTCTTCAGGTTTACTTGTCTTTTGCCATTGTTTCCCTCAGATTTCCTTGCCCTCAGTAAATCATACACACCTGCCCTTCTGCTCATTTAGTTCATCTGCATGTCATTTCAGTAATCACCACTCCCTGTCAAAAAACCTTCTATTTTTCAAGTTTTTTGTCTTATCTTACTGCCTACTCTTGCCTCCAATGTCCTGGTTTCCTGCCATGGATTAAGCCTGTTTGTTTTGTTTTTTGGGTTGTTGTTTTATTCCTGATAGTGCCTTCACAAGTTTTGCCACATGGATGTTGTTTTAGTTTTCTTTAATTTTATTATTTGTTTCCTGTATTTAGTTTTGCCAGTTGTTTTTTTTACTCCCTGTGCCCTCTGTGCTCTTGTCATATTCTCTTGTCCTCAGTCAATCATTTGTTTACATGCCACATCCAACTAAACCTGCCCCGAGTTTGTAATTACTCACTCACCTGTGCCACTTCTCCCAATTTCCTGCAGCTTTTAAAACCTGGTCATTTCCCTCACTTGCAGCTGGTTCATTGTTTCACTCAGTGCTGTCTGTTTTTTCCTTATGTCTCGCTCCTAGTGTTCTGCTTTTGTACGTTTTTGTTGTGAATTTCAATTCACAATTTCAACCTGGCAGACTCACCCAGCTGTCCGGCATCACTCATCATGGATCCTCGCTCCCAGCTGCCAAATCGCATCCAGGTACAGGATATAAGGCTCCCCTGCCATGGCTCCTCCTGCTCGCCAGCCAAGTCTCGTCTTCTCGTGCTTGTCGGTTCGCTTGTTCGATCTCGGCTCGGACGATTCCCCGTCCGCTCCTTTCCGTCCCTCCCTCCCCCCACCCCCGTCGACGAAGCGCCCGGCTCACCTCTCGTCTTGCCCTCTGCTCTCCCTCGACTCTCCTCCGCTCTAGTGGAGTCAGGCCAACGGCCGGTCTCGCTCCCGACCAGCTCGCCGCCCTGGCCGCGCTCCTCCCCTCCAGCGATTCTTCTTCCCCTTCCCGTCGCTCCCCGCTTCCGGCAAAAGAACCAGGAAGAAGTCTCCTCCTCCAGCCAAGCGTCTCCGGGGCCGCCCCGGCTCCTCCAGCACCCCTGCTCCAGGACCCCCGTCCTCCATAGGCCGCTTCGATGCTCCCGCTCCAGCAGCTTCTCCGACAGCCTCAAGTTCCGGAGTCGTTGCCTCTCCGCCGCGCATCTTGTCCTTGGTTCAGCTCATCCCCGATGCTCAGCAGCTTTCATCGGCTCTCATCTCCTCCATGGACGTCCTCCACCAGTCCATCTCCTCTCTTTCGACCCATCTGCAGCTCGTCTCCGCGGCCGGCCTCACTGCCTCCGCCCGGCCTTCCTCTTTGACCCGACCGGGCCCGCCTACCTCCCAGCCCCTCCTTGGGGCGTTCTCCCTTGCCGACGCCCGCCCCGGACCATCTCAGGGTAAGATGTTAAGCTCCCTGTCTTTCTATTTCTCTTCGCCTATTAAGCCACGCTCCGCTTTCCTTTCTCTATGTGTCTCGTTCATGCTCTCCCCGCCTAGGCCAGCCGTACGTGCCTGCTCATGCCCACGTCTCCCTCAGGCTTCGCTCCAAGATCCTGCAAGGGCAGCACATTAATTTGGTCTCCCTGCTACTTCCCTTTTCCGTTGTTGATCGGCTGGTCGCCTCTACATCAGACTTCACCACAGTTTTTCGCTCAGCCGATCCCCGTCTTGCCCGGGATCTATCCATCAGCGAATTCCTGGCAGCCTTCGAGGTCTTCAGAGACGTCATTTGCTCAGTCTACCCTGAGTGCCGGGTCGAACTCGATGCCTATCTCGACCTAATCGCAGCATCAGCAGCGGCCCTCCGCGGGCCCCCTAGCAGCAGCAGCAGCAGCCCTTCGCGGGCCCCTAGCAGCAGCATCAGCAGCCCTTCGCGGGCCCCTAGCAGCAGCATCAGCAGCATCAGCAGCCCTCTGCGGGCCCCTAGCAGCAGCAGCAGCAGCCCTTCGCGGGCACCTAGCAGCAACATCAGCAGCCCTTCGCGGGCCCTTAGCAGCAGCATCAGCAGCCCTTCGCGGGCACCTAGCAGCAACATCAGCAGCCCTTCGCAGGCACCTAGCAGCAGCATCAGCAGCCCTCTGCGGGCCTCTCAGCGGCGGCAGCCCTTCACGGGCCTCTTGGCGGCGGCAGCCCTTTGTGGGCCTCTTAGCGGCGGTAGCCCTTTTCAGGCCTTTCAGCGGCGGTAGCCCTTCGCAGGCCCCTTGCAGTCTGCTCCTCCAGCTCTCTCCTTCTGCTCTCATCTCAGCTCGGCCCCGGCACCTTTTTGGGGGAAGACTACCCTAATCTCTCAACCTACTTCGATCATTTAAGCTCACAGCGGTTCTCTGCAAACTCGTCTTCTGTCGGGGCCCGAGCGCCAAAGACCTCTAGCCAATAAAACACTCTAATTGTCTTTATCTCTCCGTGTGAGTCTCTCCAGTTTGAAGTGAAGGCTTGCTGCAATTTCAACCTGGCAGACTCACCCAGCTGTCAGGCATCACTCATCACGGATCTTCGCTCCCAGCTGCCAAATCGCATCCAGGTGCAAGATGTAAGGCTCCCTGGCCATGGGTCCTCCTGCTCGCCAGCAAAGTCTCGTCCCACCGCCTCCCCGATCTCCACCGCTCCTCTGGACTCCCCTTCCTCGTCCTTCTAACAAGAATCTAACAAGATGGAAAAACAAACTCCAATAAACCTGTCCTGTAACCATATAATAAAGCAGAAAAGCATGTTGGGTTAACAACTTAACAAATAAGTTGTACATTTTTTTTTTATCAAGTGAAACACTTCTTGATAGTGTGCTATATAAAAAAAACGGCATTTTCGAACAATGAAGTGACTTTACCATGAACACTCCTTCAGTGCACTGTAAAATCCCTCACAATTCAATATTAATTCCGTATATCCTCTGAATCAATTCACCTACTGGCTAGAAGAGGGTGCTATGCGCGTGATTCACATTGTATCACACGCATAGTGCCCCCACTCTGTGTGTAATACAATGCAAATCACACACACAGCCAATGACTTATATGGATAGACATGACACGCCGCTTTAAAGGCTCGGGCCAAGGTGGGGCAAAAGCGGCGCCATCTTGCTACAGTATTCCAGTATTCTTAAAGGCGCAGGGCTATGTAAACAGTGCTGAGGACTAACGAAATTATTTTTTTTTAGTGGGTAAGATGAGCCCAATAGTGCATGTACTTTATCATACAATATTACAAATACTCCGTTATTGTAATTATAATAACAACCATGAATTTAACAGAAATGTAAATTCAGAGCTATTTATTTACAATCACAACGGTAGTCAAATCAGCAATGGTATAAGCAATACAGAACCAATGGGGAAAATGTATAATTTGTCTTAAAGACTATACACCAGAAGAAAAAATAAATAAATAATAAAAAAAAGAATAAAAATTTTCATTAAAGAAAAAAATTTAAAGACAAACTTCAGATATGAGAATGAATAATTACTGTCATGTAATAACTACAGAGAAAACTTGTTCAGATTGTTACATGATTGTATTTCCAAAGTGGAAAATCTCAATAAAAATATTTTGGTAAAAGAAAGTCACAAACTTTTCAGAAATGAAAGCAAGTACAGATATCAGGCAAATGCATTAGTGTATTTTAAGAACAACAAATGTAAACACCAAATTTAAAATTGCCTGATCATATTACATTGTCAGAAAGCAGTTAGTGGCCTTTTAAAAGTATAACCATGGTCAGTTTTTGT
>NC_051435.1:30901038-30903485 GCF_001649575.2 Kryptolebias marmoratus | reverse complement strand
TCGTTAAACAGCGACTCTGCCGCCTCATGATGCCCCGCTTCAGACAACTTGAGGCATTGTGTGCTGTCCATGATGGCCACATTTCTGCTTGCACTGGGTAACACTCCGCTGTGCACAAACAGCTTACGGAAGATAGCCATGAACTGTAGACAACTGGGGTTGTTGTTAAATCCACATGCACATTGACAGCATGCCTGCATTGATGAAACATAATAATACATAAACATCAAGATTTCAGGATTTTACAATTTAAAAACCTGCAATGCTATTTAAATAACAGGAAAGAACTTTATGCTCTCAATCGCATGTAAGTGTCATTTAGTTTATATATTCACTAAGCGTCAAAACTTTTTGATATTAGGTGGATATAAAGTGTGAACAAAATGAGTTCTTACCAGCTCTGCACACCACGCTGAAGAACAGCTCCAAATGGTTTTGACTCAACTTACAAGTCAAAAATAAAAACCTCTGGAACCAATCTTGTCAAACTTTTAATGTTGACAAGGAAGCCGAACACGCTCAAGTACCTGTAAGTGTAAAAAATGTCATAGTTAGGTAATTTTGGTTTAGTAAACAACAGGCATTTACTTAACAATGAACAATGAGACTTATATTGAGTCATTACATTACCTTCGAGTGGCATGAATGGGTGTTCCATCCAGCGTCTTTAATGCGTACAGGTATTGTTTCACAGACTGAAGTTTTTCAGCAACTTCAGGCCAGTTGCTTTGACATATAGGATGTTTGAAGCCACTGCAGTGCAGATTACGTGAGTTAAAGATGTCAAACAGGGCGTCTCCATACTGAAAGCACAAACAAAATATGTTTATGATATGACAGTGTGCAAATGCATTGATTACACAATTATACAAATGTAAGTCTGCATTTTTGGTACATAATAAAATTATCTTAAGCACGATTAATTACAATGGCATTTCACCTCCGTGAACTCTGCAGTAGCAAGGCAGTTACTTCCTTGAAATGGCTCTATTTTAAGATGATGGGCAAGCCTGAGAGCTTTAGCAGTGGAATTACTCGGGACTTGGGTGGCGAGTGCAACCTTCATCTTCTGATTTTCAAAGCGAACATGATTGTGGCTCAGCTTGTTCGCAGCACGCAGTCCACAGTCATCCTGTAACAGAACAAAATTTAGTATTTAGTTATTTGTCCACTTTCAATATTGACTTTGTAATTGGAAAGCAAATTTCTGGCGATTCCCGTATTAGCGGCTTGGACTGCTGACATAAACAGTGCTTTACGGATATCACCTGGAGTTTCTGAAGCTCCTTGAAATATTGCCAGGACTTCACAGAAGCATAAAACAGAAAGTTTTACGTTAAAACTAGCGCTAGTAACGGCCAGTATTGATGCACATCTTCTGCAGTAAAGTTAGACTCAGGCACTAATCTCCTTGTTAAGCAGCCTTGTTATTAAAAGAAAAACACTTACCAATGAAATGATGAAATGTAACGCTGTCTGGACATTTTCCGTGAAGATTTGTGCAGGAAAATGCAGCACAATAAGGCATTCCTGTATTGCTAAAGGCGAAAGCGGAACTGAATTACTAGCATAAGATGTCGGCATTTGTAGCTCATCCAAAGTCACGTGATGTCATGTCTATCTATATAAGTCATTGCACACAGCGCCCCCCACTCTTTGTGTGATATAACGCAAATCACACGCACAGCGCCCCCCACGAGCCAGGAGTTTCAGCGGATTTGCTGAATCCGTACTGAATTGATCCTTCACAAAAAAGTTCTACAGTATTTGTACACAACCTCTCTTTAAATATATACAGAGGACACTATAAAATGCTGTTATCATTGCTCCAACACTAACAAAACTGAATAAAGCTGCATGAGATGGCAATATGGGATAATAAAAAGGGATAAATCTGTTTGTCTATATGCCATCTGTACATCCATTGGTTTAAAATAGAACAACTCTTGAACATTAAACACCTTAAGTGCCTGAAATGGCTTCAACAAGATTTTAAATGCATGGTAATGTTCATCAAAACAGACAGTTTCAACAGCCAAGCCAGTAAGTACAACTTTCTCATCTTTTACAAAAATACTCTTTATCTTCCAAATGGGATGGGTAGTGGCCGAAGGCGGGGACCTTGGCAGTCTGATCCTCGGCTACAGAAGCTGGCTCTTGGGACGTGGAATGTCACTTCTCTGGTGGAGAAAGAGCCTGAGCTGGTGTGTGAGGTTGAGAGGTTCCGGCTAGAAATAGTTGGGCTCACCTCAACGCACGGCTCTGGCTCTGGAACCAGTCTCCTTGAGAGGGGTTGGACACTCTTTCACTCTGGAATTGCCCACGGTGAGAGGCAAGCAGGAGTGGGCATACTTGTTGCCCCCCATCTTGGTGCCTGTACGTTGGGGTTTACGCCAGTGAACGAGAGGGTAGCCTCCCTCCGCCTACGTGTGGGGGGACGGGGCCTG
>NC_051435.1:30898676-30900591 GCF_001649575.2 Kryptolebias marmoratus | reverse complement strand
GACTTTGTTGTCGTTTCATCTGATCTGCGGCCGCATGTTTTGGACACTCGGGTGAAGAGAGGGGCGGAGCTGTCACCTGACCACTACCTGGTGGTGAGTTGGCTCCGTTGGTGGGGGAGGATGCCGGTCAGACCTGGCAGGCCCAAACGTATTGTGAGGGTCTGTTGGGAACATCTGGCAGAGTGTCCTGTTAGGCGGAGCTTTAACTCCCACCTCCGGGAGAACTTTGAACATGTTCCGGGGGAGGCGGGGGACATTGAGTCCGAGTGGGCCATGTTCCGTGCCTCCATTGTTGAGGTGGCTTATCGGAGCTGTGGCCGCAAGGTGGTTGGTGCCTCTTGTGGCGGCAACCCTCGAACCCACTGGTGGACACCGGTGGTGAGGGATGTCGTCAGTCTGAAGAAGGAGTCCTATCGGGCATTTTTGGCCTGTGGGACTCCGGAAGCAGCTGACGGGTACCGACAGTCCAAGCGGCATGCGGCTCGGGTGGTCGCTGAGGCAAAAACTCGGGCATGGGAGGAGTTTGGAGAGGCCATAGAAAAAGACTTCCGTATGGCTTCGAGGCGATTCTGGTCCACCATACGGCGTCTCAGGAGAGGAAAGCAGTGCAGCACCAACACTGTTTATAGTGAGGGTGGTGTGCTTCTGACCTCGACTCGGGACATTGTGGGTCGGTGGGCCGAATACTTCGAAGACCTCCTCAATCCTACCAGCACGTCTTCCATTCAGGAGGCAGAGCCTGGGGACTTTGGGTGGGACTCTCCAGTCTCCGGTACTGAGGTCACTGAGGTGGTTAAAAAGCTCCTCGGTGGCAGGGCTCCGGGGGTGGATGAGATTCGTCCGGAGTTCCTTTAGGCCCTGGATGTTGTAGGGTTGTGTTGGTTAATGCGACTCTGCAATATCGCGTGGACATCGGTAGCAGTTCTTCTGGATTGGCAGACCGGGGTGGTGGTCCCCTTATTCAAAAAGGGGGACCGGAGGGTGTGTTCCAATTACAGAGGGATCACACTCTTAAGCCTCCCTGGTAAGGTCTATTCGGGGGTTCTGAAGAGGAGGGTCTGTCGGATAGTCGAACCTCGGATTCAGGAAGAGCAGTGTGGTTTTCGTCCTGGCCGTGGAACACTGGACCAGCTCTATACCCTTAGCAGGGTCCTTGAGGGTGCATGGGAGTTTGCCCAACCAGCCTACATGTTTGGTGGACTTGGAGAAGGCGTTTGACCGTGTCCCTCGGGGAATCTTGTGGAGGGTGCTCCGGGAGTATGGGGTACCAGGCCCTTTGATACGGGCTGCTAGGTCCCTAAATGACCGGTGTCAGAGCTTGGTCCGCATTGCATTCCAGTAAGTCGGACTCGTTTCCGGTGAGAGTTGGACTCCGCCAAGGTTGCCCTTTGTCCCTGATTCTGTTCATAACGTTTATGGACAGAATTTCTAGGCGCAGCCAAGATGTTGAGGGGATCCGTTTTGGTGGCCTTAGGATCGCATCTCTGCTTTTTGCAGATGATGTGGTCCTATTGGCTTCATTAGACCGTGATCTACAGCTCTTGCTGGAGCGGTTCGCAGCCGAGTGTGAAACGGCCGGGATGAGGATCAGTGCCTCCAAATCCGAGGCCATGGTCTTGAGCCAGAAAAGGGTAGAGTCCCGTCTCCGGGTCGGGGAAAATGTCCTGCCCCAAGTGGAGGAGTTCAAGTATCTTGGGGTCTTGTTCGCGAATGAGGGAAAAATGGAGCTGGAGATCGACAGGCGGATTGGTGCAGCGTCTGCAGTGAAGCGGGCACTGTACCGGTCTGTCGTGGTGAAGAGAGAGCTGAGTCAAAAAGCAAAGCTCTCGATTTACCGGTCAATCTACGTTCCTACCCTCATCTATGGTCACGAGCTTTGGGTAGTGACCGAAAGAACGAGATCGCGAATACAAGC
>NC_051435.1:30885825-30898294 GCF_001649575.2 Kryptolebias marmoratus | reverse complement strand
GTTCCTCGGCTGGCCTGGGAACGCCTTGGGATTCCCCTGGAGGAGCTGGCCCAAGTGGCTGGGGAGAGGGAAGTCTGGGTCTCCCTGCTTAGGCTGCTGCCCCCGCGACCCAACCCCGGATAAGCCGAAGACAATGGATGGATGGATCTTCCAAAAACATGGTATCTCCTCAGCCAACCACCAAGCATACTATCAAGCCAGTGTGATACTCAGTGCCAAAGTGCTTTAACCATTTCACAGACAGAGCATCAGTAGATACTGCAGTATTAAGTTTGGTAGTGTTCTCAGGACCTTCTTTCAGTTCTCCAAGTTGCACAACCTTTCCAGGACCAAGAGTTAACCTACAGGAGTTGAAAGATTTCCAATTCAAGGCCATGTGTCTTTGGTGCTTCAGGGCCAATGTTTTTGTAACTCTTCAGTTGGGTCTTGAAAAAGTTGTGCTTTGCCTCGTATTGCATAAACCACATGTGCAGAATGGGTCCAATACTCCTTATACATCGAGGATAATGCAACATGAAGTGATGCTTAGGCAATAGATTTTTAGAAGGAAACAGATGCTTAATAAGCTGATGATACTCAATAATAATGCGTTTCAAAAATATGGTCATACCATATGTTAAGGCAGGAGAAAAAACAATACTCACTATCTGGAGAAGCAACATTAAAAGGTGCCAGTACTCATCATCTCTCTGAACAAGATCACCAAATATCAATGGCATGTTACGCAATAAACACCAGGACTATTTTGCATTCAGGCCCAAATCATTGCTGCCATCCAGTAACTTTACTGGGGGATGGTTTCTTCTCTCAGTATAGCCGTAGTTAAATGCCCACTATTCTCCCAGCAAGTTCTCTAACAGTCAATAAGTTTTCTTGCAAGTACTCCAAAATGAGCTTAACCTCAAACTGTGCAACTCCCTCTAAAATGTTATGCATGATATCAACAGCAAAGTTATCAGCAGGGTTAAAATACTGCAGCGAGTTTAACAAACATTAACGCTTTACTCCATACACATGAGGTAGTTGGGGATTTGTTTGTATAGCTTGGCAATGTTGGGTGTGCATGTCCTTTGTTCTCAATATCACACTTTCTTCATCTTCACAGAACAGTCTAAAAAAATCTCTTTGCTCCAAGATACAAAAACGACAGCAATTTTGCGCACTGAAAGATTCTACAAACCCAAACAGTCCATGTATACCAAGATTATCCCCGGTGACTTGCACAATGCTGCCATGAACATGTGTTTTAAACATGGGAACTCTAATCTCTTAAGTTTCAAGAAGTTTCAGGTTTTTGACGATTGACTCAAGTATGGTGTTGAACCCATAGGTCTTTATATCCTGGGCATGAAAAAGTGCACACAAATGTATATTGATTAAAGATGAATTTAATCGTGGTGGAAAATTTCTTAAGGTAAAATATATGCCCCCCAATTTATGGATCCCTTTTTTGGATCCCAATGAATTAGCAGTCTCAAACTCGTCGAAAAATAACTAAATTTCCAATGCATTATTTTCACAAGAAAAAAAGGATGTCTCTTCATATATAAACCATCTTTTATATCCACGTATACACCATCATTGTCAGTTTGGCTGGATGTAAACATATCACTGATGTTTGGATTTCCAAGGATAGACTGCAGTGTTTCAAGAATTGGAATATAGGAAAACTAGTCAGTTACAACTACCTGATTATAAGTTCCAGTGCATCTGTTTCTTCTGTTTTCAAACCTGACACCGACTACTTTTTCCACAGGTTTAACGGTTTTCCATTTCTGTTCAAAATATGCTGTTCGTTTTGATTCAGAGTTCAATGAAGTAAAATAATTTTCAAGTTTTTCAAACTGTTGTTCAATTTGAGCTTTTGTACTTGTATCCGGAGAAGATAGACATTTTAGAGATGCTTCCTTAGCTTGACTCTGTAAATAAAGAACTACAGTAGACTGACCAACACCAGCAACCTGAAGCTGTGCAATTGCAGATGCACATATATCACGAGTACTCATGTTAGATGCTGGAAGGGCTTGAGAGGTACTAGCTGCTTCTTCAAAATCTTTTGACTCACCATCATCAAAAACACTGTATCTAAAACGCTAATATCATTTTCCACTTCGTACATAATTTGCCCTGCATGTTTTGAACCTGAAAAGGTACCAAAATCATGGCAACAGCCAATCTCTGCACATTTCAGGCAAAGTGATTTACCAGGACAGAAAACATGAATCAATCGCATATGCCTTACAACCATATTGGTACTCATAAAATGAGTCCTGCAAACAAAACAAATCATTGCCATAGTTACAAGTAAAGCTGATAGCAAAAAGGTACAAAAAGAAGAAGCACCAGAGTCACGAGTCTCATCCATTTCCATTTCCTCATCCGGTGTTGCTTCTGCATAGTGGATCAGTTCCTCCAGTTCGCTTGAGGCAGGAAGAGCCTTCCTCTCCTTGATGACCTTCTGCTTGAATGTAGTTGGCCACCTACATAAAGATACTTCATTAATCTCACATAAGATATTCAAATCAGGGGCATTCTTGTCCTTTCAGGTATTTTTTGCTCAATTTTTGGCCATGAGGTTTGTTGTGTTTCTCCATATGGAATGATTTTTTTGTAACAGTGTTTTTTTTCTAAATAATCTTAAACATTCAAATGTCTATTTTTTATAGGTCAACAAAACACTGGGGGCAAATTCACGACCCTTTGAGGAGATTTAAGGAGAAATGTTCTCTTCCAAACATTGTTATAAAAAGTAAAAGTAAATAAAAACTATTTTTATATGTTTACCTGAAAGGGTAGTAAGCTAAGAATCTGACTGAATCCTATGCATGTTAAAGTCTGGTCTTTTTAAAGTGTGGAAATAAAATAAAAATAATTCAATGTTCAGTATTTTTGATTAGGTCTAAGTTGATGTAAACATTTGAGCAAAAAAAATGGGAAAAATATGATATAAATATAGCAGAGAGAGAGGACATTTCTATCCTCTAATCTCCTCAAAGGGTTGTAAATTAAAGCAACCAACAAGGGTTAAAAAACCTAACTCCTTTATATTTAAACTATAGAAATGTTGGGACATACTTCTCCAAAAACTTGGCAGCTACATCTTCCCCGAACTGCAGGACAAAATCTTGCTCAACCTTCAACAAAACAAATAAATGGTAAATTTACAAGTTATTTGCCGTTAAAAAAATGCTTGACTCTCTACATCTGAATTATACTTCTGTATAAAAATTAAATTACCAGTCCTCTGATGTCTTTGAAACGTGGAAATTCAGTAAAGACTTCTGAGGATTTGTCTTTGTCAAGGACCATATTGCAGCGGCGTTCAAATGTCTCCTGCATCTTCTGCTTGATGGCAGCTTCATCAGAAAAATACTTCATGAAAGATATGGCCTCCCTGCATTGCTCTTCACACAGGGTGATCTCTGGACTAAAAGAAGCCTCTCTTCTTGCTGTTGGTCCTCCACCTGATAGTTGACTTGATGATCCTCTGCTCTCTGATGACGCACTCTTCCTCTGTATACTTTTGAGCCTCCATGCAGGTATCCACTGCCACTTTCAACATCGTAAAAGTGTTCCTTTAAAAAAAAAAAAGAAAAGAAAAAATATATAAAAGAAAAAAACATGAAAATAGCAGGAGTTGACTGAAATGATTTAGTTGGATATATGTTGTGCAGAAAAACCTATGCAACCAAAAGGCTTTGAACACCAAACTACTTGATAAAATAGAGATGTACTGTTTTCACAGCATGAATCCTGATCCAAATCAAGTGCAACAATTTCACACAGACAACTAGAAACTTTAACAATACATAGATAAGATAAGCATAGATAAACATTCACATCCACTTACATATCCATTTTTGGATATACATACATTTCTCTCACATGCCTTGGCAGTGATGTCCTAATAAGTGCAAAGGGAATAAGAATATCAACTCTTAATGTTCAAAAAATACATTGAGAATTGAAAACACTGGACAAATATCGATA
Source organism: Kryptolebias marmoratus (assembly GCF_001649575.2). Taxonomy (NCBI): domain Eukaryota; kingdom Metazoa; phylum Chordata; class Actinopteri; order Cyprinodontiformes; family Rivulidae; genus Kryptolebias; species Kryptolebias marmoratus. The sequence continues at coordinate 30,894,304 of NC_051435.1, read as the reverse complement.
TTTTCTCAACAAATGTGGAAATAATGGTTTGACAGGTTGAATTTCACCATCATCAAAGAAACGTTCTTCCTGAAAAGCTATCCAAATTACCCATAGGTTTCAGTCATGTCTGCAGTTAGGATGTTAACCATCTGTCGCCTGGAGGAGTCCATCAGACTTTTTGTCCGGTTGTATTCTTTGACAATGAGTGTAGATTAGGAGAAAGCGAGAAAGAGAAAACAATGAACACCTATTTGTTGGATTTTCACAGTGCACAGGTGTGATTATGTCTTGTTCATCATTCCATGGACTTAGCTAGAGGAAAGTGAATCAGGAGAGAGAAAGTTTACCGTTGTTAAATCTCATGGTAAATACGCCAGCGTTGAGTTGCTGTACAACCTCTTCAAAGACGTCTGCATCAACCTCAGTTCCTGTCTCATCAAAGACTCGAACACCTTCACTGACAGGGGGGATGGAGAACTTCAGGAAAGCTTAGGGATTACAGAAAAAGAAGGAGCTAGTCACTGCTCAAGATTATAATCGTGTATAATAAGGGGTTTGCTTCCTCAGTAATACTTCTTGAACATGCGTGGTAATCTAGTCACACTGTCTTTTTGACAAAGTTTCAAAATCCAGTGTTCCCTTGAAACTACACTGAGGTGAGGAAAAAAACTAAACTAAGAAGACCATCAGGTCAGCCCTTGTCACTGTGAGCTTTTGAGATGCTTCAAAGACAGCTTGCTGGAAACAGAGATGTAGATGATTTCTAACTGATATTGAGATGAAGGACATCGGTAAAATTTAAAAACTGGAATATGCACCTTGATTGTACAGTGGAGTGTGGCTGCTGGCTTACCAGAATTCAAGAATTCATCCAGACTGGGTTCAGTGATCTTGACATATTTCTGTTCGTTGTTGATCTTTGTTTCAATTAACATGATGGTAACTGTAAAAATGACAACACCAAATCATAAATATGCTCGACCACAAAAAGATCATCTGTTAGCATTAGCTCTTGTAAACAAACTATAGTTCATACATAAATACAGTATTGGTCAATTTGGAGTTTAAAATCCATTCAATTTGTGTCATTTGAAACGTAGTCCTAAGTTAAACCACACAGTAAGAAAAGTCTATTTCTAAACGTGATCATAAAACATGAGATCAGTAATTTTGTAACACATAAACTATTTATTCTTTGTTTGTTATTAGTTTGCGATTTAGCTAAGAAATCTTAAAATTGTAGGTATGTACAGTAGTGCTAGAAGGTACCATAAGATTTTGAGTTTTGTAAGAGGGTCATGGTATATCATGGCATTTCAGGTATAGCTTGCAAGCTGTAGCCTGGCTAAACTGGGTTAAAGACAGGAAGTCTTTCATGGAAAATCACATCAAAAGCTTGATGAATTTCAAAATAAAACAAACCATGTCAAAACCAAATTGTATTTAACATGACTATGACAACAAACTGACATAATGTGCACAACCAGACCAGGAGTCTGGGATATTACAGGTAGCGCAGTTCAGCCCAGATACTCAGGCCTGATGGAAACTACCATTTCTGAAAGGTTTAAAAAATTTCTTTTGACTGCTAAATTACAAAAAATAAAATCAAAATAACCATCAGTTGAAATTTTTGAAACACTCCTATTCAGATTTTGACCTGACTTTTTGCAGCCTCCTTGGGACCACCCATGTCTGCAATAGCACCATAGCCAAAAAACATTAAGCATTTAAAGGAAATAGTGAGCTAATATGTCAGGAACACAGATTTATTGAAAAATGTTTCAACGGATGAGGCACAAATTTTAACATTTGAAATTTGTTCAAATAAGGGTCACTGCTTCAGAAAACATTTAAATGTTTTAAATTAAAAGCAGACAGAATTGTTTTCCCCAACCTTTTTTGGTTAAAACTAAAGAAAAGGGCAACTAAAAAAGCAGTAGTTTGTTAAACTCACACTTTGGATTTTGTGGTTAAACAAGAGAAAAAAAGCAAGTTATGTTCTGCTTTGCACAAAAAAAAACATGTTCCAACACAAACATATGCTGTTCTCTTAAAAAATCAACAGTTTACCCATACCAAAAAATTGTTCAAACAAAACCTTTTTTTCCACAAATGGTTATAATGGAAACAATGAAACCCAGTGGTAGTCATACATAGACATACTGTAACTTTTGTAAATTAAACAAAGTGCATAAAGCTAGTGCATTTGAAACATTAATGAACTTTTCAGAACATTGCCCTTCAAACACATTTTAAATGTGGACATTTCTTAAAGTAGATGAAAACATACATCATTTTAAATTTGCTAGAGATAAGTACTTACAGCTGAAAAGAATATGTCCGTCATTAGTACTTTCTTCTGGTATGTTCCCGCTTAATGGCAGTGATACGGTTTTTGACATAAAATTTGATGGCTTTCCTGTCTCTGTTTTTAAGTGCCTCTGGTGAAGCCATAATGAAGGCATCACATTCTGATTTTCCAGGTACTTTACCAGTCTGTATGAATTCTAGTAGTGTCTTTTCCACAGCACAGATCTCCATCTGTGACCAGCTCCGTCTGATTGAAGTTTCTAAAAAAAATAAAGGCAGGGTTGAAATATTGCAAAATTAGAAATGTAAATACTAATCAAACTTTTATAAATGTTATTTTAGCAAATTTATCTGAAAACATAATACTACAAGGTTCCCGGAATTACATGAAAACAAAATTCCCCTGAGTGTTCCATTATTTTTCCCATGTAAACCCTGAAATGCCAGGATATTGTTCAGTCAGTTGAAATGCTCAAAACTACTGTGCACTGTAGCCTATGGTACAAGCATATAGGAATCATTCCTAATGGAAGGTCTCTTTGGCTGCTCCATTATTCAGCGGTCGCCACAGCAAATCAGTAAAACTTGAACGCAGAGGTTTTATGCCGGATGGCCTTCCTGACTTAACCAGGAATCAAACTCAGATCCCATGGCATCAAAGACACATTAGTATAAAATAAGATTCTAAAATGCCATCAGAGATAATCAATAACAATACATGTACATGTTCACTGTTGAAGCAGAACACAATAAGTATGTTCAAGAAGAATAGACTTAATAATACTAGAATACTAACATTAATACATGTACAAATCTAAGATCAACAATGTTGAAAATTCCTGAGTTTTTCCTGTTTTTTTCGGTTTCTTTGCATTTTCTTCAAGACCAGTGTTACGCCAATATTAAAGACGCACCACCCAATTCTACTTGGGAGACTTGCCAAATAAGTGAAAAGCACACAATAGTAAGCAGGAAACACCATGGACAAGTAACAACTGTTTCCAGCACTATTGATGGGATATTCTTCATTTAGCCCTCTACTGCTGATTAAGAAATCGGCTCCATTTCAGGTAAGCTTTTTAAAAAAGTAAAAAGACATTGCAAAGAGACTAAAAACTTTTGAAGTAACCAAAAAGACTACAGATGACAAATCTTCATCAAAAATATAATCACCTGTTTTAAGGCAGCTTTGTCACAATTCTTTTTGTAGGTTGTCTTGCATGTTGAAGTACCTGTAAAAGAAATTACTCATATACATAAATTAACACTTAAACAAATATGACTACATTTTTATAAGAAAAAAATCTTTCTGTCCGTCTCCGTCTCACTTTTTAAGCATAAAAGGAGTGGTAGCTTGGTGTTTTTATTGTAATTCCTGTTGAAAAATGTGAAACCCAAATTAAAATGACTACAACAGAGAATCGTTGTAGGGCATGGACTATAAGATATATTTAAATACGGTAAAAAATTTAAAAAGCTTTGTCATTGCAACTGGTGAAACTTCTGTTAGGTGTAAAAATAAAAGTTAACGCGTAATGTTACAAGAAAATTTATAAATAAGTCTGCCTGTTTCCAGGCCAGGTTAAATTACCCTAGTCTCTCTTCAGACTATTGGTAATCATCTTTGTTTTAAACTTGTACATTCCAAATTAAATTTGTCCTCTGCACTTAAACCATCCCTTAGAGAGCAGGGGGCTGCTGTTGAGAGGAGAAAGAGAGGTCAACAGAGAGGCCAAACAAGCAATAAAAACAGCAAAGCAAAAATAGAACAATAAAGTGAAACAGTTTCGAAAAGGGGAACCTCTGCTGAGCTTGGTTTCGAAAACATGGGAGCTATGACTTCTTTTCCATCACCAGCAAAACCCACTCAAGTTGCAGGCACTTGCCCATCTTCCCTTCCCAATGATCTGAACAGTTCTCTCACCAGATTTGAAAGAGACAATGGTACCTCACCCAACCCAGTGACTCTGTCTGCACCATCAGCACTGAGGAGGTGCTGAGAGCCCTTAAGAGAACCAAATTAACACAGCTCCGCATTTAGTACCATGCAGTCACACATTTATTTTATTTATTTAACCAGGCAAATTCCATTGAGATCCCATTGGGCCTGAAGGCATCCTTACATACATGTTTTTAGACTGGGAGGAAACCAGAGTGCCCAGAGAAAACCCACGCAAACATGAGGAGAACAGGTAAACTCCACACAGAAAGACCCGAGGTCCAACCCAGGACCTTTTTGCTGTGAGACAACAGTGCTAACCACTAAGCCGTTGTGCTTTCCACATTTTAGTGTGAGTTGGTGTTCTACATCAACACCAACTCATTCTGTGGATTAAAGACTTCCTCACCAAGAGGACACAGAGAGTATTGGTCAACATTTGCCTGTCCAGCATCCTCTACTTGACCACAAGACCGTGCCCTCTCCTGTTATGTCCACCAGGCACCTGGTTAAGTCAGGGTGTCTGGGCTCTCCCTTAGAGATAGGGTGAGAAGCTCGGCCATCCGGGAGGGACTCAGAGTAGAGCCGCTGCTTCTCCACATCGAGAGGAGTCAGTTGAGGGGGCTCGGGCATCTGGTTAGGATGCCTCCTGGACGCCTCCCATGTGAGGTGTTCAGAGCATGTCCCACCAGGAGGAGACCCAGAGGAAGACCCAGGACACACTGGAGGGTCTACGTTTCTTGGCTGGCCTGGGAACGCCTTTGGATTCCCCTGGAGGAGCTGGCCCATTTGGCTGGGGAGAGCAAAGTCTGGGTCTCCCTGCTTAGGCTGCAACCCCTGTGACCCAACCCCGGATAAGTGGAAGAAGATGGATGGATGGATGGATGGATGGATGGATGGATGGATGGATGGATGGATGGATGGATGGATGGATGGATGCATGGATGCATAAAACCTGAAAAGGAATACCTAAAATGTGAAACCAAAATCAGATTAATCAAAACCCGTCAATAAACCAAAATAAGCAAAAGCCAACACAAACCTAACAACCAACACCAACCATAAGATACAAACCCAACCAAATGGAGCTCCCAGGGGGGACAGGGAGAGGGAGAGCCTCTTTCTGGAACTTTTAGGCCAACCAGCACCACCTGCAGAAGGTTGTCTCCAAAACCCTGCAAGAAAAGGGCAGAGACCTACAAGGGCCGTAACATCTACCCTCTTCTCTTTATTTTCTACTAAGATGATTGCAGATCTGGCAAACAAAACTGTCACATAGTAAAAATTGCTGATAATGCAGTAATCTTGTCCTTTTTTTTGTGTGTTTCTTTTCTCTCCGTCTCTCTGTCTCCTGAACTGCCCCCCCCCCCCCCCCCTCTGCTTTTAGAACTTTTTGGAACTTCTTTTTTACATATTCCTCTAAAAATGTTTGAACTATGGATCTGGTCAGCTGGTCTCTCAACGCAATTGATCAAATTTCCTAGACGGAAGGCTGACCAAAGGAGAGCCAGCTTGCCCTGAGAAGACATTCTTCGCTGGATACACATTGGATTCCTGGAAACGTTGGAATCCTATTTGTCTATCGAGTTTATCTGTTGAAGACGTGGAAGATCTTTACATATTTGGATTTTTGATAACAGGATTTCTGCTGTTTGGATTAGGCAGTTACCTGACTTATCGTCAAATTCGTTTGATGGGTTCGGCGAACTACACTCAGACTGTCTTGTTATGAGAGCTGACTCGCAAGTTGGATGCGATTTTTTTACAGGGCCGCAGACTGAATTGTGTTTCTGGAACTCATGAATAATATGGGTTACATCTTGGAGAAAGTTGCTCGCTCGGAACACGTGGAATGATCCTGGAATTTGGCTGTTTGGATTCGCCATTGAAGTATCAGCAAGACTTTCAAGGCAGACAAAATCAGTCTGCCTGAACCAAAACAACTACTGCTTGTTTGTGAATTTGGCTCCCCTAAGCTGACCTTGGTCAGCTATCTTCAAATTTCTCCTGGAACTATGTAAACAAGATGTCTCCCTCTGCCTACATCTCTGTGTCCATCCAGAGCTCACTGATATCATTCCATCATTATCAAAGACAAGGGCCTCTGTGACGTGATTCATGGACCTATCTGCAAACACACACACACACAACACACACACTGCACCGTCTTCTCACTGTCTATACATACAAATACACACACATACGCACACTTTCCGCTGTTTCTGTCATTTCTCTCACTCCACCCCCACCTCCTTCCCTCTTTCTCTATCTTAGTTAGAAATTCTTACAACTGCCGTTTTTAGCGGGCCTAAAAGAAATTTGGTACTGTTTACTTTAGCTTTCTCATGTTTTTAGCTTCCTGTACACTTAGTTTAGTTCTGTACATTTAGTCATGTTTAGATATGTTTAGTTTAGTTATTAATGTAGATTATACATGATTCTTTTAGAATGTACATGATTGATGTGATCTCCTTTCTCCGCCTCCTTCCCTCTCTCTCTACCTTAGTTAGTAATTATTATGTCGGCCATTTTTAGCGGGTCTGGTACCATTTAGAATGCTCGGTATTGTTAGTTTAGCATTCTCATGTTTTAGCTTATTTACCCTCCCTGTACACTTAGTTTAGTTCTGTACACTTAGTTTAGTTTATCTTAGCTCATATTTTAGATATTGTTAGATTCCTAATTGTTGTTTAGTTTAGCTTTAACTTCATCATGACCTTATTTAGATTATTCTAGCTACTATTTTGCTCATGTCTGGTTTTTAGATTATCCTATATTCCATTTAGATTATACATGATTAATTTTGATTAGACATGATTGATGTGTTTTCCTGTATTTCATGTTTAGATATGTTTAGTTTATCTGATTTAGATTATTTGACTATCTCAGCTCATGCTTAGATATGTCTGTTTTCGTTATTTTGTTTAGATTATCCTATGGTTCATTTAATTATACATGATTGATTTAGAATACATGATTGTAGTATTTTTCTTTTGTGTTTCATTCTGTATTGGACTCTGTTTTTTGTTTCTGTTGTAAAGCACTTTGAGTCACTGCTCTGGTCATCATGCTCCTAAGACAGGGGATGATAACAGAAAGCCAGAAAGAACAGTAACAACACAAAGATTCCTTGGATGAACAGTCTCAGTAGCAGCTGCCACCTGTCCTGTTTGGGCAGGACCTGCCCCACCATTTTACTTTGCTGAGGTGTCTTTTAGTCCTGCTGTTGAGGTGTGTGGGGGAGGTATAGTCCTTCTTCAGGGCGAACACCGGGCTGGCCAGCGGTACCAGCGGTACGAGAGACCATTGGACCTGGCACAATGGTGCTAGACCCCGTTTTGCCATGTTTGCCATTTGAACGTGCCGTCTAATTAAAATTCCTCCTGTTCACATGTTGGTAACATTACATGGTGCAGTTAACATCAGTTCTGCAATTTCTGAGGTTAGGAGTTTTTTCATAAAATGTATAAACTCACCTACACAGACTCCATGGTGCTCAGCCTAAAATACATTTTGATTCAATGATCCAGGTGCTTTACCTGAAAGTGATCCAGGTGCTTTACCTGAAAGTGAAATGGTTTCTGGCAACTTCATGCTCTACTGGGGCAGTGGCATGAAGTCCTTCATGGGTGTGCAAGTTGTAGTTGTAGTTGCAGTTGTTTCGCTCATCTTGGAGTAAATTGGGTATTTTCTGTGGTCCCAGTCAATGTTCTTTTTAGACTTGCAGTTATGGACAGCGAGCGTGCTCAGGCCATACAGTTTTGTTGGTTCAGTAAGATGTTTACTATTACCAATCCAGTGCTGTGTGTGTGGAGTAGGGCCTCTGGGCACACACACATAGCAGTTAGTTTCATTGTTCACGTGGGCTGTCAGGTTCATTAGTCCCCACCATGATTTTGTGCTGTACTCATGGGGGTGATGCTCATCATGGCTTCTTTTGTTTCTTCTCTTTGGCACGGGACACGTCTGATACCAAAGTAAGCATGCTGCAACCACAGCGCAACAGAGAATCCACCACTTCAGGTGTGGAGTCCTCATTGTTGCTCAGACTACAAAGACACACGAGCCCTTTAATAGTCTAATGGAACTGGAATCCGGTGTTTTCTTCACTGACGTTGAGACGCCCCACCTCTAAACAGTGAGGCCCCTTTGTAGTCAGACTTCCCCACAGTACCGGTGCTTTTTAAGGGTCGAGCACTCTTTGCAGCTTACAGTGGCTGAGATGTATCCAGCTGGGCCTTTCAG
>NC_051435.1:30861330-30885451 GCF_001649575.2 Kryptolebias marmoratus | reverse complement strand
AAGTTTCACTAAGTCCAGACAATCTGGCCACAGCCGGCCAGTTGCCTTCATGCACTTTCTGAGTCTGCTTTTCACTGTCCTGTTTGTGCTTTCAATAAGATCAGCGGACTGTGGATGGTAGGAACAGTGGTTCTTTAAAGTCATGCTTAAATAGTGACCTTGGTACTTTTAGCTAGATTCTTTGTACCTTAGTTTAGTATTATCATGTTTTAGCTTAGTTATCTCAGGTTTTTATGTTGGCTTGCTTAGCCTTCTGTACATTTAGTTTAGTTTTAACTTTATCCTGTTCTTATTTACATTACCTTTACACATTTTTAGATATTGTTAGCCTGACTGTTGTTTAATTTAATTTTCTCTGTACTTCTGTATTTGATTCTGCATTTTCGTTTGTTTGCTAAAGCACTTTAAGTCGTCTTGTTGCTGAAAAGTGCTGTACAAATAAATTTTCACGTCACTTCACTTCACTAAATGTGTAGCCATATTTTGGACAATTTGGTTAACAAAATATGACCTGTTATCGCTGTAAAGTGTCTGTGGAATACCATACATTAGTCTGATGTTTTTACACATGGCTTTTGCAACTGTTAAAGCATCCTGCACATTTTAATGGAACAATTCTCAATCCATTTTGAAAAAGCATCAATCAATGAATCAACACTTTGTTTTAGTTCAATCGGAAATGAGCCTCTTTTAGGCCATATTTCCACATTTTTTTGAGAGTTGTTTAGAAAATAATATCATGTTGCTGTATTATGTTACTCATCCCTCCTGTTGATGGTATTTATTTACTTATTTTTAAGGCCTGTTGTTCTGAACAAGGACTTGGGTAAGACAGGTTTGTTAGGAACTTAGTAAATACCATCAGTTGTAAGTGATGCTCCTTTATTTTCTTTTTCCTTTTTACAGATAGCTTGGTTTTGTCAAAAAAAAAATGTGGAAAAGCAGGTCGACCGACATCGTGAACTGTGACCCTTTTATTTTTAGCTGATTCACAAGCATGTGTGAGAGCAATGACTTCAGCCGTCTGGGCTGAGTTATAGCTGGGTAATTTTACCATTTCTGCTTTAATAATTTGATAGTAAGTTGCGCAGTTGCATGATCACTGAACACCTCACCTCCTGTGAGGGGGTGTCTCTCAGTTATGTCTAGGCAGCTGGAGCCTCTCTCAAGGCTACACAAGGGATAAGTGTTGAGCCGGGGCAACAATGTTTATCTTTACTTTGCAACAACAAAACGTCAACAACATCAGCAGACTGCCACCACTGCTACACAAACTGCCTGCACGCACGGTGAGAGAGATCCTGCAAAGGAGAGATCTAGTGTTTTAGAATAAAATAGAATAAAATGTCAGAGGTTTTAGCTTTGCTCTATGCTTTGTAACAGTAAGGTATCGTCTAAATTTGAATTCTACTATTTAGACTGAATGTTTTATTGTAGTCTGGAAGAATTAATGTTGTTGTTAGAATCAACATTTGTTTTAACCTTACAAACTCTTGTTTTGCTTCTTCTGTTCAGGTTATTTTATCAGATATTGCAATTGGAACACCGTAGATCAGATCTTGCAATAATTGTTTTGTTTCGTATATACACAAATATATCTTTTACTTATCTGTTTTAAGTGAATATCATACTCTACGTGAAAAACTGTTGAAATTGTTAGCTTGTTAAAATTTTATGAAATTATAAAAACAAACCACTGATCAGATGATGCTTAAACATCTTAATACACCTGACTGCTCAGTGCTGTTTTTTTATTTAGTAATTTTATGTATTCTGATTCTCTTCCAGTGATGTTAGTTTTAACACATTTCCCAATTCTGTTTAAAACTACAAAAATTGCATTTCCTGCGAAAATACAGCATGAATAGTGGCATTTCTAGGTGGAAGTATGCTGAAGTAGTTAGCCTTTAAAAAGCAGGAAAAAATTGACATTTTTTCTGGAATTCCAATGTGTTTCATTGAGAAAACTTGCTGAAAAACCTGACTTAAAAGTGATCCATACCAAAAGTGGCACACATCTCCTAAACAAGCTGAACGTTTTGATATCCAAATGGCTGAAATAACTTGAAATTTGCTGGGAGAGTCAGATGCCAAAAATGTACGGAAGTAATTAGATACAAGGAAATAAATAAAGAGTAACAGGATCTCAACAATGAAGTTTAATGTGAATATAATGTGAATGCAATCTTAGTTGAAATAGTAATTATTAATCTCATTTAAACCAAAAGAATTTCTTGGACGGATGTTTGGAACTTTGAAGTATTATTTTCAGTTTTTTATCCACGCCAGAATTTTGAGTACTTAAACTATTTTCATCTTTGGGTAACCTCATACACTAATGATCAATTCTTGTCTCTTTTTCAACAACTTTCGTAATTAAATAAACATATCTCTTTTTAGTATTGTAATCACATTTTCTTTCATCCCTTTCAGGAAAGTACTTAAACCATGTTACATGATTAATTATTGGTCCACCAGTAGATAGATTTACTGAGGTCAGAATAAACTTTAGACATTGCCTTTTAATTGAAAGCTCCAATCAAAAACCTATCTTTTATTTATTTATTTAAAGTGAATATTGTAACGCATAAAGTTCAGAAGTATAACTCAGCAAACAACCAAAAGCTGTTTTCTAAGTTTAAAAATAATGAAATAGTTCCACAGTTCTAAACTGGCCATCTGGGTAAAGTTTATATAACTCTTATATATATATATACATATAATTAATAAAGAATAATGTTGTGAAAATAGTCTGTGTTTTCCTTTTCCTTTCCCTTTTGCTATTCTAATTCAAAATTCTAATTTTTTCATTTATTCACAAAGAGCTAAATTGAAGCCTCCATTTTTAAGCCACAGTGGAAAAAGAGAAAGAGAGAGACATAAAGTTGTCTGTAAGGTCGGCCTTTAATACAACCCAACTGGTGCAGCTGCCTGCTTTAGGCCCGATAGAGAGAGAGAGAGAGAGAGAGAGAGAGAGAGAGAGAGAGAGACAGAGAGACAGAGAGAGAGAGAGAGATCGAGAGAGAGAGAGAGAGAGAGAGAGGTCATGTAACAGACAAGTCACAACAATTACAAACCAAGACACAGAAAAACATAAACCAGTAAACAAAAGGAACCTATTAATCTAATTTGTTGACCTAATCATTAATTTGTTTATGCGAATTAATTCCTACTTCTCATGTGTGCACACAAACTAATAATTTATATTATAAAAGGTTGTAGTTTTATTTAGCTCAACACACCCAGTTTTAGATATTTCTCCTTTAGTTTTTTTATTATTTAAACATTTCTAAGTGAATTTGTTCCGGGGTTGAAGTGTGTGGCTTGCCCTCCAGTTCAACAAATAGTCCTTCAGCATGCATGTAATGACACTATGCCTCAAAAGATATTACTTGTTTTCTTTGCAGTTTTAGCGGGACATCTGTTTTTTTTGTTTTGTTTTTTCAGACTTAACGCATTAAAATGACTCATTTTGTACAACCTGATCATAGTTCCCCCAGAGTTTTAACTGATCATCCAAGTGTTAACTCCTATTTTTTTGACTAGTCTTCTGACTATTATTCCAATTTGCTGTAGTTTTTCTTGCAACTTTTATTTTATCTTGGCACTTTTTATTTTCCCTATAACAAATACCTCAATTACGTCTGTCAGCAGGCTCTATTTTTGATTGCTGCCTTTATGTTTTCCTTTACCTTTTTAACTATCTTCTCCTTTTGTTGCTTGTTATTGTTCTGTTATTTATTTATTTATTTTTTAATCACACGCTCACCCTTTCAATCCAGAGAACCCCAGAAAAGCAAAGTACATATGTAAAGCACAAACACTTTGTTTATATCATTGCTTAAAGTGTCAATTAAATCCACACAGACACACCGCTCAGTCACACATGCACATACACACACACACGATCACTCGGCTCTCATCTCCTCCCTTCCACACACAATCTCACTGTTGGTTCGACAGAACCGTGGAACCGAACCGGGTCACACGCACACCCACACACACAAATACTCTCCTCTCACTGCTTCGCATTGCATTCAACCGCACTTCCGCATCTCACAGACTCACTCACATCTAAAAAATAGTTCACACACACACGAGCAGCTTTGAGTGTTTCGCAGCGCGCGGCTGTTCACTTTTCAGTGATGCCTTTTACACAGAATAAACAGCTGATATCAGTTATGTGTCCCTAACCTCAAATATTGCTATCACCATTTAAGTATCTCTAGCAATTTTCCTGCGTACACAGACACTGTCTGCTTTCACAGGCCTGTCCTCACCATTGAAGTATCTTGGACAGCCGCCCTCACAATCTGTATCTTGGGCAATTGACCAGCTAAAGAGCTCTTTACCTTTACCTACTCTGTGTCTGGCTCTTGGTCTTTTCAGAGGGGGCCTATTATACCCTCAGGGAAAACCTCAATTAAACCCAGCTCTCCGTCTCCGCGTCCGGAAACAGATGGACTGCCACAGCCCTGGCCACCGATATACCAGATCACAGGCCCATTACAAAAAAATCCCACGTAACTCACATGCGACCCCCATCCCCCACATGCGGCTCACATAATCCACAAAAAATCACGTTTCCACACACGAAAGTCACATGCGATCCCCATGGGATTACTGTGTAAGGGGGGGGATTCTAACCCCTCTGGGGACTCTAACCCCTTTTTTGGGGACTCTAACCCCTTTTATGGGGACTGTAACCCCTCTCTTTTTTTTGGTCTTTTTTATTTTTATTTTTTATGGGGACTCGAACTTCTCTCTGGGGACTCTAACCCCTTTTATGGGAACTCTAACCCCTCTCTTTTTTTTTTAGTTTTTTTTTTTTTTTTTATGGGGACTCTAACCCCTCTCTGGGGACTCTAACCCCTTTACCCCTACGGGACTCGAACCCTGGGGAACATGTGTTCTGGACTCAACCTATTCTGAGAGGAGGCTCCGTCTGCTGCTCACCACTTAATTTGAGAATTAAGTCCTAATCAGGAGAAATCTCTCCAAGTTGTAGCCGGCTTGTGGCTCCCAGCAGTCTTTGTCTCCAGATGCCCAATTGATTTACCAATAACTCTAGTGTCCTCTAAGTCTACAACATCCGGGTCACGGCACCATTTGTACAGAAAAACGAAGTTTTAGTATTCACTCCTTTCAGAGGAATCTCACCTGACCACTTAGTTTCTCTCATCGGATCTTTTGATGTTGCAGAAAAGACGGACACACAAAACGAGTCCAAAGCACGGACACACAAAACGAGTCCAAAGCAGAGGTTTAAAAAACAAACATACATTTATTTAAACATTCAGCTGAATGGAGACAACAACTCACCAACACAAAGCAACAGCAACACGTTCCCAGTTGTGTCTGAAGTATTAACCCTTTTACTTCTTTTTATACTATGAAGCATATTATCATATCATGATGCCCTGGAACCTTCCGCCTCCCTCACCCCACAGACACACTGTTCTTAGTGATTATTCTATCATAAGCTAATCATGACCTTATTTCAGCAATCAAATCATTTTAGTGACATTGAAGTTTGTTTACATTTTATCATAACCTAGTTTTAACAATCAGATCATTTTAAAAAAAGTTTGTTTATATTCTATCATTGACTACGCATAACCTTATTTCTTAGCAATCAAAATATTTTGATTATATTGTACAGTTTGAACTACATTACCATTTAATATTTATCCAAGCTTCACGTTTGCACCTTTGTGAGATCCCTTGGAATGAAACACGTTATAACGCTGTTATGAGTTTAACAGAAATGAGAAATGAAAAAGGACCATACTTAACAGTTCTTAGTGACCTGCTGATGTTGTACAGTTTCTAGCACTCCAGTATCCATGTGTGGCATTGAGTTATATGCTTTAGTGTAATTGAACTTAAAAAAAACAATTGTTACAAACCTCAAATATCTATGCATAAATCAAAAACAGGTCCCATTCTTCTAAGATCACCTGCATTATAATTAAACATATTAAATCAAGGTAATAACACAGGTAAAAGTTTAATAAAACTTTTGTTTATTTATCATCCTTTTATGTCAACTTTGAGACTGTCTTTAACTCCAACTCCCCGTCCAGAGGTCGGGTATGCAGCCCCAATAATGAACAAACCATCTAAACTGAACGAAACAGCAACTGACCTGAGAGATAGAATTGTGGCCCGAATGGGCAGCAGACAACCCTGACGCCATTTACAAAGGCTGAGTGAAGTACCATCGGAAAGTCTCATTGAAGATGTGAATGCAGCATTGAGAACGATTCCTACCAACACCATAACGGAAACCAATGAGCTGATGTACAACTCAGCATCAGTGATCCTGGAGATGCTTGGCTATAAGAGCAACCATGACAGCCACAAGATTCTCATACCCACCATAGAAAAGACGGTTAGAGGCTAAAATCAAGGTAACAAGGAGGGAAGTGAGCCAACTGTCAACAACAGCAATGCACAGTAGCTAATCTCTCTACGAGATGACCACAGAAACCTCCCTGAGCAAGCCCCGGTAACTATCACAATGGCAGTAAATGTAGTGAACAATAAAAAATAACTGACCAACTGAATCCACTCATGAACAAGTGTGATTTGCCAAATTTTACCACTTGTACATTTGCATTCTAACTCAACAAGAGATTTTTAAGACTTTACTGTTTTGGTGGGAGTTCTCTTCCAAGTCAAGCATCACTCTTTGAATGAAGCAAAATGTGTTTTTCAAGGCTTTAGTGTAATCTAAATGTAAAGCATGTAACATTTGAATTTTATTTGCCCTTAAAGGTGGTCATTCAAGCTAAAAAGATGCCTCAAGATTTTTTTTTAAATATCAGAGGTGAAGGTCATGCTTTAAAAACTTTTTTGACATTAAAATTTTCCCTTGAACAATAACTAATACCCCCAAAATGTACCAATGTCGACAGGTGTTTTAAGTATTTGAGGAGCATTTCAAATGTGAGACTTTTAAAGTAACTAGGATTTGAAACTGTTAAAACATTGTAAGCTCCTCACAGGATTACAGTGGGAAACCACCTAAACTCGCCTTAACCATGGCCTTAACAGGCTAACGTTATGCCTGTTTGGTTCATTAGCAAGCTAACTAATGAGAGACTGAACTGCACACTTCTTCTTTTTTGAATGTGCAGTGGGAGTATCGTTGGCTACTTATCATTGCTAGTGATATTATTTATTAATAAAGTAATGTTCACTCTAAACACTAAGTATTTTGGAGTTTTTCACAATGCAAGTAACTGTTACTTAATAAATACAAGTCATACAAGCATATTTTTGATAACTTCGTAAAGGTAACTAATATATGTAGGTCAGGGTAGCTATTGGATTTTACAGTGTAGGGCGATGTGAGACCATGGCCAGTTTGAAACAGGTAAGAGGTAGAGTAAGCCTGATGGCGAACAGTTGTTGTTTTTGATTCTGGTAAAGATGGAACAAGCAGAGACAAACTCCTTGACACCTTGGACCAGCGTGGGCTACCAGAAGTGTCTCTGGGCAAACTCGGTTGTGCAGTAGATCCTTGGGTGGCAGGTAAGTTTGGACTTGTGAGCTCATTGCAGTACTTGTGACCAAACCATTGCAGGTATAAAGAGTTGATTGGGTGGTCCAGAGCCTGCACCTGCACCTCCTGTACCATCATGCCGATGGTACAAGAGGAGGAGAGGATGTTCTCAGTGGTCTTTGGTTCTTCCGAAAAAGAGAACTGTTCAGAGAGAGTCCTGTTTAGCATCGCTGGATCTAGGATGGTAAGTAATAGTGAACTGGAAACATGCACAAAAAAGTGACCATTGTGCTTGTCTAGCATTCAGTTTCTTGGCCGATTCCAGGTAGGATTGTAGACAATAAAAAGGTTTTTCTGCTCCCTCTACTCCCTCAGGCCAGTTCCTTCATTTCTCTAAAGCCAATTTAATAGCAGCTCTCTATTACCAACATCATAGTCACCTTTAGCTGGGGATGGTTGCTGAGAAAAACAGGCACATGGATGCAGTTTACTATTGGGCTCAGCTTATTGGGAGGATAACCCCTATTCCAGAATCTGAAGCATCAAATTCCCCATTTAACTGCTTGTGGGGGTTGTGGTGTTCTAAAACTAGGGGCATAGTGAACAGTCATTGTGCTCTTTGAATGCATGCAAAAGTGCAGAAGTTTAATATTTGCTAATATAGCATTCTTTCACACTATTAGTGTTATTTTTTTGAGAAAGAGTTGTTTTAAAGCCCGAAAAACAATTAAAAAATAGACACTTACTTGGCTATCCATTACAATAGCCTAGACAAAAACCCATTGCATCAACTTCAAGGATTCAAGAATCTTTTTATGTATGTTACGAAATTCGGGCTCAGGTCCCAGTTGAAGAAGCCTGTGGGATTTCCTGCTCCGTCTCCTGAATGGTTCTGGTTTGCATATAGCATCAGCTGCAGCTCATCTCTTAACAAGATTCCTCGGCTACTTAAGGCAGAGCCAGAGATCAGATCAGCTCTGAATTATAGCCTTGGTTATGGTGTGGCTCCTGTCTCTCCCAAGTTACGAGTTCCGCCAGAGAAAACTAATGTTCTGTTGTTTGTGTTCCTCAATGCCAGGACTTCTGAGTGTCTCTGGTCTCTCTGCCTGCCTGCCTGCCTAAACCACCTACCTGTTTTGCCTGCCTGCATGCCACTCGTGTTCACCTGTGGAGTTGGACTCACAAGAGTGTATGTGTAAATACTCACCTGTGGATGTCACATGTAAAATACTCACCTTTGGGAATTCTCAACTGGACCTTCTTCTCCTCCTTCCTTGATCCATGTCTATCTGTAAGAAACAATCACAATATCATGTCATCTGTTGTTCCATAAAACCCTGGATTCAAATCAAGTAACCACTTACCTCACCTGTTTTCAAAATCCTGCCTGGGGAGATCCCGACACTGTAAATAAGTTCACTAACACTGTAAATAAAGTCACCTTATCCTGAGTCTGTTGTCATCTTGTCTGCTCGCCTTGGACTAAGCGTAACGCTGATAAAGCCTAATAAATAAATGAATACATATAAATAAATAAATAATAAAAAGTATAAATATGGAGAATATATCTATGTGTATCCATATCTACACATACACCCACATACATGCATACAAACATACAAACAAGTATACATGAGAACTTACCACATATTCAAGGTCTAGTTTAAAAAGGCACCAAGTCAACTGGGCAACAACGGATTGATTATACCTTATAGGAATTTAATCATTGGATTACTAATATTATTCACTTTTATCATTTTTAAAACTCATCAACTGCAATAAAATTTTATACTTACATGGAACCCTTACAATAATATTTACCAAATGAGAAGGAAACTGAATTTGTTTTTTTAAGATTATATTACAAAAATAATCTAAATTAGATAAAATCAACAATAAACAAGACAACAAACAACAAAATTAAGAATAACACTAAGAATTTAGGAAATATTTTGAGGAATAACTTAAGCAATTACTTGCAATGATGATTTATCAAGATAAAACACAGCAACAAGTAATACTTTAAATAACCAAAGTAAAATTGTGAGTTTATCTAAACCAAAATAATCCTTAGGACAGGGGATTGATTTAGGATTTGCTCATGCAAGAATTTATACAATTTAGTCTAATAAAGTACTAGTTTTGGAATTTGTATTAGAAGTTCTGGCAGATCGTCAGGTTATTTTGAAAAGATAGAAATGTATTAGGTGATCAGCAAATGAACTTGGCTCTCTTGCACTTGTGATTCTCCTCTCTGCAGAATCAAAAATCACGAGACATCGGGGCACACTTCTGAAGCTTGACACAAACACTGGGTGAATCCAAAATGCAGACTCAAACTTTATTCAGGAAGAACAGCAGGTAATCCACAATCCAGAGGGGGTAGTCAAATACGTGACAAAGGTCAAAGATGTAACAAGATTAAAAATCCAAAGATTCTCCAGGACAGAGTGAAGGCTGGGATGCTGACAAAAGTTGAGACACCCTCGCAAAGGGGAAAGGGAAGCAGGAGGTTTAAATAGAGACAGATAATTACGAGGACAGGTGTAACACATAAGGGCAGAATGAGGAAGACACCTGAGGAGACGAAGGAAGTCAGAGGACCCAGGAACTAGGACAAGACAAATGAGAGGCTACAAGGCTGAGGCAATTCAAGCTTTATATGTGTTTATTAACACAACTACTGTAAATACAGAAACACCCTGGGATTGTCAGAATGCTCTGAAACTGTACATCTATCCATCGTCTTTACTTGCTTCACCTTGACATGGTCACATGGGCAGCTAGTGCCTATCTCCAGCAGTCACTTTGTGAGAGGTGGGGTACACCTGGACAAGTCATAAGTCCATCACAGGGCCACATAGAAACAGACGAGACTAACAATCGTTCACACTCCCACTCACACCTAGGGACAATTTAAGAGTTACCAGTTAACCACTGTCTGTCAGGTGTGGTGGAGAATGAGGCGAACCCAGAGTGCAGACTCAACTAATTTATTAAAATAAAAGATAACCAAAAAATTAAACAATAACAAAAATCCAGGATATAGCAAAAATGAGCAGACAAGACATGGGCAAAGCAAAAACCATACAGCACGTGTAAGCGACAATGAACCAGTAGTGAGTAGCAGAAATGACCAGGTTTTAAGAACAGGAGGTAATTAGGCGAAGTAGGCACAGGTGAGATGATGACAAAGCTAGGCACAGGTGTAGATGGGCATGACAGACAAACAAGAGAGACTGAGGAGAAGTGAATTATGACAGAAACACAGAGACCAGAAAAAAAACATAAAGACAAAAGAAACAATAAACTGAATACAAAAAGCACAAAGACAACCCAAACCCTGACATTGTCCCACCATGCTGCCCAACTGTAGTTTAATCAGCAAAAACCAAGAAGTCATTCATTGGAACCAATAGGCCATCTGCTGTTGGTTAGTAAATTCATAACGCCACAATTCAGAAGTTTGCTTAGCTCTGGCTCTGTCCCATAATATGCAAATCACTTCATTCATCTTATAAGTTATTAGATATTCTCTGATGTACAGATGTACTAAAAATTAAATCTATTAACCGTATGATGGACTTCTCTGGTAATTCAACAACAAAAAAAGAAAAACACAGCTCATTTTAGCAACATGATCTGGTTCTGATGGGATCACCAATTTGAAGAATCTGGACCATTCTGGGGGTTAGATGGACCAAGCTCATTGAGAGTCTTGATGACCTGAAGAGACCTGCTGCAGAGGGTGCAGCCTCAAAGTATTGACTTTAACCCTCCTGAAGCCCTCAAAAGAGAGAGAGAGAGATAGAGAGAGGTGGAGAAGCTTATTTTGAACTGAAGGCCACGGGATGGTTAAAGGGTGGGGGTAAATATTTACGCAGGCTCAGATTTTGTTTTATTTTGTTTGTTTGTTTCACCATAGAACAAATTTCACATTTTCAAAGTAATTATGTTGTGTAAATTAAAAAAATACAAACTTAAATATATAAATTTCTTTTTACTCCATGGAGTAAGGCAACAGAACAGAATGCCAAAGAGGTGGATACGTTTGCAACCTACTGTATACAACTGTTGGCAAGTACACCATCCTAATAAACTATATACTGTAAGTGCACAACTGTGTGTGAAAGAGAGAATGGATAATGACCAGTTAGAGTTGGACTGGCTGTCAACAATCCAAAGATGTCAGCTGAGTAACGTATGCTAATGCTGCTCTTCAGCTGGCATCTAAATACAGCTTTATATCCCATTGTGGTGCTGCAGCACTCATAATTAGTTTTGTGTGTGTGGGTGTGTGTGCATGTGTGAAGGTATAGTCGTAGTATGTCACCCCCACAAAAAATTGTTTTTTTCTTCTTTTTTAGAAAACTGCCAGTGCACTTATTATCTTGGATGACTTCAATTGAAACATGAGAAGTATCTATAATAATTATTAATATTTCAACATATACTCAATACTCAACCTCCTGGCAATTCTGTCACTTCACAAATTAAAGGTCTAGGAATCCCTAAAGGGATGCATATCTCCTGCTGCCTTTCATGCCAGAGTTTTAAACTAAGATCAGATTATGTTGTGAAATGACAGAGTTTTAGTCAATTTAGTCACACCTTAAAAATAACTTTATGTGCAACTTCATACAAAATCTTGTATGATCAGCACATTTCTCCACCATAATTGCATAAAGCAGTGTAATTTTTATCAGTTATGGTTTATTTCTTTAATGACCAATAATAAAACAAGACTATTTGTTTCACACTTTAAATTTTGATGTTTTTCATATTTTCTTGTGTATTTTAACATATCCTGCTGCTACAACAATGTAAATTTCCCTTCTGAAGAATCAAATTAGTATTATTCTATTCACTTTTGACTCATTCATTGCTTCCTTTTTTGAACTGATTAGAATTACCATAAGACTGTGGTCATAACTAAAACACGTTTTTCTGTGTTTCATCAAATGAATAAAGACCATTTTGAAACTTTACATTGTGTTGCTCTAACACTCAGCAGAGGTCAAACCTCTTCCAAATGTAAATAGAAGTAGTAATTCCCTACACACTCCAATGACTCAAATGTAGATAACAAGGAAAATAAGCATTTCACTCCTAGCTCATTTTTCCACAGGTTTTACTCTTTAATATAAATTTATATTTTCTCTTCGTCTCTCTCACTATCTCACTCATTCACGCTCTCTCTCTCTCACACACGCACAGTTATCCTAGTACTACTCATGTAGTAGTATGCAGAGCAAAAGGTAAATAACATCAGTTGACTGCTGGAGAGAAGCACCAGCTCCCTGCGACCCAGAAAGGAAAAGTGTGTATAGAAAATGGATGGATGCATGGAAAAATCAGTTGGTAGATCAAAATGAGGGCAGTCTGTTTATTGTGTACAAACGTGTGGTAGGCCCATTTTTAAAATGCATTAAGTCCCTAGATTAATATGGTCCACAGTTAACTTTTTTTTTTTATAAACAAGGAGACAAACATACATTTTATGGTTAATACCAATAGCTATTTAAAGATTTATGAGAGCTCCTGAAAAATTCCTCTTTTTGTTTTGTTCCTAATTACACTAGAACATCCGGCTCATTTCTTTTGTCCTGTATTTGTTCCATCTTGTGTGATAGACTTTTCTTCTCACTTGATGCCTGCCTATTGTGTCTGTGAGGAGAGAAGCAGGGCTCTTCTCTCCTTGTTCTGTAGTGAGAGTCAAGTGTGTTCAACTGACAGCTCTGACAGCAGGCTAACCTCCTGCTGATGTCTTCAACAACAAAAAGAGACCGAGGTGTGAAACCACAGACACAGCACTGCCAGTGGGGACAGGACACTGTGGCATGATAAACCACAAGATCTCGATCTCTCTCTCTCTCTCTCTCTCTCTCTCTCTCTCTCTCTCTCTCTCTCTCTCTCTCACTCACACTCACACTCACACACTAGCTCAGAGAGCTAACACAGCTAACAGCAAAATGAAGCAGCTTCCTTCCTTTTAACTTGGAGCCATGCTTGAATATCTCTTAAACATGGCCAGGAGCTTTAGGAGTTTATTTCATTATCTTTAGTTCAGCCTAAACAGAGGTCATGGTGGAGGTTTAGCCATCCGCTAGTTAACAGGTGACATGCCGATAAGTGCATGTCCGCTGAGTTTCGCTCCAGGGTGGTGTACAAAGCAGCCCTTCGAGTGAGCTGAGTGTGTACAGAATCTCTATGCATTTTTTTCCCAAGGAAACTCCTTTCTGGTTTGTCATCACTTCTTGCCGGATCATGCACCAGCTTGTAAGGAACAGTTCCACTTACTGCAAGTGTTGTAGTGTGCATTATTTTCCTCTCCATATTATAATTCACATGTTTACGTTCACATTTCTTTCTCAGTAATGAATGGCATTTCAAATCTAGCTAAGTACATTACTTGAAATATAACATACTCAAGTAAAAGTACAGACTGGATTATTTACTGAAAAAAGCTGAGTACAGAAAAGTACAGAAAATCCATACTCAGTTACAGTAACGCAAGTTAATGTAATTCGCTAATTTTCATCTTTGCCAAAAAAACTGCCAAGATGAACAGATTAAAGGAAACAAATGACTATGACTACCTAATAAACTGAAAATACTTTGACAGAAACACACAACACAATTGAAACATCCTTATAAACAATTGAATCAAACAGGCGAACACAAAAACAAACACCAAGCAAATTTGACTTCATAGGAGGGGGATTTTTTACTGTAATTCACACATTTGTGATGCTTCTATTCATCCTCTTGCACAAACACTTCTGTCTCTGTATTTTCTCTTAAACCTTAGAGTGATTTCCAGTTTGTAGGATTTAAATGCCCAAATGTTTTAGCTTAATTAGCATCATGGTGTGAGTCAACTTTAAGATAAAAGGAACAATCTTTTGTTAAGATGGAGAAACAGTAATCTTTACTGAGATCAGTAGAATATCCCAGATATAATCATTACATGTGCTTACAAAAATACAAATACAATTATTTAAGCTAGATGTAGTACAAATGAAAGAGTTGTTTAGGAACTGAAAAAAGTTTTTTGAGCAAGTAAAAATCCAGAAATTACAAAAGAGCTAGAATTCCCATATCTACTCATCAGTATGCTTTCCCATTGCAAAAACAAGCACACTACCTTGAATTGTTTTTCAGTTTAATTCTCTCAATTGTCCATACCTCCATTTGTATAAAATTTTCTTCTTTTTTTTATATCTGCTCTGTTTCTCCCACTAGTCATTGCCTGTCTTTTTAAAGTCTTGCTGGGCACAAGATAAGAGCTTCTCAGAGCACACATGATGAGTACACAGGAGGCTCATTTCATTCACAAACGATCTGTAAATGGACCATGGATGACATGTAAAACAAGCACACTCTGAAGACCACCTAGTGAGACTCAGAATAGAGAATTGAATGCACCACTTACCAACACTTTCAACCAATCTGTAGCTGGAAGCAATATACACAAAATGAAGACCTATAAGAAAAAAACATTATCAAAGTAAATGTTGGCTACTGTAACATAGGGCCCAATTTATAGAAGTTTGTCACAAGTCAGAGATTAAAAAGAGTCATATAAGAGGATGCAAACTGTGTAAAAATAAAGTATCTCATGGGAAAAGTTACAAAACTACAACCCCAAATCTGAAACAGCTGGAGAAGCATTTTGCAACTAATTAGTTTAATTAGCAACAGGTCAGTAAGAAGACTGGGTACAAAAGGGCATTTTAGAAAGACTCAATCTCTCTGAAGTAAAGATGGGCATAGGTTAAGCAGTCTGAGAAAAACTGCATCTAAAATTAGTGGCACAGTTTCAGAATAATGTTCCTTAACAGAAAATTGGTAAGACTTTAAATCTCCCATTATCAAGAGTTCGTAATATTTTTTGTTGAACCCACCCATGGCTCACTTCCGGTCCTTTTATCCCAGAGGAAGGAGAACTCAGACAATTTACCCTTTAAAGGATGATGCTACAACAGAACTAGAGTTTAATTATTTATTCTTAATAAGGCAGAAAGTTATTACAAGGCCAGCACTGGGACCTCTGTCTACAACATATTAGTGATGAGGCATAGAGAGGCCCAGAACAAAGGAACTGTCGACTCTTATAGGTCCTAGGCTCCACCCAACACAGAGAGCCAGAGCGCATCCTAATCATGATATCAAAAATCATACTACGTGTCTCCAAAAACTGGCTTTAACTGGTTCAAGTGATTCTGTGGGTGTAATGCTATCTTTACGTGTAAGCATGCGGCAGCCATTAGTAAACTGCTCATGATATGACAAGCCTTGACATGGCCAATAAAGGCGGCTGAGCGTGGGTTTTTCTCTCTGCCTTTATAATACTTATCTATTTTTTAGGACATATCTAACAATATCATCAAAAGAGTTCAAGAATCTGAAGAAATCTTTGTTCGCAAAGGACAAAGCTGAAAGTCAATATTAGATGACTGTGCTATTGAAGACCTTAGGGGCTACTGTATTAAAAACAGTTCTGGTTCTGTGATGGACAGAACGAGAGCTCAGGAACACTTCCACAATTCTGTAAACACAGTTCACTGTGGCATCCACAAATGCTAGTTAAAGCTCTATCATGCAAAGAAGAAATCATATGTGAACACCATCCAGAAACACCATGATCCCCTCTGGATTAAAGTTAATTTAAAATAGACTGAGGAAAAGTCAAAAATTGTTCTGTGTGACAAGTCAAAATTTGAAATTATTTTTGGAAACTGCAGATGCCACATACTAAAGGAGAGAAGGATCATCCAGAAGAAAGAACACAAGAAACTCAAGAGATACCATTGGCTGGAAGGGGATCCCAGGAAAAAAACTTAGAGATTTCTGTCCAGAAGAGCACAGCTCTGGGAATAGCTAGGATTTTGTGCAGAAACCTCAAGCTCCCAAGCCTCTGGTAGAGGACTCGCAGAGGTGGAAAAAAATCATGTGATCTGAGTGTTTTTCTCGCAGCGCAACGCCGTCACAGCTTCTCTGGTGAATCAGCAGTCCCACGTCACCACAGTCTCTGCAGAGCCTCCAAAGTCTGCCTCCGGGATTGACTCTCTGTGTCAGGCCGCTCCAGAGGAGGTCGAGGTCTCGATTCCATTATTACTGGCGAACAGGGAGTCCAGTCCGAGGGGCTGAGTGTGAGCCAACAGGTGCTCCAGTGCAGCGGGGTGCACGCCAGGACCAAGTGAGGCAGGTGATTCTCCGGGTTCCAACTGGTGCTCGTATTTACAGGTGCAGGTGAGGGGGCCAGAGGGACGTCGGGGAGCCAGGAGGGGATTCGAGTTCCAGGCACAGGTCCACTGGGAGCTCACGAGGAGGGTAACTGCGCACACACACATACAAAGAACATGGTTAGTCACAGATTTGAGGAAGGACTTGAAGAGGGGCAGAGGTTGTACCCAAAACAGGCTTTGATCCAGCGACGACCGGACCGCAGGAGATGCCTTAAATACCAGAGTGCAGTGAGGAGGAGATGAACTACAACTGAGGCAATCAGTCACCACTCAAGGGTGGGCGGAGACTGACTGCCAATGCCACAATTTCTGTTTTTATAAAATCAGATTGCCTTTATGAACTTTTGTGGAATTTAATTCTTTCTTTAAGATTCCTATTCTATTCCTATTTTCCTTATCTAGACTGGGGAAAATAGTATTTGGGTGTGAGTCATTTCACTCTTAACAGTTCTTAAAATAGAGAAATGCTGTTATTATGTGGTGTCATGACCATGGGTAATGATGCACAATAACTACTCTAGCTCAGTTGGAGAATTATTATATATTTTCTAAAAGAGCCATTCCTCCACAAGAAGAAATTGTGTTTAGAAGATCTAATATATCTTTAATGGCATGTGAACAAAATTCTTCTTTAACTTTCAGCTATTTTTGCCCTTTATTGTGTACACCATAAACTACTAAAGTTACTTTTTTTCTGTGGGGAAATTTAAATGTTTAACATTTTAGTTTAGAAAATCAAAAATTCCTCAAGTCATAACCATGAAAAGGACTAAAAAGAGATAAAAGGCCCACCATTCCTTGAAGGAATGTATAACACCCACTGCCTTTCATGCCACAGTTTTAGACTAAATTCATGTTGTGTTGAGTTGTTTTAGTCAAACCTTGTAAAAGACCTTATGTTTGATCTCATGTGGTATTGTGAGATTTTGCTAGATGTGTTAGTGCTCAGAGCATATTAATGGGATGACTCTCAGCTGCTACCACATAAAATTTAACTCAATGGCTGTAAATCAGGGGTAGGCAACCCTGGGCCTCGAGTGCCACTATCTTGCATCTTTTACTTGTTTCCCTGCTCCAACACACCTGATTTGAATCAGTGGGTGATTAACAGGCTTCTGCAGAACATGAAAAGGTAAATTTAATCCCATTCATCATTGCTACAAATAATCACTTGTAGATGTTCAGTAATTAATTTTTGAGCGTTTCATTCAAATCAGTCCAGTGGTTCATGAGAAATTTTGCAAAAGTTATAGACAAAGACATACATGGGCACGAACATTATTGTTTCACTTTTCAGGCAATACTGAAAGTTGTGAAAAGAATAAAAATAAAGATGCAAATTGTTAAAAGGAATAATATATTTGGTGAAAAAAATGTAAGAAGTTGTAGGCATTAAAAAGGCTTATAACAGTGGGTACAAAAGACCTTCTAAACTGAATAAACTTTTTCTGATTAATCAGTACAATCTAAATTTTATTTAAAAAGGTTAAAGAAAATAAATCTGTTAGTTAAAGAAAACTGCTGCATATGATTGTCAGTATCTGAAAACCTTAGTGACAATCACTAAAACGAGTAGGTAAGAGAGCCAGGTTTTTGTTGTAGGAGAGAGATTAGCAGGGTGCAGACAGGACCTGGCTTTCACCTCAGAGTAGTTGTGGCATCATCTTCTCCTCTGGACTCCAGCCTATTTGATATTTCAACAACAGACTATTTGACAGATGAGGAATAACAGAGGTGGAACACATTCATGGTACCTATTTATACCTTGGATTTTAGATTCCCCTCACCCCTCCAACACCAACACCGCCCTCATACACACCATCTCCTGTCACTTTCTGGTTTCCCCAGTTCATTGCCTGGCTGATGACAGTCCTGACACACACCTCTTTGCCCCTCACCCACCGCTCTTGCATTAGTCATGACAAGTGTGTGTAAGAGTGAGTGTGTGAGAGCAGCTGAGACAGACTATTTACCACCCCACCTAATGTAAGTGATTTTTTATTTATTTGTTGTTTTTGGAAGAAGAAGATGGAANGGGGGGGGGGGGGGAGGTTCTTACACACACCTCCATACATCCTGTACATAATTGTACAGATGTCATGTATGTTGGAACACTGTGTCAGGTGTAGTATAGGCCAGCTCTGCTGCCAGCCTGTCCCTCCTGTAGTTTCATTAGCCCTTCTTCTCACTTCCTATCAAATGAAGTGAAATTGTCACAATAACTACCACGGCTTCCCGCAACCCCCTACTCATACACCATGTCAGCCTATGCTAAACAGTCCTCCCTTTGTGAAAGTGCTTCCTCTCATTGCTAGAGTTCAGTCAGGGTGCTGGCGGTCATGCTTGGCCCTTCAGTTTCGTACCAGTGTCCTAGCCACACTTCAGTGGGCGAGCATTGTGCAGTTTGATATTTCACTTCCTCTTGGGGAATACTGTATGTGGCAGTAGACTGATGTTCAGTTGCAGAAACGAGACATAATTCCACCTACTCAAAGTGTCACTCTCTACAGTAAATTGTTAATAGACTTTGACTTTAAGAGGCTCCAAAATTTGTCCATCCATCCATGTTCTTTATGTAAGGGGCACTGGTGCCTATCTCCATGGTCATTGTGCAAGAGGTGGGGTATACCCTGGACAGGTGCCAAGACCATCACAGAGACACACAAGACAAACAAGATGGACAACCATTCACACTCCCACTAACACCTAGTGACAACTAAGAGTTACCAATTAACCTAACATTCTTTTTTTTTTGTCTGCAGGAGGAAACCATAGTTTTGGGAGAAAATGCACACATCCATGCAAGTCAAGTCAAAGACAAGTCAAATTTATTTGTATACCATTTTTCAGCAACAAAGCAATACAAAATGCTTTACAACATATGAACACAAAAATACAGTGTCAAAACACAATATCTAAAATATGAGCTAGGATAATCTAAGTGAAACCTAAGATAATCTAAATAAAATCATGAAAACACACACAGCAATATAAAGTTATAACTAGACTAAACTAAAGGTAAAACTAAAGGTAGCAGAAGGCTAACTAAGAGTACCAAAGGCCAGCTAAGAGTTAAATACATTTTAATAAAAGGCCAACTAAAGTTGTCAGTGTAAAAAAATAAAATAAATACATAAAGAGAACAGTGAGACCACACGGTGAGGAAACTCAGGCCTTATCTGAGCTAGTAAGTGAGAGCAATCCTCCATTTCAGGATAACATCATCCAACCTGCTGTGACTGGGGAGGAAGATGGGCCAGATCAAGCTTTGCTGAAGCTACATATGAAACCATGTCGTGCAAGGCTTTGACCTACGCCCACCTAGCTGGACTAATGAACCTTTTACTACCCTACCATAACCATTCATTCATGGGGTCCTTGTATACTTTTATGGGCCTTCCAGTACTAGCAGGGATGGGAGCCAGCACTACTCCTCCTGCCACCTGAAATCTGTTGGGAGGTAAAGATGCCATAAACTCTGGGATGCAACATTTGGGACCTATGAGAGACATGGACTGGAGATGAAGCAGGCCTTGAAGGACATACCGAGAAAGGAAAAGGGAGTAGGGAAGTTGGTATCAATGGGCTCTTGTATGATTCATGCTTAACACTTCTCTTTTTTCTTTCTCATGTAAAGTGAAATCAAACTTTAATACTTTGATTGCTAAAATGATGTTATGCTTAGCTTATGATAAAATAAAATGTACAAACTAATTAAAACTGCAAGCAGCATTGGGCGGCCCTCGCAGCTCAGTGCTGCTCCGGCCTTGTGACCGCGGGAGCTCTGGCGACCGCCCTCTACGCTTTCGCGCCTTCCCGTGCATTTCCCGTGCACTTCCCGTGCCTTCCACTAGGTGGCGCTCTGGGCAAATGTCCGAAATCGCCTTTAGTCCGGATCATTACGACTCCTGTGGCATGTTGTGAAGTTTCACCTTCCTACGTTGAACGGTTCCAGAGTTAGAGCATGTGTGCTGTTGCGACCTTGAACTTTGACCTTGTGACATTGAACTCCAAAGGGCTAATCCTTGACCCATGGGGACTCTGGCTGTGAAGTCTGAACTTCTTAAGTTACACGGTTTTAGAGTAAAAGCCTATGTTTGCATGTGACCTTGACATTTGACCTTTGACCTACAAATTGTTAGGGATGATCTTTGACCCATGCGGAGTCCAGCTTTGAAGTTTGAACCTACTATTGTACATGGATGCCGACTTAGAGCATACAGGCTTTTGTGACCTTGACCTGTGACCTTGTGACCTTGAACTTCAAAGTCCTAGTCCTTGACCCATGAGGGTTCTGGCAGTGAAGTTTGACGTTCCTACGATAAACGGTTTCAGACTTAGATCATGCACAAATATGGTCTTAATGTTAGCTCCTGTTAGCTATTGCGGCCATCTTGATGTCACAAATTGACCTTGAGAATTTGATCAGTGCTGGTCTGGTATGACCCACAGACAGTTTCAATACAGGATCGACTGGATTCGGTCAAGGGGTGTCAGAGATGTAGCTTTCCAAACAAAAAAAGTGACTTCCTGTCCTGAGGGGGAGGGGCTTAGATGACGTCAGAATATGACCACATACGATCGTCGGGCATCCCATGGGGATGACGCGTACCAAGTTTGGTGCATGTCGGGCATTGCGTGTAAAAGTTATTACGTTTCGTTTGCTTCGCCGAGTACACCAAGTTCGCCGCTTGGCCACGCCCCCTGAACATGCTCAAAAACTCACGATTTTGATAATTTTTCATCCTCCGTCCCTCAACTGCATACTGAGCAAGTTTAAAGCCGATAGCTCAAAATCCCTATGAGGAGTTCGTTAAAGTTCGACGTCAAAATTTGCCCTTTGATCCAAGATGACCTCCTCCCTGTACCTTTTAGGGCATACCTCCAAGAGACTTTTTTTCGTCATTTGGGGAGTTCTACCTACCTGCCAGGGTTCCATGCCTCTACAACTTACGGTTGGTCCTATCTCACGTTAGGGGGAGCTGTGGAGCAGTTTGGCCACGCCCACTTTCGATTACATTAGAATCACGCGATTTCACACGGGGGACAACTTTCTGTGAAGTTTGGTGAGTTTTTGAATATGGGAAGTCGTCCAAAGAGCCGCGTAAAGTGGCGGAAAAATAATAATGAAGAAATCCACGAAATACAATAGGCCTTCGCAGCGCTGTCGCTGCTCGGGCCTAATAATGAAGAAATCCACGAAATACAATAGGCCTTCGCAGCGCTGTCGCTGCTCGGGCCTAATTATTAAAATAAAACATATGTGCTTAAATAACTGAAAGGAGCGAATGGGGCAGAATCACAAAAGAAAAGCTGTGTAAGTGGGGTGAGGGAGGCTGTCGTCGGGAGACCGGGAGTTCAGGGAGCGCAGCAGCCACAGGAGATACAGAAGGCGATGCAGCCACAGGTGTCCAGGAGGGAGTGTAACCTAGGGTACAATGAATTTCAACAACAACAATATTCTTCATTGCTGATCTTGTGGAAGGAAGATTGGAAACAAGCAAAGCCCTGACAGTTCGATTCTCAGAATTTGAGGCATCTGTCACAGGCATCACAAGTAAAGTAAATGATGCCCTTGAACAAGACGACTCGTTTATTACTGACTCTATTACTTATTACTTTATTACTTTATTACTGATGGTCAGGGAAAACAGATTTTGCATACAGAGGGAACCAGAGGTAAATAATAAATAAAAATGAGTATTTATTACCCTCTGGTTTTAACAAAACTACTTTTTTACAGTTTTTTTTTTTAAATTAGATACTTTATGTACTACTAAATCAACTATTTTCTTTTCAGGATCAGCATTTTGGAAGCAAAATGCAATGAAGGTTTGTGCTGTGAAGGAAGGAGATCTGCAGCAGTTACAAGGAAGCAGAAAAAGAAGACTGAGGTAGGTAAACTTCATTTGACCACCATCATGATGGCATAGTATGGATATTCTCTTTAATCAACAACTGAAGAGAACCTTCTTTGAGAGAATTCATGCCAATAGTGGCCATTCAAGTCTCTGGAATTTCCATTGTATGAGTTAGGATCACTATGAATGTTAACTTATAGACTTTGCTTAATGATAATGTATAAATTCGTTTGACAGATCATTGTTGCAATGGTGGAGTTATTGCATTTACAATGTTGGATTTGAAATATGACACGGACTCGAGGACTAAACTGGTTACAATGATTGGATTTTTACTGGTTAGGATTTTGCTGAGACCAAGTAGGTCATAACATGTAAGTTTTGTCTGTTTTTCAGTCGGTGAGATGATAATGGTCTAGATGCAGTGTTTGATACAATTGAAGAGGTGGTCCTGGCAGCACAGGGTCTTCGAGAGGTGTCAGCTACAATTAAGGAGCTGACAAACCTGGCAAGTTTCAACCGAAGAACAACATTGTCCTTGACAGAGGTTGAAGCAGGAGCTGTTATAGATGCCTTTGCCTGTGTCATCTGCAAGGGTAAATAAAGTTTTGTTTTCTGTAGGCAGATATTAGTGCAACTCATGTACCTATGTCCATGAATAAAATAGACCCCGACACTATAAATAATGTAACCACTTATGCAATTACTGTATTTATTTATTTTTTATTGTTTTCTTAATCAAATTTGCAGATCCTGTGGTGGAGCCCATGGTTTCATCGTGTTGCCATAGCATTGTTGGCTGCAGGAGCTGCGTTGAACAATGGCAGCAAAATTCTTCATTTTGCCCAAAATGCAGAGCGGATGATTTTGAGAACAATACACAAAAACTCACTGGACTGTCAGATGCATTGGCTGCACTAGAAAACATACTGTGCCAGTGAAACTGTTCAGCATTTAGTTGTGCTCCTGCTGTTCTTCATTGTTCAGTTTTTTCCTCAAGTAATGTTTTAATGATGCACTCAAAGCACTTTTAACCTTTAAAAATGTTTATGCATCTTCACAGTGTTATTTTATTTTTCCAAAAATCCTCTTTCAGTGTTAGAGAGTACCCAATATTTGCACTATTTTATTTTGTATATTTTTTATTGTTTGTCTAATAGAAACATTGAAAATTAGGACTAAATTCTGTTGCTATTCTGTCAAACTTAACTTTAAACTAATAAAGCTTTTGTAATATTTTTCTATGCCTTTGTAAGCCTAGAAAGGTTAAATAAAACAGTTCAAAGAAATACATCCATCCATCCATCCATTCTCTTCCGCTTATCCGGGGTCGGGTCGCGGGGGTAGCAGCCTAAGCAGGGAGACCCAGACTTCTCTCTCCCCAGCCACTTGGGCCAGCTCCTCCGAGGGAATCCCAAGGCATTCCCAGGCCAGCCGAGAAACATAGTCCCTCCAGCGTGTCCTGGGTCTTCCCCGGGGCCTCCTCCCGGTGGGACGTT
>NC_051435.1:30830294-30844855 GCF_001649575.2 Kryptolebias marmoratus | reverse complement strand
TGTTAGGAGAGTGAGAACAATTTGCAAGCAATCCAGCTTACATCACATCTCAGCTTTAAAAGCTCAACTCCACACTCTCTATTTCTGAATTGAGAAAGCTCCTCGGATGAGAAGCGAAACGTCTTCAGCTACAGAATAGAAGTCCAGTTGTTTTTGTTTTTTAACTTTTTTTGAATTTACAGGTTTGCCACAACAGAAGCACATGGCAGCAGCTCCTCGGGGACTTTAGCTAAGCAGCCACCTGCTGCAAGTTCATTGGGTATTCCACTACCTAGGACATGATATCAAAGCAATACAGGTTAAACTGGATAGATTGGGAGTGGAAAAAACCAATCAATATTTTAAAGTGTAAATCAGTTAAACATACCTGGGACCTTGTGTGCATTCCATGAACGCACCACTCTGTCAAGTCCAATTTGGCTTACTTGACATGTCAGATTTGAGATACAGAATCTAGTGAGGTTGTCCTCCATGTTCACAACCTCTTGGTCCAGCAGGTGCACCAGAGCCCATTTAAGAGGATAGTTCTCACGATTGTTCCTCTGGCCACAACCTCTCCACTCGAAGGTTCTGATGATCCATATCCATGATGTTTTTAGGTGAAAAGGAAATTCAAAAGCAGAAAATTTAACAATTCATTATTGATTTTCTTTTAAAATCAGAACCCTCTTAATATTTTATGTTTGTGTGTGTGTGACACATACAAAGGTTTTGACTCCATTTTTACATTACTTTTGATGTAAAACTACCTAATAATAACATGGACAGTAAGGCAAATAAATGAAGTCAATGCATAGATGAAAATTGTTGAAAAGTATGTAGAAAAAAAAGTATGAACACTTACTTAAAAAAAAATATTAATAAAACTACTAGTAACATAACATATTGCACACCGCAGAAAGAATGTTGCACATGCACAGCAGTTCCACAGGGATTCTGAGAGAGCAGAGTCATGTTTAATAATGATAAATGCTCATCCCCGATAAGGGAATGTGACAGTGCATGAAGCACCAATAAATTCTATTGGATCTTCTTCTTCTATTGGATCTTTCATACAACCTATTGGATCTTTCCACCCTTGTTGATGCGGTTTGGAGGTATGGTGGCCTGTTGAGGTTGTTTCTGTATCTTGACAGCCTCCCCTGCATGTAAAGAGACAGGTAGAACTCCCTGCCATGATCAACCCAAACTTGGTCCCACATGCCATGGTTCATGGCCGCAGATCTGGAATAAAATAATGTTTATGTGACTCCATTAAATTTAACTAATTCAATGACTGTATATATTTAAAAGATAACATAGGACAGTTGTGAATATATTCACCTGTAAACATCCTCATAAATCACAAGGTTGATTTTCATTGGCATGGTGGAATGTGCAACAATTTTGCTGCTGTAGCCATCAACAGCCTAAACATGTGTAACTCCAAACATCCCAAGCTTTTCATTTTGGTCTAAATGAAATTTATGACCCATATATTCAGCCTGGTAGGGAGTTGGATTTAAATTACGAGCACCCTGCGGAAAAAATAAAATAATTAGCACACCATCTTCATAAAATGTTTTTATAATGACTCATTAGTACTTTACATTTTCAAAAATAACCAGTAAACAAACAAATATTGTACTTTTTTTTTTAGTTAATTGTCCTAACTTTATTTTAGGGACCATTTGAACCTGTAAAATCGAGCGTAATATAACACAAACATAATGATAACTGTTAAGTTTTGATTAACAACGACAGACTGTTATCTTCACTCATGTAAACCTATCAGTAGAGGTTGTATATATATATATACAGTCATGGCCGAAAGTGTTGGCACCCATGATTTTTTTCCACAAAATGAAATATTTCTCCCAGAAAATTATTGCAATTACACATTTTGTTATACACATGTTTATTTTCTTTGTGTGTATTGGAACACACAAAGCCACACTAGTGTGCCACACTAAGCATGGAGAACAGAAAGAAGAGAACTTGAGAACCAAAATTGTGGGAAAATATCAACAATCTCAAGGTTACAAGTCCATCTCCAGAGATCTTGATGTTCCTTTGTCCACGGTGCTCAACATAATCAAAAAGTTTACTACCCATGGCACTGTGGCTAATCTCCCTGGATGTGGACGGAGGAGAAAGATTGATAAAAGGTTGCAACGCAGGGTAGTCCGGATGGTGGATAAGCAGCCCCAATCAAGTTCCAAAGAAATTCAAGCTGTCCTGCAGGCGCAGGGTGCATCAGTGTCAGCTTGAACTATCCATCGACATTTGAATGAAATGAAATGCTATGGCAGGAGACCCAGGAGGACCCCACTGCTGACACAGAGACATAAAAAAGCTAGACTGTCAAAATGTATGTAAGTAAGCCAAAATCCTTCTGGGAAAACATCTTGTGGACAGATGAGACCAAGATAGAGCTCTTTGGTAAAGCACATCATTCTACCATTTACCGAAAACGGAATGAGGCATACAAAGAAAAGAACACAGTACCTACAGTCAAATATGGTGGAGGTTCAAAGATGTTTTGGGGTTAATTTGCTGCCTCTGGAACTGGGTGCCTTGACTGTGTGCAAGGCATCATGAAATCTGAAGATTACCAAAGGATTTTGGGTCGCAATGTAGGGCCCAATGTCAGAAAACTGAGTTTGTGTCCTAGGTCATGTGTCTTGCAGCAGGACAATGACCCCAAACATACTTCAAGAAGCACCCAGGCTGTATCCCATTGAGATCAGAGATTTAGGCATCCTAAACATGTATCTTTTTGGACTGTGGGAGAAGATGCAAAGTCCACATAGAAAGACCCTAGGCCCAACCTGGGGCTTGAACTGAGGACCTTCTTGCTGTGAGGCAACAGTGCTAACCACTTAACCACTGTGCTGACTTGAGGTTTATAGTAACTGTACCAGGTTACTGTAATTTGTAGACTCAATATTGATTTGGTCCCAGTATAGCATACCAAAGCAGAGTTGCCCTGAGATACTAAGTATCTTGACTAATCACTAATGCTTCCACATCATCTCCCTCTGAGAAAGCTTGCAAATCACTCTCCTCTAGAAATATCAAGCAGACCCTCCCCCTCTCCTCCCCCCAAAATAAGTCCCTCATCCACAATTTTCCTTCTCATTTGCACTTTGTCATGCTGATTCTCCCTAAAATAAAGCAATGAAATGAATCTATCATTGAGCTGATAATAAAAGACGATGGAGACACAGCTTCCGGGACTTTAGTTTGTACATTTAGCCAGAAAATGACTCTGAACTGTCACAAAGTGAAAATCTCTGATGGAAGCACTTGTGTGTGTGATCACTATGTCTCTGTCTATATGTATGTGTGTGCGTGTTTGTAGTGCATGTGTCTGAGTGTGAATTGCTTCCAGCCCCAGTCATCATGAATCATTGGTTTAAATGATCCTACCATGCTAATTCCTGCTGATTCCTTTCCATGCTGTTATTATAAAAGTCAGCACAACAGTCATTAACAGCAGAAAACAGCTTAAAACTTTACCCATCTGACTCCAGAATGAACCCAGCACAGCAAGCCATGAAACATGACCCTGTGTGGGTGTGTTTGTATGTGTGTGTGTGCATATGTGAGAAAGAGAGGGAGTGCGTGTGAGCTTCCTAATCCAGGATTTATTGGCCATTAGTACAGCCTGAAAGTCATTACAGTTCATTTTGCTGCCGGCTTGACGTTTTATTAGGACAAATACAGCCTTTTTGGATATGTGTATGTGTGTACTTGTGTGAATAACCATATGAGTATGCTGCAGTGTTTATCAGTGTGTTTGAGCATGAGTGCATGTGAGTGACATTTTATCAGGATAAATTTCCCCACAGGGATTGCAACCATAATTTCTGAGAGCAGTAAAAAGACTAAAAAGCCTCAAGAATAGATAGATACATAGTTAATAGAAGAACTGGCAGCTGAATACAATAGAAAAAGGATTCACGTGATGCAACGGATGGATGATGGCTAGAGAGAACTGAAATAAAAGATGGGCATAAGTTTTAAAAGGCAATAGTACTGGAAAGCACTTGGGGAAATGTTTGAAAAGCCATTTAAATCAGATAGGAACAGAAAGAACTTAATATCTAGGTGAATCAAAAGATAGCAGGTTAAATTGATTCATTTTATTTATTGCTTGTTACTGAACTGGCACTAAACCTCATACTTTATACAGACTAGATTTGTTGTGGGGTCAAAACTTATTTGGATCTTTACATGCTAAATGTTTCACATAACCCTTTAACGTTTTGTCAATAGAATGTAGTGTGTCAAACATTTTATCTTATTTGATTAAGATTATTTGCAAAAAAAAAAAACAACAACTTGTGACCTGCCTCATAATGCCTGCTGGAGATAGGCAACAGCTCTACCTGCTACCCTACAGGGAAAAGAAAATGGATGTATGGATTAATTATTTGATGACTTAAAGGGCTAAGGGGCTCACTCTAGATTTCCTGCACCGTCACATGACATGGGGCAGTTATGGTCCATAGTAAGGCTGCCTATTGGTAATTAGGAGTGTGCAGATTGCAGAGATGGAAAGAGTACTAAAATAACATACTCAAGTAAATGGACAGCTACTTTTTGAAATTTTACTCAAGTACAAGTAAAGTTACTTGAATAAAATTTACTCAATTAAAAGCAAAAAATAAGTCATTAAAATTTAATTTGTGTAAAATTTAGTTACTCTATTACAGCAAGAGGGTATCTTTCCTGCAGAGCACAAAAGAACGTTTTTTTTTTTTGTTGTTGTTTTTTTGTCAAACAAGCTCTTAAATGAAAAAAGCCTCAAAGTTTAATACGCAATTACAAAATAAAACATGTCTACACATTATATTGAAAACACTTAGAGGTCATAAATTTTCATTTTAGTTCAGACCATCCCATGGTGCTTAACTTGTTCAAAACAAAACATGTTTAACAAACCACACAGCAGCTGTTAGAAAAAAAACTTTTTTAAGACCTGCTCTGGTCTAGATTTTGATTACAGTTTATTCTTGTGGCTACAATAATACAGTTTTTGCTCAAAGACACTTGAAAAGGCATAAACACAACCTTTACAATTGGAAGGTATGAATATACACTCACCAGCCACTTTATTAGGTACACCTGTCCAACTGCTCATTAACGCAATTGCACTCTGTGCATCTCCAGGTGGCATACTTGCACATATACACCAACATAACATGAATACACTTTTCCTTTTATTTCTTCTTTTTCCTATACAATCAGTCTTTCTGTTTTTTCTGCTACACATACGCTCACCCACACACACATACAGTACATCTTCATGCACCGATTCACAAATAATCCTAATGGTTGAAGGTCATACAAACAGGTTATTATTACAGCAGTGTGGACTGCCTACTTTGATTCTGAACTCAGTCTTTTTTTAATAAAGTAAATCATGTAATTGATGTAATCTTTGCCACTCTCCCATAAAGTTTAGACTGATAAAAAACCCAGGTAACAGTTGTTGTAGATCAGTCTTTCCCATCTCACCTGCTGAAGCGTGGAGCTTTTTCAGTGTGGTCACAGGTGTCTTGGTGGTCTCTCTCATTATTCTCCTTTTTCACAAACACCCAGTTTGCGATGATGAGCTGCTCTTGATAGATTTACATAGATTTACTGTCCCATTTTTCTTCCATTTCTTGATGACAGATTTGACAGAACTCCTGGGGATGTTTAGGGCTTTGGAAATCCTTCTGTATCCATTCCTTGACTTGTACTTTTCAAAAGTCTTTTCTCTGATTTCCTTGGAATGTTCTTTTGTTTTCATGCTGTAATGGTAGCCAGAAATACTGGTTAACCAGTGAATAAACCTTCCAGGCACAGGTGTTCTTATAAGCCAATTACTCGAGACACATCCACTGGCCTCAGGTGATTCCCATTTCACTAACTGTGAGACTACTGGCACCAAGTGGCTGGACCTCTGTTGAATTAGGACAGTCATTTTAAAGGTTGTGAATATTAATGCAGTCATTTAAGTAGCATTAAAGAAGATTCTTTTTTCATTTTGTCTAACTTATTGTTATCTTTCAGTAATTGTTTTGTGAAAAGTTTATTCTGACTTCACTGATTCCTGGTTGTTTTGATATGTGTACAATTCGTGAGCACTGTTTTTAACACTAAATCAGTCAGAGAAAGATAATGCTTCTAGGCTCATAAAAGCATCATTCATTGCTGAAATTAGATATGTTTATTTGATTACTAAGCTTTTGAAATACAAAAAATGATAGTTGATCATTTTTATGTGTTCATTTATGTAATAAAAATTATTCTAGTACTTTGACAAACTCCCTCCCTTTTGTCATATAGGAGAACTGTACTTTGTTTGATAACAAACTGAAGAGAAAGCCTTGGGCAGGTGATAGCAATTTAGTTTGTTTTGCAGTTTGTTTTGAGTTTGCTATGTTAGGATTCTTCCCATTGTAGGGGCAAGCGTGGAATATATTCATTAATTAAATTAATTAATTATGCACTTCATGGGGCACCACCCATCCTGCAGAAAAAAAAACAATAGTGATATTACTGTTTAATAATAAATTCAGTCTCATAAATTCAAAGCATTTAAATCCCCTGTCATCTGACAGGAATCATAAAGTCATAAAGCGGGTTGGTCTATATCTCCTGGGGTTTGGTTGGGGTCCCAGGGGCTGCACTGGGCTCCGATGGGCGTCCCCTCCCTCTAGACCCCTCAGGGGGTTGGCCTAACAAGGGGGATGGCTATATGCCCTTTCACCTTGGACCTTCTGGGTTCCGGCTTCTGCGGTGGACTGGTGCCTGCCCGGTGTGTTGGGGGCTCTGGGTGGCCTCTCCTGCTTGGTGCTGGGCGGTTTCTCTGCCTGGGGCTGAGCCTGCATGGCAGGAGGTGGTGGTGTGGCTGGGTTGCGAGGGGCTGGTGCCCTGTGTCTCTCCCTTCTACCTCTTTGTCCTGGGGGCTGCTGACCCTGTGCTTCACTGGCGATCTATCTCTGTGCGGACTCGTAGCTGCCTTGGGGTGGTGCCCGGTGTTTGTTTGCCTGGGACTGCTGCTGCCTTCTGGGGCTGGATCCACCTGTCCTTTTTTCTCTTGGGTGCTGTAGATGGCAGGCCTTCTACTGTTCATGACACTTTCTTAACTGTGCAGCTCCAGGCAGCTTGCTAGTACACATACACCCACAGCACATGAACACCCCTTTTTTTTTGTATTTGTGTATATGCATGTATACAGTACACCGGTGCAGTATTCTCCAAAAAGACAAGGCTGTTTTGTTTCACTTAATGCACTTCATAGTCTGGTGTATGACAAAAGCTCAAAAATGGACCTTTCATTGACAGTGCATCTTATGTTCCAGTGCACCCTATAGTGTGGAAAATACAGTTGGCAAAAAACAAAGACACATTTCTGTCATAACGGGAAGTTGGTTTTAAACCCAGAGCCGTGTTGGCAGAGACTGAGAGGACTCAAAGACATAAGTAAAAGAAGAATACTTTATTATGCACAGAAGAACTGCAAGAATGACAGGAGGCCGGCAATGCTGAGGACGGAAGGAGAACAGGTGAGCGGGTAAAAGGATGAAAGAGAACTTGACTAGTCTCGTTTCTTACAGAGGATGTTCGACGATGGATATTGAAAGGAGGGGGGATTCCAGAGGCAGCAGAGGAGGAGACGTGAGAGTGGCAGGTCGGACCACAATCCGTAGCAGGGTGAATCTCTACAGTGGCTTGTTGGTCTGACAGTGGTCCTTAAATCATGCAAGGAGGCAGGGGCAGAGAACGATCAGAAAAATCTTCCTGAGAGGAACGAGGAGCAGAGAGCAAAACATGGGGTAAGTTAAACATGAATTAACAGCTCAAAGAATTAAGAGAGATTGCAAGCTAGCTAGAGATTGCTACCAAGGTACACAACGATCCAGCGATGAATTCTGGCAGGACTGGAGCTTAAATACCCGCCAGAAGGAGATCAGAAATCAGGAACAGTTGTAGTCAATTAACTCTGCCTCCTGCCTGCCAAAACCTGAAACACAGCTGAAATCTTCAAAATTCCATGTAATAAATGACATAAACCCAGGGTAATTGTCCAGTGAGCGAAACCAAAACCAAACACGGAGACGGAGCTAAAGGTAAGTGAGTTTATTTACAGGTGGTGTCAATATATACAGTGAGCAGGTCTCGGGAGCGGTCTGCAAGGCAAGAAGAACTGGGTGAGTCTCGGGTACGATTTTGGTCAGTGTTGTTCAGAGGAGTGAATGAAATAATGTCTCTTGTTTTCTTACAGATCCAGGAGATGTTTTGCTGCGTAGAGGAGGCAAGGAGAGTTTCCAAGGTGATCCAGGAGATGACGAGCCAGTTGTCTAGCAAAGGTAAGTATCCCAAAGGTTCCAGGTAAGTTCCCATGAAGGTCCGTAGTCTTGGCGTGGCAAAAACCTAAGTTTCAGGCAAAACAAAGAACTTGATTAGCACAATGAGCATAACCGAGGTTAGACACTGAGGCGGAGAATCTAACCCGAAAGGTTTGATGCTCCAGCGAAGATCTGGTCTCAGCCAGAGGCTTAAATGCTGGATGGTCTCGTCAGTGGAATTGGGATCACCTGTGGACTGAAGGTTAGTGGTGCCGCCCAAAGGCGGAGCTAACTCCAGATCCTCACAATAAAAGGCATCATATTAATGTCATATTTATCAGGTCTATCAACTTCCATGAATGGTGATTTCAAAAACTCAAAACCAAAAAAAAAGTATTTACTTTTTCTTGTTTGAAAAAGGCTAGTGGGGAGTAAATGCTTATTATTCATACCCTGATCTGACTCTTCTTAGTACTATATTAATTTATTCTTTTTAAGTTTATAGTATAACGATTATGTCACCCAGAAATCAATTTTTTGGTCATAAATGTGTAGCACCTCTTACCACTCTGTGGCATAAAACTAGAATGGAGGGTGCTTGGGTTCGATGTAAATCAGGTCCCCACTCTTTGTGTGAACCAATGTCCTACTTAACCAAAATCATGACCCAGCGAAACTTTTGGATTTTAGGCAAAACGATTTAGCCTAACTTTATTAAACTAAAGTCCTTGTAAAATGAACATTCAGTCACACGTGACCCCTGTGAGCTGTAAAGTTGAACTTATAATAACATCTGAATAAAAGTACCTCTATACATAAAGCACAACAAAAATACTATTAACAGCCATATTTCTTTTGAACAAAACAAAATAGGAATGTCCCCGTACATACAGTACACAATAATAAACACAGTCAGTCAGTCAAGTTAAATTTCAGTCAGTCTGGTACTCACAACCCCACTGTTTAGCACAATTGAGTGCGTTGCAATTCAAAGGAAAACATTGAGAGCGTTGCAATGCACTGTCTTGTGTTTCTCCTCACACCACGTGGGGTGCTGTAGCAGCTAGCTCACTTAGCTTAGTTTTTCCGTCCCCCTCGACCGCTCTCGTCCGTCTTCTCGTGTCTCACCCGGACTATTCTTCAAACTCTTCTCACTTCTCCCAACTCGTCCTGTCCATGTTGAGACAGTCTCTCTTTTTCCGGGACAGATTCTCTTCTTTGTTTTAGTCCTTGGACACTCGTCTCACCGCCGCGTCCGCACTGTCTCTCTTCTTTCTTTTTCCCCCCGTTTTCACACCGGGCTGACTGTCCCGCCCCCCCAATCACATGACCAAGCCAATAAAATTCACATTACAGTTTACAGCACACTAATACGCTCTCTTGCAGTATTTCAATAAAATAATGCTTTTAACCCAATTTACAAATAATTACTAAGTAAACATATTACTTAATAGCTGCCTTTACTCTGTATATTTTGTAAATATTAAAGCAACCTCTTACGGTGTTATTTTCAGAAATAACAATATGAACTCCAGCAGTCACAAGTGCTTTGCAAAAGCAAATAAACTAATGCCTAGTATATATGTTTTGCCAGTCTTAAACTATGTAGGATTTCTTTAAATCTCAACCTGTAGTAGCAAATTACAAACCCCTCAATTTACCACAGGGCTACAAATGTACAGTAATAAACTATTCAGTCCCTTGGATATTTCATGCTTTTATTCCTGTCATAAATAAATTATGTTCAATATAAACTGGCAATTTTGACAAAAACATTTTCAAAAGTATAGTTTTCAGTGACAAAGAAAACAAATTTCTACAAAGTACAACCAATAAATAAATATGTCATGTAAAGTAAGTGACAGATCAATTTATTGATCAATAAATGATTGATTGACCCATATAGAAATTAAATAATTAGATGGCTGAATCTATACACCCATATGGTTCATCAGACTCAACAGCTAAAGTGGAATCCGATAATTACAGGAAACTCTTAGCTAGACCCTCCAGGATTCCGTGATGTTGCGATCACAACTGTTAACGCAAAATCAAGCAAATCCTGCAAAATTGCAACTTTTTGCAACTTTGCCCAAAACACCGCAACTTTAACCCAATATTTATTGTTTCTAAAGTGATTCACCACCGTTTCTGCGGTCTAGTGTCTTCTTTGTGGGTTTGTGTAGTGCGGAATACAAAAAAACCCCAAATAACTCACGAAGAAGACACATGACGTCACATCCTGTTAACATCAGAATGCCGGGAGCAT
Source organism: Kryptolebias marmoratus (assembly GCF_001649575.2). Classification (NCBI taxonomy): domain Eukaryota; kingdom Metazoa; phylum Chordata; class Actinopteri; order Cyprinodontiformes; family Rivulidae; genus Kryptolebias; species Kryptolebias marmoratus. The sequence continues at coordinate 30,834,259 of NC_051435.1, read as the reverse complement.
GCAGGAGCAGCGACTAAAGCAAAAATACGCGCTAATGCTTCACATTTGCCCGCAAAGATTTCAGCAAAGAACAGCGCAAAACAGTTTCCTACCCAGCTGCAGGAGAGTGTGGGGAAGCTGTTTTGCACGTCCTGCAGTGTAATCATGGAACATAAATGCAAGTCATCCATTGACAAACACTTTGTGTCTGCAAAACATGTGAGGAGAGCTGCAGACGAGGGACAATCCAGAAATGGTCATGAATGTCAGTTTATAAGCTATTGAGGTGTCTGGGGTACATCTGTACTGTGTTGCAATGGGGCCTGACTTCCAAGTGGAGACATTGTCTTCAGCTACAATCCCTTCTTGGGAAGTGGATTTTGTTCTCCTAAGCTCACGTTGTCGAAAAGCAACTGCACGAAAAACGAATATGGAAAGTTATCTGTTGCACGTCTGAAGACCCCAGCTTATCATCATAAAAGGAATTGAATGTACTTGAATCCATACTGTTAAGGTCCGTCCCAGTCGGACGTGTGTGTGTGTGTGTGTGTGTGTGTGTGTGTGTGTGTATATGTTTTGTTCTACAGCTTGGTGTGGTAAATGTTTATCAAAAGAAGCAGCCCCGAGAAGAACGGGGGGATTTCACTGATTGGGCCAGAAGTCCCGATTCGGCACAGACTCTGTTATTTTGAATAAACTCTCACTATTCAAGAATAACTTATGTCTGTAAAGTCATTTCTTTTGATCAGTACATCGTTGCTGCAATTATGAAGACCCAGAAGAAGACACTTCACGATCAAAGTTCTCAAATAAAGCACCTTTTGATAATGTCAGTGTTTGTGTCATGGTTTGGTGTTTTGTGTTATTAGCCCAGGTCTTGCCACTATCCACCTCCCCAGTAACTTGCCACGCCTCCTTGTCTCATACCTTGCCGTTCAGTTACTTTCCAGTCTCTCATGCCACACCCACGTTTCCATGACTACTCAATCACTGCCATCATTCTCACCTGTTTGTAATCACTCACCTGCGCCCATTTTCCTCCTGATCCTCAGCCTTTAAATACTGGTCTCTGTTCTTCACTTGTCACTGGGTCATTCCGCTTTGTCCATGGTAGTCAGGTCTGGTTATGTCTTGCTTTGTTTCTTGTTTTTGGAGTTTGAGTTTTTGTTATTGTTAGTTTTGCTGCCTCGTCAGCCTTTTGTTTTGTCAGAGTCTTATTTTAATAAATTATTTTTTTGTGGCTTAAGATGAGTCTGCGTTTCGGGTTCGCCTCCGTCTCCTATGCTTTCTGACAGTTTGTTGGTAATTATCTTACAAAACTAGTAGGTATTTTTGGTTTATATATTTAAAGTTATAGTTTTTTATTGATTTTAGTAAAAAAAAAAATGCAACTTTTCATTGCAACTTTTAGGAAAATGCCCCGCAAAATCAGGCATTTTAGCCCGCAACAATCACAAAAAATGCCCACGAAATCCTGGAGGGATTGCTTAGCATACTGTTTACACTGAAAAAGGAGAAAATCAAATTTGTCTTTTAGAATTTTATTACAGAAATAATTTAAATGAATAATTAGAATCAACAAGAAACAATTAATATGCACAACAAAAATAAAACTAAGAGTTTTGGGAAATAATAGGAATAGGAAGGAATAACTATGAAGTAACTACTCTGTTTGCTTTCTCCACTATAGAATTCTGGACATTCCTCGCTACACTGAACTGCAGACACCACACCGCTCAATTTGTGTTTGGGTGTTTTGTCCTTAGGATGGACCAGCCTCTGTGTGAGAGTCCTGTTGTGTTTGAAATGTACTGGGATGTTGTGTTTGGAGAAAATCCTTCTGAGTTTCTCAGATACTCTAGCAACATAAGGTATGACAAGGTTTTTCTGAAAGAAGATTACAACATTTCAACCAGCCTTTCCACTGCCACATAACTCAACACAGGAGAGCCACCTCTTCAGAACAAGACTCAGCTGTTCACCTATACCTCAAGGATAAGACACACCCTTTTTTAAGGACCAAATTGTTCATTTTTTTGGACCGAGAATACAGACGGTTTGAGAAGGGGGTGAAGGAAGCCATCTATGTCAAAAGAGAGAAACTTTAGGTTACTTTCGTAACCCCGGTTCTCTGAGTAGCATGAGTGAGTGTTTCACAATGGGAATGCCCCTGGCGTCACCTCATCAGAAGCTACTATTACATTACGCCAGCCAGGATTGGCTGGAGATACGCTCGTCAGAGCCGGAGAGGGCAGAGTCCCTCCCCCTATAAATAGGGCTAACGCTGCACTGAGAGTTTATTCTAAAACGTTCACCTCTTCCTCGCAACGTCAGAGCAAGGAGGGTGACTTGGTGAGACACTCACTCATGCTACTCAGAGAATCGGGGTTACGAAAGTAACCTAATGTTCTCTTTCATAGCATTTGTTTCCTGTCTCACAATGGGAATGAAAAATGCTGACTCCCATAATGCTCAGCAGAACACCCACACTATGTGCCAGCTGTTATTTATTTTATTATTTTATTTACCAGCCACAGGTAACCTTAGTACTTGATGCTTACACTGAGTACTGAATGAGCCAGTGATGATGCTGTGACATCAAGCTTGTAGAACCGAGCAAATGTGTGAGAAGAGGCCCAGCTTGCTGCGGCACAAATTTTCTGCAGAGATGCCCCTCTCAGCAAGGCCCATGAAGAGCTTAAGCTCCTTGTACAATGGGCACACAGGCCATCTGGAGGCTGAAGCCCTTTAGAGGAATAGGCTACAGAAATTGCAGCAGTGATCCAGTGGGCAAGTCGCTGTTTGGACACTGGTTTCCCATAATGGTTCTCAGCTTAACAGACAAACAACTGGTCACTTTTCCTGACCTGTTTTGTTTTCTCTAAAAGGATATCTAAAGCACGTACAGAGAAAAGGTTGTGCAGCTTCTCCTGCTCCTGTGAGGAGAAAGGAGGGGGATAAAAAGCCACTAACTCAACTGGAGAATATGACCCCAACACCTTAGGCTCAAAGGCAGGGTTGGAGAGCAAAACCACCTTAGTTTTGTCTGGAGAAAACTTTGTACAACATGAGTGGACAGACAGAGCGTGGATTTCACCCACATGCTTTGTAGAGACCAATGCCAACAGAAGTGCTGTTTTCAAAGTTACTAATTTCAATTCCACTCAATCCAGAGGCTCGAAGGGGGAGGCAGTCAGCACATCCAGCACCAGGGGTAAATCCCATGATGGAGCCATGGGTCTCGAGACAGGGAGCTTCCTACGAGCCCCCCGCCCAGCCCACTAAGGGATGCTGACCTGCAGTTTTTCCCTCAAAACCCACATGGCAGGCTAAAATCACAGCCAAATACACCTTGATAGTAGAAAAAGCTTTTCCCTTATCGATCAGGTTCTGTAGAAAAAGATAGAATCACAGCCACAGAACACTGAAAAAGGATTTTCAGAATTTCAAAGCACCATTTTTAAAAAATAGACCAGTTTTACTCATACAGAGATCTTGTTGCAAGAGGTATAGAACTCTGTACTGTCTCAATGACACTCTGTGGGAGCCCTACAAATTGTAGATTGAACCACTCACGGGTCAAGCCCACAAAGCCAGCCTTTCTGGGTGGGGGTGAAAGATCTGTCCTCAGGCCTGAGACAGCTATCATAAATCCAGGATTGTTTGTCCAAAGAGCGAAGCCGAAACCAGACACGGAAACGTAAATAAAGGTAAGTGAGTTTTATTTACAGGTGGTGCGGATATATACAGTGAGCAGGTCTCGGGAGTAGTCTGTAAGGCAAGAAGAACTGGGTGAGTCTCGGGTACGATTCTGGTCAGTGTAGTTCGAAAGATGAAGGTAGTAATGTCTCTTGTTTTCTTACAGATCCAGAAGGTGAGTTGCTGCGCAGAGGAGATGAGGAGCGGTTCCAGAGTGATCCAAAAGATGACGAGCCAGTTCCAGCAAAGGTAAGTGTCAGACAGGTTCCAGGTAAGTTCCCATTAAG
>NC_051435.1:30823234-30827788 GCF_001649575.2 Kryptolebias marmoratus | reverse complement strand
AGAATGTCATTAATCAGGGATTGAAATACTGCAGGAGCGTTAGTGAGTCCAAATGGCATTACAAGGTACTCGAAGTGTCCGAGAGGGGTCTTGAAGGCAGTCTTCCACTCATCCCCCTCCCGGATTCTTACCAGATGGTAAGCATTACGAAGATCCAGTTTTGTGAAAATGGTGGCTGAATGAAGCTGTTGGTGGACTGAGTCTATTAACGGGAGTGGATACTTATTCTTGACGGTGATTTGATTAAGACCCCGGTAATCAATGCAGGGTCGTAAACTCTTGTCTTTCTTCTGCACAAAGAAAAAACCTGCTCCTAGAGGTGACGTGGAAGGACGGATGATACCAGAAGCAAGGGAGTCCTCAATGTAAGTCTTCATGGATTCTCGTTCGGGTCCGGAGAGGTTAAACAGTCGACTCGTTGGCAGTGGTTCTCCTGGGATGAGTTCAATGGCACAATCGTAAGGTCGATGTGGTGGCAAAGATAATGCCTTAGATTTGCTGAAGACCGGAGCCAGATGATGATACTCGACCGGTATCTTAGTCAGATCTACCTTCTGCTCGGGCTCAACTTTAGGGCCTAACGGTGGTAGAGCAGACTGGAGACAGTTCTGTAAGCAAAAGGGGCTCCATGAGTCAATCCTCTTCTCTGTCCAGTTTATTACGGGGTTGTGTTTTGTGTTTTTGCTCCAGTCAAAACCTCAGTGACAGACTACCCTCCAGAGAATCCATCTGTTCCACAGTCGTTCTCTGTAGCTCCTCCGCCTCTGGCAATCACCTGCCCGCCCGCTCTCCTGCATCCCACGCTTTCTCCAACCAGAGCAGAACACAGTTCCAGCTTCTATGCAATCTCACCTGGGACTTATACCTCAGTCACCAGGGTTTCTGATAACTACCCAATTCTGCCAAAACACTCCAACTTCGTAAGTTACTCTACCTTCTCAAATTTATCTGAGCCAGTCTAGATTTTCCCCTCACTGCCACAAACAGCCTTTCCTCTATGGAGGACCAAAAGCGCCATAATCAAAAATAAAAGAAGATATATATATATATATTGCTTTTGCCTTTTCCTTACACATGTGTTTCCATCAAATAATGTTTATATTTTGCTTTTGCCTTTTCCTTACACATTTCCTCCTCTTCTTTCATCACCGTGTGCATTTCTGCCTTCTCAGCATGCAAATCAGGAGGCTGTCTCCTCTCCTATTGGTCAATAACCAGGAAGGAGCAGGATCCATGTGCAGATTGATTGTTCATGCCTGCGCTCTCCGCTGTTTCAGGAGAATGCCTCATTTGAGAGGAAGTGAAGTCAGCAGAGATGTCTCAGACAACTGCAGAAGAGTTAAGGCACGTTGCTAGCTTAGCTGACAGCAACACAGTCAGTGATGACTATTTGTTGTTTCCCTTTCCCAAACCCCAGAGCACAGAGGAGGCGTGCTTTAATACCGCCCACACCCGTGCGCGCTCCCTTGCAGGTGTGCGCCCGATCGCTTTTCAGCACGACTTGTCTGACCAATATGAGAGGAGCTTGACCCAGGAGACAGCCTCCTCATTTGCATACTGAGGAGGCAGAAATGCACACGGTGATTAAAGAGGAGGAGGAAATGTGTAAGGAAAAGGCAAAAGCAATTTATATATATATATAGCTTTTGCCTTTTCCTTACACACACACACACATATACATATATATATATATATATATATATATATATATATATATATTTCTGCTTTTATTTTTGATTATGTCGCTTTTGGTCCTTCATATTCCTCTCCTTCAGACGCTGTTGAATCCAGAGCACTGAAGCTGCTCCGATTGACTCAATTCATTTCTAAATAAAATCTTTATTTGTGGCATTCAACTTCAAAGGTTCTCCTCATATGTGGTGCGGCCGATGTGGAGGTGGTTCCCTATGTCTTTTTCAGGCTTGGCCCAGCCAAGACCTAGGAGCCAAGGGTCGCCCACCAGACGCTTGTCAGCTAGCACTGCCCCTCAGACCTGTCTGCAGGAGTGGTCCCTGTTTTTTCTTTTCTAGGCAAGGTATCCTGATGCACATGTTGTTTGTCCATCAAGGTTTTTTTTTTTTTTTTAAAGTTTCAGCTAGCAGTAAAAGGTTAGAACAGTCCAACAATATAATCTTGCCAAGATGAGTAGAAAAGCACATTTGCTACCATTTGTTTAGATTTTAATTTATTTTTTAAAAAAGTGAACGGAAATTTGATTCTTTTTAAAAGAATGTAACTTTCTGCTAATGACAGCTGCCAATTATGCAAACCTTTTCCATTACCATACCACAAATTTTAAGAAGGTGCATTTAATTCTCCATGGATCTTAACTCTTCATATAGCAGTTTTCTACATACACAAAAGCAGGTCAGTTGTATAGAATTTATTTTTTGGATAGCTTAATGTAGAAGTGTGACGGTTTTAACAGCTGGTCTGTATGACAGAAATATATGTTCACTCAGCAAACTTGTGGAGCAAAGTCTCCTGTTGAATGAAAGTGCACTTGGCATAGAGGAAATATTTTGTTTATATATTAAGTTTTTCATGACTTATTTTCCTAACTTTACCAATTAAGATTATCCTCAGGGTAGTAGCACTCTTACTCTGTCTCTGTCTTTCTCTCCATCATTCCCTACACTCCCATAGCAGAGTGTCAATTAAAATGGCATCTGGTGTCATTGTCACCACTGATGAAATGATGCATTTTGCCTGAAAGCTGTAATAAAATCCCATTTTACTGCTCACCTTAAATCTCTGTAATAATTATTCCTTATTCAGCCTTTAGCCAGGGTGAAATGTTTAAACACTGTAAATAAATTATAAGTTTTCTATTTTGGACATTAGGCTAGTTTAAAAATCAGGAAATACTATGACATCTTTATTAGTATTAGTTTTTTATTGACTAGCAATGACAAAGGAGCTGTGGTAGGTTGGTGGTCAGTGCTGCAGTCTTGTAATACCAAAACTGTGGGTTCAAGCCCAGCTTGTGTCAGGAAGGGCAATATAAAACATGTGTCATATATTCCATGCAAGTTTGCTTGCTGTGGCAACCCCTATAGGTGGAAGCAGCCAAAAGAAGTACTAGCAATAATAAAACTGACCAATGACATTTGCATTCACATTCATTGTGATAAATGTACTTTGTAACAATTATCCAAATTTCTTTCATTCATATATTTGCAATTTTCAAGCTTTTTTTTTAATTTTAAGGCTTTTTTAACAGATGCATTTCAAATTTCTTGTTTCAAAAAACAAACCTTTATATCCATCCATTTCCTAACTCGCTTTTCCGTGCAAGGCAGGGAAGTTGGTGTCTATCTCCAGCAGTCACTGTACACCGTGGAAAGATCACAAGTCTGTCACAGGGACACACAGAGACAAACAAGTCAAACAACAATTCACACTCTCACTCACACTTAGGGACAATTTATAGTTACTGATTAACCTAACATAAATGTTTTTGGTCTGAAACAGAGTATCTGGAGAAAATATGTGCATGCACAGGGACAACACGCAAAGTCCACATAGGTGAAAAGTAATCCTTCAATTATCTATAAATCTTTATAAGTATTGTAAAATATGGATTGGACATGATACTTGTTTTTTATGAATGTAAGATCTGAGCTGCTCAGACTAAATATGTTTTTTTTGTTTCCATAATTTTTTTTTTATCAAGGAATGAATGTTACAATGTAATAAAATGTATTCAGGTTTGTTTTAAGTTCTTTTTATATGTATTTTGTAAATACATACAAAATATAATGATTTTTTTTACTTTTATGTTAGAGCTATGAGATTTATATTTAACTTTTCATTTTCACTTTGTTTTTCCTGTTTTAGTAAATTTAAATCTTCTAATTTAGAGACATTTTTATGTCATTTTATGTTACAGAACAGTTTTTTATTAATCAATAAACTAAATTTTATAAATGAAAACTAAATATGGTTTTAATATATAACCACAAATTGCTCAAAATCAAAGTTGGCTTTACTGCCCAAACATTTGTTAAAGGGATAAATTCACATAATTTGAACTTTTACTGCCAATATTGCCTTGAGGTACAATGTCCATCATACCAGGCTCATAAGCCCAAAAGAGATTGGTGATTGTGATTTTATTTCTATCGGCGGCTATTTTTTTTGTCATTTATATGACAAGCAGGTCAAATAAAACAAAAATGTGTTACTTTATTTTTATTTGGGATCACTCCTGCAAAAGAAAAAAAACAGTGTCTCAAAACTAGTGTCGTTTAACTTCAGGATGACACACACAGAGCTGCATGTATGCACTCTAAGTGGAAAAAAAAGACAAAGTAGAACTTAACTATCACCATGATTATTTCCCCTTCCCTGCTGTCCCCTCTGGGGAACAGACCAATCCCTTGTCACAGACTGACATCCCTCCCATGGGTCTCTAATGGTCTAAACACACACGCATGCACACACACACACACACACACACACACACACACACTCCCTAGAGTCTATTCACATGGAGCTGTCAAACATCTAGGTGAGAATGGCTGTGAACATCTGTTTCTATATCTGTGTGTG
>NC_051435.1:30822126-30823132 GCF_001649575.2 Kryptolebias marmoratus | reverse complement strand
ATTGGCAATAATGATGTTTAGTGATAAAATTACTATTGCTATTAATGGAAGATGAAGAGGATCTGAAGATGACAAATGTACCTAATCTAAATAATATATTTAGATTTAATGAAAGATAGAAGAGAATACAGCATTAAATACAACATAGGTGAGATAAATATTTTATTCAGAAACGTTTAGTGATTTGAAATTTCTTTGCAAATAATCACAAAGTACTCGATTACTTTTCAACATTGTGTTTATTGAATTTTTAACATTTTATGTCAACAATTTACAATGGACAACAGCCCCCCAGCACTACCACCACCTGTCAGAAGGGGGGGAGACGGAGGTGAACCCAGAACGCAGACTTATATTTTTAAAAGGAAAGTAATTTATTAAAGAAATGAAAAACTAACAAAACAAATGGCTGGCGTGGCAGCAAGAATGAACTAAAACAAAATCCAAAAACTAGAACTACAAGCAGTTATCAACGGGTTCCAAGCCTCCACGCTCCGCCCCTATCCGCGTGCTCCGATCCCAATGTCCCGCCGACGTGGCTCCGCCGCCTCTGTCAGCGAGCGGGCCAAGTCGAAACTCGCCAGTACGGTGCGTACTCAAAGGCACTTCGTAAGACGTAACGGTACAATTTGTGTAGAAAGCTCAGGGAGGAAAAGCTAACTGCCATTTGATAGCACACAGAGCCACAGAAATAAATACATAAAAAATTCAATATTCATCCATCCATCCATCCATCCATTGTCTTCCGCTTATCCGGGGTCGGGTCGCGGGGGCAGCAGCCTAAGCAGGGAGACCCAGACTTCTCCTCTCCCCAGCCACTTGGGCCAGCTCCTCCGGGGGAATCCCAAGGCGTTCCCAGGCCAGCCGAGAAACATAGTCCCTCCAGCGTGTCCTGGGTCTTCCTCTGGGCCTCCTCCCGGTGGGACGTGCTCAGAACACCTCACCAGGGAGGCGTCCAGGAGGCATCCTCACCAGATGCCCGAGCCACCTCAACTGGCTCCTCTCG
>NC_051435.1:30818247-30819768 GCF_001649575.2 Kryptolebias marmoratus | reverse complement strand
CAGTAACCCCTCAAGGACTCCAAAAAGGTTGGGTAATCCGAACTGCTGTTCGGCGCATAAGCGCAAACAACAGTAAGGACCCGTCCCCCCACATGTAGGCAGAGGGAGGCTAACCTTTCGTTCACCGGGGTAAACCCCAACGTACAGGCACCAAGATGTGGGGCAACAAGTCTGCCCACTCCTGCTCGGCGCCTCTCACCAGGGACAACTCCAGAGTGAAAGAGTGTCCAACTCCTCTCAAGGAGACTGGTTCCAGCCAGAGTTGTGCGTTGATGTGAGCCCGACTAATTCTAGCTGGAATCTCTCAACCTCACACACCAGCTCGGGCTCCTTCCCCACCAGTGACATTCCACATCCAAAGAGCCAGCTTCTGTAGCCGAGGATCAGACCACCAAGGTCCCTACCTCTAGCCACTACCCATCCAACATTAACATTGCACCCGACCCCTTTGGCCCCTCCTATAGGTAGTGAGCCCATGGGAAGGGGGACCCATGTCACCCTCTTCAGGCTGTGCCAGGCCGGGCTCCATGGGCGAAAGCCTGACCACAAGGCGCTCACCAACGTGCCCCACCTCCAGGCCTGGCTCCAGAGTGGGGCCCCGGTGACCTGCGTCCGGGCGAGGGAACACTGTGTCCAATAATCTTACTCATCATAAGGGATCTTTGGGCTGCACTTTGTCTGGCCCCCTCACCTAGGACCTGTCTGCCTTGGGTGACCCTACTAGGAGCATGAAGCCCCTGACAGCATAGCTCCTAGGATCATTGGGACACTCAAACCCCTCCACCACGATAAGGTGGCAGCCCAGGGAGAGGAAAAATTGAATATTCAATATTCATTGGAAAAATTCCAAAATATTCTCAGATGATCAGGTCTACATCTGTAATAATATGCATTTATCTTTATGTCCCTAGTTCTAATGCTGATTCAGTAAAAAAAAATGTTAACTGTAATGTTATACCACAATGAGCCTAAAAAATATTCATGAAAAATCCATAACTTATCCCGAAATTACCAAAATATTCTCTAATGACCATGCCTACATGTGGAATAATATTCTTTTATTTCTATGTTACTGGATCAAGCACATTCTTTATGAAAAACTGAAAACGTCATTTTTATGATGTCCAGCCAATACGCAAAAAAATCATAAAAAATTGAAACTTTATAAAAAAATGTTCCAAATATTCCCACATTAGTGGGATTATATGTAGAATACTGTTTGCACTTTAGGAAATCTCCACACTCAAGGGCTTTTTTACAAGAAATTGTTAACCTTCGTCGTAGCTGTGCTGGTCATACTGAAATATATTCAGAAATTTGTTAAAAATCAATAATGACTCAAAAAAATCTGCAAATATTCACAGATGACAATTATCATGTTCTTTTTTTGCCCAAATTTTCCAATCCACCATAGTCTAAAGGTTTTTTCAAAATAAAATGAAAACCGGCTATGTTGGTTAGCATTTATATGTTTTTCTTTATTAACCACAAGGGGGCACTCAAATTTAAGCAATATTTCTT
>NC_051435.1:30815807-30816482 GCF_001649575.2 Kryptolebias marmoratus | reverse complement strand
TAAATGTGACAAAATTTAGGCATGAATTTTTAAATGTGACAAAATTTAGGCATGAATTTTTAGCACAAGCTCGTTTACAAACGGCGCCCCACAAGATTGTGCATGGAAGATATCCTGCAAGTCTTAGCACTTTAAATTAAACAAGTGATTTTTTGTGAATTTTTCAAAATGTTGAAGGCTACACATACATTTTTGCACATAAGCCACGCCCACTTAGACCAATCATTACTATATTGATAACATAGTTTCAGAGTCGTATCCTGAAGATACCCACCAAGTTTCACATTAATCCATTCAGCCATTTTGGCAGTATAAACTTTACCCATTTGTAGCCCCCCCTAGGGTTGGATTAGGCTGAAAATCTTGAGAAATCCTTTATTCACCCTTAGGCACCACTGGTATAAAAGCTATTGATAAATTGTAAACTGTTCTTAAGTTATGCTCAATAAACTTTTTTTTGGAAAAAAAATAATTGTTTATGCATAATTCATAAACTGAACATTTTTTTGAAAATCCGTTCGTAAAAAGGCATGGTTCACAGAACACATCAGAGTAGAGATACCGTGCACACAACAATTTGTTGTAAAAGAATTTGCAAAAAGGCATTTTTTGCTGTAACAGCGCCACCTATAGGTCAAATTTTGCAACTTTTGCCTCAAACGTAGAGAGCGCATA
>NC_051435.1:30799330-30815707 GCF_001649575.2 Kryptolebias marmoratus | reverse complement strand
ATCATCTGTATCAAGTTTGGTGTAAATCCATCAAGTGGTTATTCAGATATAAACTTTATGAAATTATAGCACCCCCTATTGGTAAAACCGCATAAAAATTAATACAAAGTGGCAACATCTCATCCACTATTGGGATCTAAATGCATTTTCCATAATCTTAAAGTATGGCAAAGATATTCATAGTTAACCATTGTGCTAGCTAGCACTGAAGTGTTTGCTATTGTGTCACTCGCGCAAATGTCGAAATTTTTAAAACATTTTCATCATCGCTTCAGCAGATCGGCCTACAGATGGTATGTACCAAGTTTCACGTTGATCCAGCTTTTCATGTGGGACTAGTATTCGAAAGTAGGTTTTGCCTTTGTCACGCTATAGCAAAAAATCTAGTTAGGCGGAAGTGGGCTTGGCCAATGTAAAAAGGATGCAGAATCATTCATAGTTTCAGGCGCCATCAAGAATTTGAGTGTAGGACTTACGGTTTAGGAGCTATTCGCAAAAACGCATTGTCCTTTGTTATAGCGCCCCCTAGGTATGGGACGATATGATTTTTTTTTGTCTGAGTAGCGGTAGGGTATTTCTATCAGACTGTCTTGTTGGCTTTTCTCCATGAGTTTCTTGTTTTTATGGCCAACCAGTTTTACCGGAGAATAATAATATAATAATACACAATTTTGCATTGGCCGCCCGCTCGCTTCCGCGGGCTTGGAACCCTAATAACAAGGCGAGGCGAGGCAAGGTACAAGGGAGACTACACATGATAAGACAAGGAACGAAATGACCCAGTGAGGAATGGAGAAACAGAGATCGGTTTTAAAGGCTGAGGGAAAGATGATTAATAGGTTACAGCTATGAACATGACGAGGAGCAGGTGAGGTAGGCGTGGCAGCTGTGACCGGAAAACTACTGGGGAGGTGAATAGTGACAAGACATGAAGAACAAAACCACAAACTAAAACACAAAACCCCAAAAACAAAGAACCAAAACCACCGACATTCATGACACCACCAATTCGGGACCTACCCTGATTATGTGTTGATTCCTAAGGTAAGCAAAGTGTAGACAGTCACACATACCCATAAATACCTCCATAAAGTCATGTGTAACTGTGGAACAGTGGCAGCCTTGGCACTGCTGTCACACAATGATGCCTGTCTTATTAGCTGATTTACATTGCCCAGGGCAATTATTTTGGTACTCTGTGCTTTACTGGCCAACTTTACAGAGGGAAACTAAAAGGAGCCATGCATTGCTGGTTCCAGTTTCAGTCCTCACCACACTGGGGTTCCTTGGAACAGTAGCCTTTCAGACAAAGCTGACAGGTCGGGTATTTCATAGTCATCCCTGACCTGTTCCATGCCAGCTGTAGAAGTTGGCCTCATTCATATGATGCCTAGATATATTAAATTTCCTTACACTGGGGCTGAACCACTCCATCGATGTGCAGCAACTTGTTTCTTGACATGAACTATTTAATAAAAAAGTCTCTAAATTCTGTATTTTCAGTAGTTATGTTATTTAACACATGCATAAAGTTAGAAATCCATCAGACTCAAAAGTGTGCCACAAGCAGATCCATCTCTCAGTTCACTTAATTAATTAAAAATAATAGTGTATAATTTAATGTACAGTAAGTGGTGTCTAACATTATTGGATAAGAGGTGATGGACAGCCATCCCTTACTGATACAGCTTTACTGGCCAAAATCAGCCTGATTGTTTTCTAGTTTCAGAAAATAAAGGACATCTCTAATCCAACTTGTATATGTAAGTGGAGCTCCACATTTCCAGTTCAGAAGTATTAGCTTTCTTGCCAGCAGAGTTGTGAATGCTATCATGCCCTTTTTTAGCAGGAGAGAGACCAAGTGAAGAGTCAGAATCAGAATCAGATTCAGATCAGAATCAGAATCAGTTTTATTGCCATTGTCAATGAACAGGGTTCACAGACTAGGAATTTGCGTCAGTGTTCAGGTGCAATAAGTACAAATATAACAATGAAGAAAGACAAAGGCTTTTTTTTTTAAAAATAAAAACCAGTAATGACGTGGCCAAGGCAGAGATATATAGGTATTTAGATAGGTACATTTATTTATATAGCACTTTTCAGCACGAGGCAACTCAAAGTGCTTTACAACACAAGAACAAAATTACAGACAGAGTTACAGAACATGATAACGAAACAAAATTACAGACAGGTACAAGATACAATGATAACTAATTGTCTAAATAAGCTAGGCTAAACTAAACAGATCTAAGCATGACTAAATGTACAGAACTAAACAGATCTAAACATGACTAAATGTACAGAACTAAACTAAGCTAAAACTAAAACTAACGGTACTGAACTATCTAAAAGTACCCCAGGCCCGCTATACAGCCGAAGTAAAACCAGGCATATCTAAGCATGAGCTAAGACAACCAAAAATAGTAGCTAAACTAAACAGATCTAAACATGACTAAATGTACAGAACTAAACTAAGTGTACAGGAAGATAAAGCTAAACTAAACAGTACAGAATTTCTAAATGGTACCAGGGCTAACTAAAACAGCCGATGTAGTAATTACTAAGAGAAAAGAGGGAAAGAGGAGGGGGGCGGGGAGTGGGAGAGATGACAGAAGCAGCGGAAAGTGTGCGTATGTGTGTGTATTTGTATGTATAGACAGTGAGAAGACGGTGTGGTGTGTGTTCTGTGTGTGTGTTTGCAGATAGGTCCATGAATCACGTCACAGAGGCCATTGTCTTTGATAATGATGGAATAATATCAGCGAGCTCTGGACGGACACAGAGATGTAGGGGGGCAGTACAGAAGTCAGAGAGACAGAGAGAAAAGAAACACGTCCGCCTTCCACCAGGAGCAGAGAGGAAAAAAAGTCTATAGAGTTACGAGTTCTAACTGTTCAGGAGTCTGACGGCAGAGGGGAAGAAACTGTTCTTATGGCGGGATGTTCTGGTCTGAATGGACCAAAACCTTCTGCCTGAGGGGAGTGGTAGGAACAGGCTGCTTGCAGGGTGAGAAGGGTCAGCTGTGAACCAACCTGTTCTCCTCACAGTCCTGGAGACATATAGGTCATGGAGAGATGGGAGGCTACAGCCGATCACCTTCTCAGCCGAGCACACAACGCCCTGCAGTCTGTATCTGTCCTTGGCAGTGGCCCCGGCATACCACACCGTGATGGAGGAGCTGAGGATGGACTCGATGATAGCCGTGTAGAATTGCACCATCAGCCTGGCTGGCAGCTTAGCTTTCGTCAGCTGTCGCAGGAAGTACATCCTCTGCTGGGCCTTCTTAATAAGGGAGCTGATGGTTGGCTCCCACTTGAGGTCTTGGTTGATCGTGGTACCGAGGAACCGGTAGCAGGCCACAGTGGTGATGGGGGTGTTGTTAAGGATGAGGGGGGGCAGAGGGGCTGTGGCCTTTCTGAAGTCCACAATCATCTCTACTGTTTTCTGGGCATTGAGTTCCAGGTTGTTGCTGCTGCACCAGGTCATCAGCCGGTCCACCTCCCATCTGTAGGCAGACTCATCACTATCCGAGATGAGCCCAATGAGGGTGGTGTCATCCGCAAACTTAATAAGTTTTACAGAGTCGTGGCTGGAGGTGCAACAGTTAGTGTACAAGGAGAAGAGCAGAGGAGAGAGAACACAGCCCTGTGGAGATCCTGTGCTTATAGTCTGTGCGTCTGAGACAACTTTCCCCAGCCGTACGCACTGACTCCGGTCTGTCAGGAAATCTGTGATCCACCTGCAGGTGGAATCAGGCACGTTGAGCAAAGAAAGCTTGCCCTGGAGCAGAGCAGGAAGGATGGTGTTGAATGCAGAGCTAAAGTCCACAAACAGGATCCTAGCGTACGTTCCTGGTGAATCCAGATGCTGCAGGATGAAATGGAGAGCCAGGTTTATAGTGTCATCTACAGACCTGTTGGCTCTGTAGGCAAACTGCAGAGGGTCCAAGAGGGGGTTGCAGATTGCCTTGAGGTGGGATAAGACCAAACGTTCAAAAGTTTTCATGACTACAGACGTGAAAGCCACAGGCCTGTAGTCATTGAGTCCTGTGATGCGTGGCTTCTTGGGAACAGGGATGATGGTGGAGGACTTGAAACAGGCTGGGACGTGACATAACTCAAGAGAAGAGTTGAAGATACCTGTGAAGACCGGGGCCAGCTCATCAGCACAGTGTCTCAGGGTGGAGGGAGACACACAGTCGGGATTCCCTTTGTTAAAATCTCTGAGGATTATAACTACGGAGTTCGGGAAAGTCTGCTCCACGCCATAGACTAAGACCATACTCCAAACATGTCAACTAAAACATTAAGAGCAATATCCTCTCTAGTTACATTAGATAATGTAAGAAAAATGTCAGAACAGAATCTCTACATAGTGTAAGAGCTCCAAAATGTGTAAGTTATTGATGTGGCTTGTTGGCATCATTAACACAGAGAAGACACTGTCAAATATTTTTACAAACATAGTTTTAGTAAAGTGAGCTTGATGTAGGATCTGACAATGCATGAAACTATGCTGAGAGCAGATTGAAAATCTGTTCCCTCTTTAAAACCTTCCCCCAAACATCTGAAATTAACAGTCACAAATCTGTCTCTCATACAATTTTTAAAATAGTGGAAGAGTTTGAGAACTTAAAAATATAGAAAATATTGCCCCTCTCATTGATAAAAAAGATGTTGAAGAAATCAGAAGGTTTGAGAAGACATGGAAATTTTGGAGCTACAGACATATTTTCAAACTTGAAGGCATCTGAAAAAGTGTTCTTTAGGGATAAAGAATTTTATTTGCTAGCTGTTGGAAAGAAAAAAAAGTAGAACAAATTTACTTACAAGCTTCTTTGTGTTGGAGTTCTTCCCAGTAAACAAAAGGCTTGCTTCTCTGTGGCTTTGAACTACAGAGGGAAGGTTCTGACTTCTGTTGATGCTTATGCACTGAACATCAGTTTAGATAAACCTGCCTTCTTGGAGACTCTGGGTGGTGTCATGGAAAGGGTGCCATCTGGGCATTCTGTTGTTCTCCTGGGTAATCAGGGGAAGGATTGGGAGGAAAGGCCTCCCCGATCTAAACCCGAGTGGTGTTCTTTTACTGGACTATGCTAGGCATGGGCTATCCATAACGAACACCATGTCTGAGCATAGGGAGGTCCATAAGTGTATCTGATTCCAGGCCACATTAGTCTAAAGGTCAGTGATTATTTTTTAATCAGAATATCAGACCCATGGCCCTATGTTTTGGACACTTAGATAAAGAAAGGAGTAGAGCTGTCAATTGATCACCACCTGGTGGTGAGTTGGATCTGGTGGCAGTGGAGGCTACCGGACAGACTGTAAACACAAACAAGTAGTGAGGATAAACTGAGAACATATGGCAGAGCCGCCTGTTTGAGAGATCTTCAACTCACACCTCCGGGAATGTTTTTTACATGTCCAGGTGGAGGTTGGGACATAGAATCCAAATGGGCCATGTTCAGGGCCTCCATTTCAAATGCTGCTTTCAGGAACTGTGGCCAGAAAGGTCATTGGTGCCTGTCGCAGTGACACCAAAGAACCTGCTGGTAGACAACAGTTGTGATGGAGGCTGGCAAGCTTAAGATAAAGCTTTTAGGGCTTGGCTGTCCAGGAGAAGTCCTGAAATAGTTGACAGGTACAGGGTGGCCAGGGTGGCTTCTGTGGTTTTAGATGCAAAAACTGGGGCATGGAAGGAATTCAAAGAGGTTGTGGAAAATGACGTTTGACTGGCCTTGAGGAGGTTCTGGAGAACCGTTCAGCAACTGAGCAAGGGAAAACGGTCCCCATCCTACTCTGTGCTTAGTTTGGGTGGAGAACTGTTAACCCAGACTGGGGATATTGTCGGATATAGCACTTTGAGGATCTCCTTAATCTGGCCACCATGTCCACCTATGAGGAGGTGAAGTCTAAAGATTTGCGAGACGATGAGTTCATTATTATGGCAGAGGTTGGCAAGGTTGTAAACAAGCTCCCCAATGTTGAAGTGCCAGGGGTGGACAAGATTTATCGTGAGTTGCTGAAGGCTCTGAACATTGTGGAGCTGTTATTGTTGACACATCTCTTTAAAGTTGAATGAAAGTTCGGGACAGCTCCCTCAGAGTGGCAGACCAGGATTGTGGTTCCCTTTTAAAGAGAGACCAGAGGGTGTGTTTCAACTATCAAAGGATCACACTTCTAAGAAATTTCACTCCAGGGTCTTTAAAGGGAGACTCCAACCGATTTTTGAAGCAGGTTTCTTTTGTCCTGGTCGTGAAACAGTGGGCCAGATCTTTTCGCAGATAATGTGGTTCAGTGTGCATTGGAACGATTCCCAGCCAAGTGTGAAGTGGGTGGGATGAGAGTGAACTACTCTAAGTTTGAGGCCCTGGTTCTCAATCTGAAAAAGGTGGAATGCTTCCTTGGAGTCAGGGATGCCTCAAGCAAAAAAGAATTCTAAAAAATTTGAAAATTCTAATCTAGTTTTGCAAAAAAGTTATTAACAACACAAAAATAGCATATATAGCATATATAACTATACATTATAAAATTTCTAGTCTTGTCCACCATTTCTTGTCTTTATTTGGAGAAAGAGGAGAGCACAGCTCCATCCTCCTTGAGTGTTTCTTTGCAAACACTCATTTCCCATGCCAGGCCACTACTAGACGCTTACACACACATGTACACACACACCAGTTTCTCAAGCATGTAAACAGTTCCATTGAAAAATGGTGAATACTTTTGTTTGAACTTACAGTGAAATTGGGTTGGTGCTATGTATTGAAAAAGGTGAGTAACATAAAAAGCACTCTGCTATTCGCCATTATTACTGTTTTTGTGCATGGGCAGAATAGCTATTGACTGCAGCTATCTGTGGTGTGTCTGTGCGATTTCATATGTTGAGGCTTCCTTTCAAATGCAAATTGGAAGGGTCTGGAAAGTTCCACTCTGTAAACAGCTACTCAAAAAGCAATAGAAAATGCTTTAGGTGGTTGCCCTTAAGAAATAAACAAGTCTGGGGTCTGATCCACAGATCCTATAGTATGCTAAAGCATACTATATACATGGTCAAAAGACTGATCATCCCCACACCTCCACTGTACCCGATATGCTAACTGATGTATGAGTGAGATATAAGTGTTTTATATAAAGCCTAAAATACAGTGTTTATAAAAAGGATTCAACATTATGGATGTTTTATGCTTTTATTGCTATCATAAATCAGTCATGGTCAATATAAATTGGCCTTCTTTACAAAAATGTTTTTCAAAAAACCTTCAATGTCAAAGGGAAATCAAGTTTTGACAGAATAATACAAATTAAATAAAAATATTTAATGTAAAATAAGTGACTACATAAATATTCACCCTCTATAAAGTTACTGTCCTAATTTAACTCAGAAAAAGAAGAAGTCAGGGGATGGACACAAAGGGAATTCTAAGAACCTAAACATTCTAAGAGTTCTGTTAAACTCATCATCAAGAAATGGAAAGAATATGGGATGTGTAAATTTACCAAGAGCAAACTGAGTAAGCGTGGAGGAAAGAATAGTGAGAAAGGCCACCAAGACACCTGTGAGCACTCTGATGGAGTTACAAGCTTTAGCAGGTTAGATGTGAGACACTGAGCTACAACTTCTTTACTTATATTACCTGAAGAGCATTTCCAAGATTAAAGTACGAATGTCCCAGCAAGATCTAGAGAAAGTCATCCATGCGTATGTCTTTAGTTGCATCGATTACTGCAACAGTGTCTTCACTGGTCTGCCTAAAAATCAGACAGCTGCAGCTGATCCAGAACGCTGCTGCTCATGTTCTTAATAAAACCAGAAAGAGAGCACATCACCCCAGTTCTAAAATCCTTACACTAGCTCCCTGTAGCTCAGAGAATAGACTCCAAAATACTTCTGCTAATTTAAAAACCACTGAATGGCTTAGTGCCACAATGCATTAAAGATCTGCTGTTGTTGTATTAACTTTCCAGACTACTCAGGTCTTCTGGTTCTGGTCTACTCTGCATCCCCAGAACCAGAACCAAACATGGAGAAGCAGCAGCGTCTATGCTCCATAAATCTAGAACAAATTTTCAGAAAACTGTAAAACTGAGTTCTTTCAAATCAAGGCTAAAAACCCACTTGTTTAGAGTTGCTTCTTTTGAATCATAATAAATGGATGTGTACTGGTATCTCATTTGGTGACTGTATGTTGTTGTTTTTATAACTTTTTAATTTTGTGTTTTCATGATGTAAGCTCTTTGAACTGCATTGTGCTAAAATGTGCTATACAAATAAACTTAACTTAAAGGGTTTGCTAGAGGGCACATGGAAGACTTCACGGTGAATTGGAAAATATCTTTTTTTTTGTTTGTCTGTTTCTTATTTGCTCGTTCTTATTTTTAGTAAACAGGAAAGCAAAATGCATGCTGGTGTTGGGAACTCAGCTGCCTGAGCTGAGTTACATAAGTTGGTTCTTCAGTATAGCCTAAAACATGTGCAATCAGACTGTTATCCATCCATCCATCCATTTTCTTTACCCACTTCTCCATTCTGGGTCACGGGGAGCTGGTGCCTATCCCCAGCAGTAACTGTGTGAGAGGCCATCACAGGGCCACATAGAGACAAACGACCATTCACACCTAGGGACAATTTTAGAGTCATCAATTAACCTAACATGCATGTTTTTGGTCTGTGGGAGGAAACCAGAGTACCCCCACATGAGCACAGGGAGAACATGCAAACTCCACCTAGAAAGGCCCCAGGTCGGGAAGCGATCCTGCAACCTTCTTGCTGGGAGGCAACAGCTGTAACCACTACGCCACTGTGCCACCCCCAGACTGTTATACAAATATAAAATTGTGTGTTTCAGACAACCAAATATGAATATCTAAAGTGTGTTCATATCTGTATTTACCCTAGTATCCCTGTTGTTACATTACCTAGAACACATTTTAGTAACAGGTCAAAACAAGGCTTAAGTCTTACTGCTTGAGGGTAATTCAGAAATGGGATTTTGCTGAAAACCTGTCACCGCACTTCCTGCCCTTTTTTTTTTAAGCTTCAGGCAACAGCGACTGCTTATGGCAAGTCAGGGTGAAAGAATTGCCTGGGGATTCCTCACTAGTATTAAATAACAAGACCAAGTCTGTTTGTGTATGGTTGGGGGGTGTCCGAATGTGTTTCTGTGGTCTAAATGCTGTTCATTAAGCCTAAACACTTTATCCGGCCTCAAAATATATATATATATATATATCTGTAACAAAATACAGGGTACTAATAAGGGGGCAATCATAAGGGGCACCTTTTTTGATTATTAGTATAACAATAAAAAAGTTAAATAAATTACTTTAATTTAATCAGGAGGAACTTTCTTTAACCTCCTGCAGCCCTTGGGTAAAAATGAACCCTGAGGCCTGACACATTTAATCACAAACAATATTTATTCAGGGGTATATTTCCATTTAATCATTCATTCTAATAGAAACAGGCATAGCCATCCAGCTGCTTTTGGGTCAAAATGAACTCCAAGGCCTCAGTTTTAAAACTTGGTGACAAGACGTCCCCGATTTCTGGGGACAGTCCCCATTTGGAACCATTTGTCCCTGGCTAAGGTTCTCCCCAGAAACATCTCTGATTTTAGCGTTTTATGAATGAGAAAAAACAATGTTGCATGCAAACTGTTTTTATGGTAGCTGGGTAGAAAGCGCAAGTGAGCATGTTGTGTGCAACAGCAGCAATTACAATAGCTGGTTGCGCTGCTGTTAACATTACAGACAGAGAATAAGAAAAAGAGTTGAGCGTGCCGCCTTTTAAAAAGACAAGATGAGCACAGGGGGAGCTCTGGCGTGAGAGAGTGTGAGAAATCCTAACAGGATGATTAAAAAGTCTTTGATTTGGTACGGTAGCTACAGTGTCAACAAGGGTTTATCCAAATTAAGATGTTTTAGACTTAATTGGTGACCTTTAGTTTATATTTTCAAAGCTAGTTATAAGTTGTTTTGCTAGTTTATTATTGTGCTTTATGAACAAAGACTTTCTGGTTTAGGTGTGTTTGTTTTCTCAGTTTGGACAAATGAAAGTTCCGCAGTGACGGAAACTGAAAGAGACAACTGAATTGAAAATGATGAGGAGGTAGACATCATCATTTGGTTAAATGTGCATTTCTTCTGTTATACACTGCCTGGCAAAAAAAAAAGTTGCCACTTGGATTTGACTAAGCAAAAAGGTACGAGCTTCCTATTGGATAATTACTGCGGTTATGTTTCAGCTGGCAACAAGTTATTTAACCCCAACTGGTGCAATGAGTTGCTTCTCATTTCTTAAACAACCATGTTGAAAGACACATCCTGTGGTCGTGGAAAAGATGTCAGTCTGTTTGAGAAGGGTCAAATCATTGGCATGCATCAAGCAGAGAAAACATCTAAGGAGACTGCAGAAACTACTAAAACTGGGTTAAGAACTGTTCAATGCATTATTAAAAACTGGAAGGATAGTGGGGACTCATCGTCTTCGAGGAAGAAATGTGGCCGGAAAAAAATTCTGAATGATCGTGATCGGTGATCACTTAAACGTTTGGTGAAATCAAATTGAAGAAAAACAACAGTAGAACTCCGGGCTACATTTAACAGTGAAAGTAAGAGCATTTCCACACACAATACAAAGGGAACTCAAGGGATTTGGACTGAACAGCTGTGTAGCCTTAAGAAAACCACTAATCAGTGTGGTTAACTGGAAAAAAAGGCTTCAATTTGCTAGGGAGATTGGACTCTGAAGCAATGGAAGTGAAGTGAATTGAAGTGAAATTTATTTATATAGCAGTTTTCAGCAGCAAGGTGATCCAAAGTGCTTTACAACACAGAAACAACAACATAATCAAATACAGAAATAAAAAAACATCAATCAGGTCATTTTAGCTAATAGTAGGTTTGGTATAACTATAACAGGTAATTTGAGTAAACTAACAATCTGTAAGTCGGTCAGTGATGTATAACCTAATAGACAAAAATTCAATTATGGAATAACCTGGTCATTCAGTATATTCAGTAGGTCAGCTGACCTTTGACCTCATTCTTTGAGCACATACTGTTGCTGAACCTAGACCTGACCAACTGCAGCAACCCCAGATCATAGCACTGCCCCCACAGGCTTGGACAGTAGGCACTAGGCATGATGGGTGCAGCACTTCACCTGCCTCTCTGGAGAGACAGGTGAAGTGAAGGATGTGCTGGACAAGGCTTTGCGCAGTGGTCAGAATCTACCATCATCAATGCAAGATCTTAGTGAAAATTTAATGCAACACT
Source organism: Kryptolebias marmoratus (assembly GCF_001649575.2). NCBI lineage: Eukaryota > Metazoa > Chordata > Actinopteri > Cyprinodontiformes > Rivulidae > Kryptolebias > Kryptolebias marmoratus. The sequence continues at coordinate 30,804,428 of NC_051435.1, read as the reverse complement.
GGACAGAAATACATCTTGTGACATTGGAGAAGCTTATCAAAACAATGCCACAGTGAATGTGTGCCGTAATCAAAGCTAAAGGAGGTCCAACAAAATATATATTTTTTGGCTAAATATAGGATTTTTGGCATTTTATCAGCTGAGGAAAGTAGTTAAATAATTAAAAAAAAAAGAATATATATAATAAATTTTTTACTCGGATGACTCCAGTTTCTCATCTAAAACTAACCAACTTCTAAACTGTATCTGTAACAAAAATTTAATTTTATTTGTGAAATTGTAAATTGTCAGTTTGTTATATGTTTGTAGAGTGGATTGTGATTATATAATGTCTCTGTTTTAGCGTAGTGTCTTAAACACACCTATGAAAGTATATACATGTATACACACATGCTCAATTACATTAAAAAACCCTTTAGATTTATTGTAGAAAACTAATATGCGTATTAAATTAGTGGATACAACTATATTTAAGACAAGAAAATACTAAATCTACAGACTTTAGAAGGAAGATGGAGTTGATGAACTGCATGTTTTTGAAACTGTTTAAATTAAGTTGGTGGAACTGAATTTGGGAAAGTAACAACTTAAGAGAGCATTGGGGAGAGTTACCAGGAGAATTACTACCAAGATAAAAGATTGTGTGTTTCTACTCTAGAGGTGTGGGCTGAAATGGTTGGGACTGACCTTCTCAGGTATAGTCACCAATGAATCCTGGCAGAGCTTTAGAAGTGTGGAACCCACAGGTATAGCATCACAACTGCCCTTTTGAGTGAACACACAGTGGTGGCAATCTGGCTTTTACCAGTTGGTCTGATGAACTCTGCAAGTCTTTCAAGTCTAAAGGTTGGCCAGCAAGCCACCAGCATCTCTTCGGCAAAATGAGAGTTATAAGGTGCTAGACTAGAGTTAAATTCACCTTTAAGCAAACTGATGAAGCACCACTAGAACAGAGAACATGATCTGGAAAGGAGCTGAGCAAACCTATAAGCAAGAAATGTGTCAGAACACAGAGGTGGGGCGTATTTACTCAAAGAACTAGGAAAATAACAAAATGCAATTATACTGGAGTGGAATGACACTTAAACTTGATTTAGCACTAGGACGCTGCCTGAGACAATGAGATGAGATGAGATGAATACCCAAACAGTTTTAACAACACTTAAAAGACATCTACTGCTTCTTCTTCCTGCTGCTCTGGCCCCTGGCCTGGGGCTGATCTGCGGTCGTTGTCGGGCGGGTGGGGCGGTGGTGTGCACCTTGTGGTGGCGCAGGGTGGCTGGCGGGTTGTACTTGGTCTGGATCGGTGGGTGGGCTCGGATGTGGGTCCCTGGTTGGTGCTGTTGTTTCATGGGCGGCCTGGGGTTGTCGGCGTGGACCGGGTGGCTTGGCGGGCTCCCTGTTCTCCTACCCTGCTGGTCGTGCCATCAGGGGGATGTCGGCCTTCCTGGTTGGGCGTGCCACAGAGGATTGTAGGAGGAGCTGTGGAGGGGTCACTTCCTTTTTCGGGTCTGGGGCCACTGGGGTTTTGGTTGGTCTGGTGGGAGCAGTGGGGCTGGGCTTGGTGGTGGCTGTCCTGGGGCTGAGGTTGCAGGGATGGTGACAAGGGGTTGTTTATGTGTTTGAGGGGCATGGTGGGGGCTGTTGGCCCCAGGTGCAGGCCTCCTGCTGGGGGTGCTTGGCGGCAGAGTCGGCCCTGTCCTTGTATTGGGTTGGGGGTTTGGCGTGGTTGCGTGACTCAGTGGTGCCTGTCTGGTGCAGTTCCGTATGGGGCTGGGGTGATATCGTGTAGGGCTGTTACCCTGCTGTTGCGGCTTATTGTGTGATGGGGGGTGGGATGCGGCAGAGCGGTGAGGTGGGGGTGGTGTGCTGGGCTCGCGCTGGTGGGGTGTATTCTGGTTGGCTCTTTGGACCCGGGGCCCTCCTGCGGGGGCGCCCACCTTTGTGGCATCTGTGTTCGGGGGTGCGTGTTCTGTGTTTGTGTGCTGGTTGGGGGTAGCTCCTTGGGGGGTCCTCGGGTCTTGCGGGGGAGGGGAGGTCTGTGGGGTGGGATTGGGGCTTGCTGGGAGGTTGGGCTGCTTCGCCCTGGGGCTGCTCTGGCTGGCTGGCTCATCGGGGCTGGGTGGACTCTTCCTGGCCTGTCTCTGGATGCGGTCGGGGCTGGGTGGACTCTTCCTGACCTGTCTCTGGATGGGGTTGGGGCTGGCAGCTGGACCAGGGCTTGTCCGGGTGGCACCTGGCTCTCGTCTTGGCTCATAGAATACTCTGCCCCTATGACGGGGGGTTGGGCTGTCTGCTCGTCTCCACCCCAGAGAGAAGGAGACCATCTCCTGGGTCCAGGAGTAGGCTGCCCCTTTGGGGGACGTCACCTGGACCTGGGAGTACAGAGTGTGTATGGGGCAGTGACGTTCGGTGAGGTTCATTGTTGGTGAGGCACTGACTCCTTTAGAGCCAGATTTACAAATATATAAACCCAAAAGGGTAGCCTATTCAATTGGCTGCTGGTTATTTCATATCTCATCAGCGTTCTTCACACACACACACACACACACAAACCCTCTCTCTCTCTCCTTCTCTCACTTACTCACTCACTCACTCTCACACACGCGTGCGCACATGCGCACAGGTACGTATTAAAGATAAGAAAAAACGTTACAATTACCATTTTGGCAGTCCGATGGAGCAAAACACAAAAATTAAGGGCTCGCAGCAGTGCACGTGACTTTCACTCGCCTCTGCGTGAAAGGACAGCAGCAACAAGCACCCGTTGGCTCACATACGCCCCCTTCACTGCCTCACCCTGTGCCTTTTCACCATGGTTTTATGTCCCCTCAGCAAAGCTAAATATGTCACTAGCAAACATTAAACGTAAATGGTTAAAGACATTAGCCAGACTGTGGAAAATCAGGATATATAAACCATTATATTGGCGACATGCAGCAATACGGCGACAGGCATGGGACAATTGCATGTATCAACCCAGTTTGTGATGGATTGCGCAATCAGAGGTGAGGCTCGGCTCGTTGCTGCCGCACCTCACGTTTCACCCTCATATTTGAACAGGAAATATGCAATTTCAGCGATTTTAACTATAAAAATGCATTTTTAACTGTAAAAATGTTCGAAAATTAGTCATACATAAAGATCAGTGGCCAAATATTAATATTCATTTTATGTTATAATTTTTTTTTCTTGTCTTGTCTTGTTTCTTCTCACCTGCCTCCCCTGACCGCACGTCCCTGGTATGGGGGTGTGAGTAGGTGTGTTATGTCTTTTTTTTTTTGGTATATATTTATGTTGGACGAGTGGATGTGAGTTTCTGTTTGTGGGTGGGAATGTGTGATTTGTGTATGGCTGTTTATCTGTCAGGTTGGGTTCTGGGCTGCCACCTCTCCTGGATCATCTTGGGCTCCTCATTAAAATGTGGGGCCAGTATCCCTCCGTCACCCCCCCCCTCCCCCACTGGTGGTTGGTGCCTCTGCCCGCCGGTGCGTGGGTGGCTCTTGTCGGGGGCTGGGTGCCTGGGGTATGTGCCGGCTCGCCCTGGTGGCTGCTTGCTGGGGGCCTGGGTGCCCGGGCTCGGTTGGGCCACGGCTGGGGGGTGGTGCGCCCTCGGGGCTCACTGTCCATGGCCGGATCTGCTCTGGTGTAGCGGGTTGCCAGCGGGGCCTGTGGGCTCATTGCTGCGGCCCCCAGGGGCTTCTGCATCATGGCTGCCAGGGGTCGCCTGGAGCTTGCCTCTTCTGCCCTTTTGGGTGGGGTCCGGTTGTCCCTGATCAGGGCCCCCGGGGCTCTGGGCTTAGGGGGCCGATGTGTGTCTGTGCCTCCACTCCTCCTCATGCCGTCCTCATGTCCTGGGGGGTGTATCTGGGTCCCCACACTCACTGCCAAATATTCTTAAGGAGAAACCTTATAGATACATATAGATACACATACATGCATATCTAGATTCAGGTGTCTGTCAGATACACCTTCAGTTGGGCTGCGGTTGTCACTAAATACCCTCTTGTATTACCTGGCTCTGTGTACTTTCCATTGAAGTTATAATTATCATCATATACTGCATATGGTTTTTGTTATTGTGGATTCTTTGTTTTGTTTCCTCTTTCCGCAGGTCCTGTGGCAGAGTTCAAGGGTGTTGACTTGTTTTATCTCTATGGTTTTTCTCTTCAAACCTTTTCCTTCATCTCTTTTCCCCGTTCTCTTTCTTCTTTTTTGTGTCCATTACAATTGAAATAAACCCAAAGCAATTTCTAATAAAGTTTCATTTACCAAGAGGAACATCATGGCGAAAGCCAAAATGTTCCACTTGTGAAAGCAAATCTGTTGGGCTTTACCTTGACATTCAGATGACAATTCTGAGTGTCACACAGCTGGACAGGACACATTAAAAAAAAAAAAAGACAAAAACAAAGTGATGATACACACAGCAAAATTCCACCTCACTTCTTCCCCACATAGCTGTTTCAAAAAAGGGACCTGGCTATATGTGCAGGTTTTTAACAAATTAAGACACTGGGGTCTTGTCACGTTTAAGAAAGAACTGAGTTATTATGGGTCTTGCAGGAAAGGGAGGGAATAAGAGACCAGATTAAATTGAAATTAAAGTATTTTATTGGCAGTACTTACTTGTCTTTAAGAAAAGAAACATTTAATACACCACAAACATGTGTAAATGATACTCCTATCAATATACTGACTATTTAGCTTAGCTTAGTTCTGCCCTGCTTTCTTTTTCGAAGCCTCTTTTTACATTTTTTCTAAAAATTTAAGGAATATGGATCTGATCAGCTGGTTTCTCAACGCAATTGATCAAATTTTCTCGACTGGGTGAAGGAAAGTCTAGTCTCGGGATATGTCTCGCTGGGTATACAGTGGATTCCTGGCAGGAGTGGAAGACTGTGTACCCACCGACGTGGAGGTTCCTTTTATATTTGGGTTTTTGATAACAGGATTTCTGCTGTTTGGACCAGGCAGTTACCTGGATTATTGACAAATTCATTGATGGGTTCACGGATCGACCAGCACTCAGACTGTAAACAGGAGCGAAATTGCAAACTACTCCGAACTGGCTGATATTCCATCATCAAAGACAATG
>NC_051435.1:30798046-30798807 GCF_001649575.2 Kryptolebias marmoratus | reverse complement strand
TAGTTTAGTTTAGTTCTGTACATTTAGTCATGCTTAGATCTGTTGGTTTAGCTTAGCTTATTTAGACAATTAGTTATCATTGTATCTTGTACCTGTCATTATCATGTTCTGTAACTTTGTCTGTAATTTTGTTCTTGTGTTGTAAAGCACTTTGAGTCGCGTTGTGCTGAAAAGTGCTATATAAATAAATGTACCTACCTACCTACCTACCTACCTACCTGAGAATCTAGACAAAGCATGGGAAAGTGTGTTCTGTGCCACAAGTGCATACTACTGCTACAGAAATAATAATAATTAGAAGAAGAAGAATTAAAGACCTTACATATTTGAAGGAAAATATATCACCTGCTGTCTTACATGTCAGACTTTAAAACTAAAATCATCTTTGTTGTGTTCTGAGGTCTACAGAGTGAACACATTTATGTTGCTGTTGTTACTTTTTGTCACTGTATGATAGTGCAGGACAGAGGAGCATGTGTTAGGAGTGCAAAAGAAGAATGAGACTGAACAGTTCTCTCATGGCGTTTTGTGTAATAGTATGCATGTAACAAAGTTCGTGAGTTTATTGGCTGTCTCCATATTACATTTTCAGCCGCCACAACAATCTTATGCTGACAAATGACAGAATTGGAACCATGATGTTCAAACCTCATAAACTGTGTGCAATTTCATGTAATACACTCCTGATCAAAATCGTAAGACCAGTAAAAACATTGCAAGAATTTGCATTTTGCACTATTGGATCTTAAGAAGGTTCTAAG
>NC_051435.1:30796064-30797946 GCF_001649575.2 Kryptolebias marmoratus | reverse complement strand
CTTAGAACCTTCTTAAGATCCAATAGTGCAAAATGCAAATTCTTGCAGTTATTTAACTGGTCTTAAGATTTTGATCAGGAGTGTATTGTGAGATCTTGCAAGATGTGTTAGCACTCAGAGTATACCAAAGGGATGACTACCAGCTGCTACTACCACCACACACAATTTAGCTCAACGTTTGTAAAACTGAGTGACTTAGACCTACTTCTGTGTTGACTAATGTCAGTCAGCTGTGTTAGATATTTTGCAAACAGACACAGTGCTCACTCTAACAGTTTTAAACAAAGACAAAAGAGTTGCACTAGAAGTATGTGTTTGGGATGACTGTCATCTACTACCACACCAGATTTATTTATATAACTGTAAAATTGGCTGAATTTGTGTTTTCTAAAATCAATTCGCTGTGTGTAACACAGTACAAAGGTCTGCCTGAAGAGAGCCAAGTTAAGTTAAGAGAGCCAAGTCAAAGTTCCTGATTTTGGGGAGCTAAGGAAAAAAGCAGTTAAGAAAAGATGAAAAAAAAAAAAAAAAAAAAAAAAAAAAGTATAAAAAGATAGTGTATTTTTAAGACACCGATCAGCCAATAATTAGTGACCTGATATCACTCATTCTACCCTTACTTCTCGCAGGATATGCATTTACATTTATTGGCAGCATTAGATACAGTCTGGGTTTCCCCTCTATGTATTCCCTGCTTTCTCTATTAAGTTGTTTTATTGCTGCCATGCCAGCCCTTTGTTCTAAAAAAGTTTATTTTTGACCAAGCCTGCATTCTGGAGTCAACCAACCTGCAAAATCATGACAACTTCCTGTTTTGGTTATGTCCTGGTTTTGTTAAGACTTTTGATCCACAGAGAGAAATTTCAGGAGACCGAGAATCAGATAAATAAGTTTATTGGAATAACAGGGTAAATGGCAAAGGGGAGATCAGGAACTGCGACAGTGGCACAAAACGGGTTCTCTGAAAAAGCCGGGCACAGGATTAGGGCGGGATGGAGAGAGGAAATGAATACAGCAGGCGACAGGCTTACTTGTGAGGGTGCGGGTTGCCACCGGGAAGAGTCGAGTTAGATCCGGGATTGTAGCCATGAATTTGTGGCAGTGTTTCGGGTCCTTCCGGGCAGATAGTAGTCTTGAGAGGACTACTGCAGCTGCTGGGTGGGCAGGACATGCAGTGGAGAGCGGTTCCAGTCTGGATAAGTTATCCTGGAAGACTTTCAGTAAGATGACTTCTGGCTTGGGTGAGTTTACATTAGTACTCATCAACAGACACCTGAAGGATCATATACAAAATTACTAGGGACATACAGGAAATTTTCAAGAGCTCAGGAGAGGCTGGAAGTACCATGCATGAGTAATACTCCAGCAAAGAGTAACTGGAGTCCTGCTCCTCTTATGCAACTTAGATAACGAGGCTGATGATCTGCAGGTGCACGAACACTGCACCTGCAGCTGATGACCCAGTCCAGCAACAAGTTCCAGGAGTAGCCCTCTGGTGGAAGAACGAAAGTTACAGTTGTAACTACGGTTCTATGAATCCCGGATGACCGCCAGAGGCGGTGCTTCAAGCACTGGATGACGTATAACGACAAGGTCACGAGGAATCTGCAACACCCAAAGAACAACCACTGCTCCCCTACCTCAGTGGGATATAGCTGGATGCTGCTCCAAGATCCCCTGAAGGGGATGAGGCACAGCCACATTTACTCTGTAAAATCGAGCAAAGGTGTTTGGTGATTTCCAGGAGGCCGCACTGCATATAACATCCAATGGCACCCCAGTCATGGCAGCAAATGAGGTTGACATGCCCCTTGTAGAGTGGCATCTCACTCCTGCAGGCAGTGGGCGATCCTGCAATGCGTAAGCCTTAACAATTACATCC
>NC_051435.1:30760245-30793968 GCF_001649575.2 Kryptolebias marmoratus | reverse complement strand
AGGAGAGAAAACACAAACTTACCAGTTGTCGCAGCAACAGCCACTGATTCGGTAAGCAGAACTCGTTCGTGCAGCCCCTGGAGGGCGAGACTCACCCGCAGCTCCGACCACGTATGGTCACGAGGCTACTAGCGACGAACGAGACGTATTGGAAAATACGGAGGTACAACAAACCTGCGCGCGAGAAGAACAAAGGGATTGAGTGCTGGTCATCACGTGACTATATAGAGTCACGTGGGTTACCGGCAGGTCACAGGTGACTTTGTCGTGATTAGTACTCGACCTGCGCATGCGCAAGAATGATCATTCAGTGCTTGAATGAATGAGAAAGTAACCAACCACAAGCCCGAACCCTGACAGGTTACCATACTCGAGGCACACAGCAGCAGCTGTTTTATGAGAGAGACTGGCTGGCCTTGTGTGAAAATGCATGGGTAAAGATAGGACACTTGTAAGAGCCTGAGAGAAAGAGGACTGATGCATTTCCCATGACCATGCGGATGCTAAGATTTACTGAGTTTGACAATCCAAGGAACTGAGATGAGTCACTGGATCAATCAAATACATGAAAACCTTTGAGAACTTTCCACTGGACAGCAAGCTACTGCCCATATGGAACAGAACCAGTTATCTTTTATGCCCAGAGTGTGGTAAGACAGACTGCACTTTAAACACATTAATAATCAGTGTACAGGCTCGTCCACTTACCCACTATTCAGAAATTAAACTGGAGAACCTAAACAGTTAAAGGTCAAACTTTATTTTTTAAAATTTTAAATTGTTTTCCATTTTGTATGAAAGTGTGCACATTTTGTTTTATCTTTGAAACTGTGATTATGTGGTTTTCTATATTGTTAAAAATTATTTACAATACACTGTTGACTTTTTTCCTAATACAGCTCTGAGTGTGGTTTATTATAGTTACCTACCCTCCAGGCTCCTGTCCTACCCATGATCTTCTGATCTGGCCTCATTCATACATTTAAACTAACATTATGTGTTCTTACTCCGTGCTTAGCCAAATAATACTTTGTTTTTTAGTCAGTCAATCGCTACAGTCTACACAAATCTTGCCAGGAGTCTGCCCCATCCACTCTCCCCTTAGTTTTGAGTAACTGTAGTAAAATAGTTAATCAAGTGACATGCTTGTTTGTTTAAAATAGATTTCGTTAATAAGGTGCTAAGGTCTCAAATTTTGTCATAGTAAAATGGGGTGACAGGATCAGAAGGCAAGAATGACATTTTATTATTTTTTTTTAAAGAGTATGGTTCCATCAAAAGTATCCTTCCTGTGAATGACATCTCCTATGAGTTTCTTAACAATCAGATTGTGGTGTATAGTTTGGGAGTAGCATTACAGACATTAAAACATGATCCTGATGTTTTTTTATTGTGTTCAAGTTATGACAGATGTTTACACACAAAAAGTAGAGAAAATCTTTACTGATACTTACCTGAGTGAGCTAAAGAACATAGCCAAGTTAAGTGGAAAGGGCTTTGAAGGGGTGTTAAGAGAAGTAATGTCAAAAATAGAGAAGTGAATTGGATCATTTGAGTTGACTGAGGAGAGTAGGCATGTCGGGGAGACTAAGGCCAATAATCAGATTTCAGAATCAAAAAAGGTACTGTTTCCCTCCAAGATTCAGCTTATATCCTAGCCCACACTGAAGCAGGCTGTTCTAATCCTGAACACAATCCTCAAATCTGCAGCTCTAAACTGATACCAGCTCTGGCTATAAGCCCAAGTGAGTTTAACCCACCAGAAGTGCAAAGAATTGTGGTAGATCACATAGTTAAAAATTAGGAAAATGGCCCACAGAAATATTTGGACTTAAGACTAAGAAAATTCTCAAGAAACTCTCCCAGACTTTTCAATAAGTATGATTATGATACTTAACATTCATATGTGGACCTGATGTTGGAAGATAACTCCATGTCTATGTCGATAAAACTTGTAAGATTATTGAAAGCCAGTTTCAGTTGTTTTTCAACATTTTGGTCCTGACGCACCACCCACAGAAAACCTACATTTAATAGACTTTGTATTTGGTACTGTTAAGGATGGTGAAGAACTGCTGGTGCAGTTTATGAACACATTACAAGACCCTGGGGAGAAACCTTCTACCTACCTGCATTGCCTACAGTTATCCTTGAATCTTGCAGTTTGCAGAGGAGGAGTACAACCCCAAAATTTTGACTTTGCAGAGGCTGTTTGGAGAATAGATTGATTATTGACCTGCAATTAGAGAAGAAAAAAAGAAAACCCTCCATCTGTTACAGACTTCTTGCTATTACTTCAAACAGCAGTGAATAGACAGGAAGTAAAAAACATGCAGGATGAAACGCCATCTTGGAGGCACAAAACAAAGCCATCTCCCACCTTCAAGATGTCAATGAAACAACTGCAAAAGAAGGTAATTCAGAATCTACCAGCCTAAAAAAGTTAAAGAAACAAGTTGCAAATTAAAAAGTCAAATAACTTCACTTATAAAACAGAACAAGACAATTGCTTCTAAAAAGAAACAAGCCAAGAAACATGAAAATCAAAAACCTGACTATGTGACCAGAGCCCCTAAGCTAATCTCTCATGATATGGTACTTTTTTCACTGTGGAGAGGACGTACATATTGTTTATTTCAATTTAGTTTATTTATATAGCACCATGTCACAACAAAAGTTGTCGCAGGGCACTGTACAAAAACATTTGCATACATTATAAAAAGCCAATTAGTAAAACGTGTCTATCTAAGGAAGCGAGCAGATTGTGTTGAATCTTCACTTCATCACAGTCTTCCATCCTGAGCAAGCAATATGATTGCCATCTGTGAGTCTGAACCCAATCCAGCCCTTGTTGCCTCTAAGAGAAAAGAACCGAGGGTGTGACAGCAGGTATACGAGAACCAAAAGAGCAATACTTCCTCTTTAAACTGAATTCAGTCCCTGTCAAGGACAGACAGGGCCTTCAACAGGTCATACACGTTCCACTAACCTGAAACCTATAAAACCCTCTAGAAAGAGTGCCATGTTAAAATCTCAATGCAATACAATTACAATACAATTTAATTTATAAAACACTTAATTTTTAAAAGACTTTAAAAACAACACCTTTGTCCAAAATGTTGTATACCAGCAAATAAAAACACAAGAGGTAAAACATAAAATTCCAAAACAAGAATAATAAAACACACACCAGAACAGGGGTCTCATTTATAAAATATTGCGTAGGATTCATACTAAAAGTGTGCGTACGCCCCAAAAAATTCAGATTTATAAAACCATGCGCAGGCTACGGTGGCCCTGAAGTGCAAACCACAACAACATTATTGAAGCACACAAACAAAAAACCAAACACACAAACAAAAAACAGAAATGCAATTACATTAACAAACCAAAAGAGAAAGGTCCCAGTGGGAGACCTGAGAAATCGCTGATTGGACGATACCACTTTTGAACCGGAAGTTCGGACTTTTGCTCTTTAAACATTTCGGTAGGTGGGAAGACAGTCACAGCACCATGTATTGCCCAAACTGTGGAAAAGAGATGATTGAGCAGTCACTGAACTTTTGCAGTAGTTTTGGCAAGAGGCTTCAAGAAATGATTACCGATAACATTCATATTTTCAACAAACGCACTAAAACAAGAAAAACTTTCGGTTCAAAAGTGATGTCATCCAATCAGTGATTTCTCAGGTCTCCCACTGAGACCTACCTTTTCCGGTTTGTTAATGTAATTGTGTTTCTGTTTTTTGTTTGTGTGTTTCGTTTTTTGTTTGTGTGCTTTGTTTTTTGTTTGTGTGCTTCATTAATGTTGTTGTGGTTTGCACTTCAGGGCTACCGTAGCAGGCACACCAGCAAGCAATTTCCCTTTCTAAATCACACTTCCACCTAAAAGTTTGCACACAAGGTCCTACCTCAGGTTCTGCCCTCCTCATGCCCACATTTTCCATTATTTAACCATTTATGGTTAAATAAATGGTCAATGCAAAACACCTCATGAATGTATAAGGTATATTTAAATGAGTCAGCTAATCAATGTTATTTCATTGTTACCAATGGCAACCATGGAGAAAAGAGTGTAGAAACTAAATTTCACAGAGGCAGAAATTAATGTACCAGTAAGTGAGGTGGAGAAAAAAAAAAAAAAATTTTGGGGAGCCACAGTAGTGGTGTTACAAATAAAAGGAAGCGCTTTGAACGGCAACATGCTGTTCCCACTGTTAATTCAGTGAGTGGGACAGAGAGGACCATGGCCGAGGTGAAGAAAAAGTGGTCCAATTTTAGGGCTGAGAAAAAAGGTGACTAACCGGCCACCGCCAGAGCATGTCAGCCACAAGTGAGGGTAAAGGACCCGAACTTGCACACTTTTTGAGAGCAGGATGGCTGATGTCATGCCGAAAAGTGATGGTCTACCTAAAACTGATTGGGCATGCTTGTGCGAGGGAGCACACATGGGCGTAAGCAGTATTAAAGTGCACCTCCTCTGTGCTCTGGGGGTTTGGATACGGGGTTAGAAGCCAGCCACTGTACCTTCGTGTGTTTTATGGTAGACATCACCCTGGTGATCATCCAGGGAGAGGATTGTGATGGGGAGAAAACTTTGAAATGCTTGAACTTTTATTTAAGATTTAAGTTGGCATAAAGGTCTTTTCTATTTGAAAGGTTCGTTTGGCTCACCAGTGGAAGCAATTCCCCCCTCGTCTATGTCGCCAGTTTCCCGTCTCCAAAACAAGCGTATATGGTATGCATGGATCAAAGTTGGTGTAAGGGGCCGCACATTTTCCCATCAAGTTTGTATTTTATAGATCACAATTTTTGCATGGAAAGTAACATGCACAAGTTTCAGGCCCTGTTTTGTGCGTACGCCAGTTTTATAAATGAGACCCCAGATCATTTGAAACTTCCTAAAGGTTTGATAGGCACAAACACAGCACGTGTTAAAATGGACGGTAACAATGTACGCTGTTTAGGCACAGGTTCTGAAGTGTCCATGGTTCCTCTGTCATTCTACTAGCCACTCTTTGATCTACTTGAGCTTGAAGACATTAATTGTCTATCTGAACCTTAACTTGGCTATATTGAAATGAACATTGTTTTCCCCAGAATTTTTAGGTGTAGACGCTGAAGCGCCAACACTTCCAGATGTCTAGACAGCTTCTCATGCAGTCATTCTCATTGGCACCAATACAACAGATGTGCTTTATGATCAACACTGTAATGCCAGATCTCAGCCACCACAGCTAATATCTCATGGTTATCAAGCTGTGCTAAACATTCTGGAGACACAGACAAACCAACGATGAAAGCCTTGATGTTGTGACTCTGTGTGGCACTCACCCTAAATTAATTCTAGCTGGCCAAACTATTGTGCTTGATGGTTCTGTTGCTAATACGCATGATGCTAAGAAATTAGTCATTTTAGAGCATTCTGAGGTGTCTTCATTGCCACGTGGTGTGCTGGTAAAGACATGCCTTGTTGCTTTACCAAAAAGAACACAGTAAAAGGTGCCTGTTGTCTTCACAAATGTGTCTGATCGTGATGTCACCATGCCTCAGAAGTGTATCACTGACTCATAGTCTAATCTGATCTTTGATTTTGAGGGCTCTCCCCTCAGTGCTGCTTGGAAAAAATGTGTTACACTGAAACTTAACAGTATGCCCAAAGTCTTTGTACAAAATGACCTAGATTTTGGAAGAGATGATCAAGTGAAATGCCAAATCAAACTTTCAGATGAGACTCTATTTAAACATCTAACAACTTCACCAATATCCCGATAATCTAGAAGCAGTGTTAAAGCATCTTTAAGAGCTTCAACAAGCAGGAGTGATTTGTGAAATGTATAGGCAATGTGAATCTAAAAGTAGTTCTAGTTCTTGTTTCCTTGATGACATCATTGTATTCTCAAAGAAGCTGGAAGAACATGAAGCCTAGCTGATGCTAGTCCTAAACTGACTGAAAAAGTATGGGTTAAAACTCACTGGAGAATTTAAGTAGACCTCTGTCAGATATCTACATTTTGCTAATGAACACAGTTGATTCCAATAGTCTCCAAAAGTCTACAAAAACACTAAAAAAAGTCACTCAGTTTGTCCCTTTTTTGATAAAAAGTCACTAGAGGGGTCTAAATACTCGCTAAATATAGTGGGAAGGTCACAAAGTTGGCAACACTGGCTGTACGTTGAACTGTATTTTTTTTTTATTTTGATACTTTTATTAAAATGTTTTTAACTCTTAGCTGGTCTTCGGTACTCTTAGTTAGCCCTCCGGTACCTTTAGTTTGGTTTAGTTTTTACTTTATGTTGTTGTGTGAGTTTTCATGATTTCATTTAGCTCATATGTGTCTTATTTAATGTCTCATGTTTTAGATATGTTTAGTTTCATGATTTCATTTAGATTATCGTAGCTCATATTTTAGATATTGTAGTATGTTTTACGACTCTGTATTTTTGTGTTCACATCTTAAAAAGCACTTTGAATCGCCTTGTTGCTGAAAAGTGCTATATAAATAAATTTGACTTGCCTTAATGTACCTCCTCTCCAAAAAAGTACAGTTAATACAGTTAAGTAAAGACCAAAAACTTGCATGTTAGATTAATTGGTAACACTAAATTGTCCCTAGGTGTGAGTGAGAGTGTGAATGGTTGTTTGTCCCATTTGTCTCTATATGGTCCTGTGATGGATTTGCAACCTGTCCAGGGTGTACCTCTCTGCTTGCACAGTGACTGCTGAAAATAGGCACCAGCTTCCTGCAATCCAGAAAAGAGAAGCTGGTAAAGAAAATGGATGGATGGCTTCATGGTGGGATGACATTAATTTGTACACAGCTGTATGTTCCCACTTTGAATGAGTCAATTTCTCCTGCTTGGTTATAATAAAAGCACTTGCATTGTATTGTAAAAAAAAAATCACTGTGTAAATGTCATCATTTTAGCCAAAGCATCTGGATTTTAACTGATCCATTTTTTGGGAAATCACTGTTTCTGAGTTTTTAACTTAGGACTGTATACATGCGCTCAAAGGTGAAGTGATACAGATCTCTATGTTTCTACTGCATTGTCACACTAATTGCAGGGCTCAAATACATGTTGGAAGGGGCTGAAATTAATGAGTTTTGTTGCTAAGGAATACTTCAGCATATCCACGTCCTGTCTTTGAGGGGTGCTGTTCATTGTTCTAACATCTGGCTTTTCATTGCCTCTGAATATTTTGCTCCTTAGCACTGAGTCTGTGAGCATGAATATTAGCAATACCAAATGTGCGTTTCAGTGATTAGGTCAAAGATGGAGAAAAGGTACTTAAAGGATTTTGTTTCAACCCCTAACTGGTGACAGCTCACCCACAGGCCCTATTGACTTGCAGTTGAATACAGAGCCTTGTAGCTATTTTAAATACTACTGTGTCAAAATGGCTGTGTGCAGCAACATAAAAAAGTAAGTAAAAAAGGAGAGAAAAAAACATATTTCTGCGTGGTCCTACTTTATTAACTACATAGTAAATATAGTTACAATAGTTGTGACTGCTACAGTTAAAAATGAAGACTGTTACCTTTCCACAGAGACCAGCTTTTGCATGTACTCCAAAGGGAAAGTAATTAATGAATGAACATCTACACTGAATTATTATTGGAGCTTCAACTTATTCAATTTTGCAAATATTTGTCAGGTTTCAGTGTGTTCCAGTTTCCCCCTCCCCTTCCTGTGTTCCAGGGTCTCCACCTGGAAAGTGCTGATTAATCAGCAGCAACACATACAGATGTTGCTAATCTTGTCTAATTACTTTTGGTACTTAAGGCTGAGAGAAACCACTGGTCTTCATTGGATCATTGAAGTCAGTTTGTGACATTCTTGTTCAAGACACCTGAGTAATCTCAGAAGTTTTTCTTGCCAGATATCGCCAAGTTTAATAAACTTACTTGTACTTTTCATAGATTCACCAAAGTCTCCAGCTGGACCTTTGCAGATTCCTTGAGAAATTTTCCACAATCTCTGCTCTGTGGAAACCCCTCCTACACAAAGTAAGGAGAAGTTGGTTTAGCTTGCCCGTCTATACGTTTAATCTGCCTGCTTGATTTCTGCAACACTTACATGTCCTGGACTCCTGAAACCTCACTCTCCCTAGAAACCTGCAAATCAAACAAGACAATTAATAATCAAGTACAAATTCAGAAAATCTACATTTTTTTCTACTCACCTGAAGACCCCTTCTAACCTCTATTCAATTCCCTTCTGTACACAATGTAAATATCTACTTCCCACTGTAATGGGGAAAATAGTGTTTTAGTGATTATTGCTTCATGTGACCACCATGTTTTAGTTTAGTTAGGAATGCCTTTATTCCTACCCCTATAGGGTGCCAGGATGTATGTGTTATCTGGTCCTTTTGTTTCCCCCTGACCCCTCCTGACTGTATGGAAATTTACCAGTATGTGCCTACAAGCCTATAAAGGATGTGTTCCTTAATTACCTCCCCTTGTGATCAGCTATCTGACCCTTCTGTTCCCCCCGACCCCTCCTCATCATACAATGGTATAAGAAGGGGAAGCTATCTGTAATGCTTTAGACTCACTCTGTTGACTCACCTCAGCACAGTGATTCTCAGCTATATAGCTTAAATAAAAATATCCTAAGACAAAACTCTTCGTTGTCCTCTTTGTTAAAAAAAAATCCACAACACCATGCATTTTAAAATAAACTGTTAAATTTACAGATTTTTTTTGTGAATTTTCAGTGTCAGCATCTGAGAAACTTGTAGTAAATTGTGCAAACATAACAATATTGAGCTAAAACTTGGTGTGGTAGTAACTGACACTTATCCTAAATCTATTCTCTGAGCACAGACTGATCACATCAGATCTGTGTAAAACTTTGCCAATAACTATTGAAGTCAGTTTGTTAACAAAATAACTCATAAACCATTGGGAGGGTTTTAATGAAACTTTCTGAACATAATCATTGGACACACACGTACAACTGATTAATGTTTTAACACAACCCAAATCAAGATTGCGCCACAGCGAATTGACCTTTAGAAAATACAAAAATGACTACACCATCCAGTCTTACAGATATTGACCACGTAGCTGAGCATTGTCCCAAATCCAGACTTTGAGCATAACATATTGTGACATTTTTGCTTGAAATATTGGCATTAACTGGTAAATTTCACCCTGTTTGTTAGCAAAATATCTCATGAACCACAAGGTAGATCTTAATTCAACTCTCAGATAGCCACCACAGGTATGGATCTTAACCTATACAAAATTCTCAAAAATCTTTGAGAAAATAGATGCAAATCAATTGTGTGTTCATTTGAACAGAAATATTCTGAAGCATTTCAGTAAGGGTTTAGAGCTCATCAAAACAAAAATAGCACTGGTGAAAGTTGCTGATGATAATCTCATGACCTTAGACAGCAACTTGTGTCTATACTTGTTCTGTTAGATCTCACTGCTGCATCTGACACACTTCCTCACAACCATCTATTACAAAGACATACAAAATGATATTTATCTCAGAGATTCCAGTTTGTTCATTTTAATAATGAATCTTGTTTATACACTAGACTTAGTCATGTTCCAGAATTCAGTACTTTGACCAATACATTTAACCCAATATATGCTTCCATTAGACAGCATGGAATAAATTTCTATTGTTATGCTGATGATGGGCTCCAGTTCTAATGTAAAGAACTTTGGTGTGATTTTGACCAGGACATGTCCTTTAACTCCCACATTAAAAATATTCCCGGAATACTTTCTTCCAACTACACAATACTACTAAAATTGGATACATCTTATCCAAAAACAATGCAGAAAAACTCATCCAAGGATTTATGACATTTTTGCTGGACCATTGTAATACTTTATTATCTGAGGGTCAAAAAACTCTGTAAAAAGTTTTTAGTTGATCCAAAATGCTGCTGAAAGAGTTTTAAAGATAATATTATAATCTAATATTATTTCTACTGTTACATATTTCCGGAACAGAGCAATTCACCCTCACACTGCAGTTTAACTTGTGGTTCTTAGAGGTTCTAGAAGTAGACTAGGAGGCAGAGCTTTCAGTTATCAGGCTCCTCTTATGGGGGAACCAATTTCTAGTTTCTGTTCATGAAATTGTCACCCTGTCTGATTTTAAGACTAGACTTAAGACTATTTTTTGAAAAATCCTTGTCCTTGTTTTTATCAAGTTATTTCCTTTTTTGTTTGTTTATTCCCATAGAAACTACACCTGGACAAATGCTTCTGTGTTTGTCTGTGTCTGTTTTCTGTCCTCTCAAACCCCAGGCGGCTGACACAGATGACTACTCATCCCGAGCCTGGTTTTGGTTTTGTTAGAGGTTTCTTCCTGCTAAATATAAGTAGTTCATTTCCACTGTCCTTGTTCATTTCCACTGTTCCTTTCCCCAATCTGCTACACAGAATGAGGGATTGTGATAAAGTGACAATTCAATGCAATCTGCTCACTTCCTTAAATATATAAATTTACCTAAATGACATTTCATATTGTACTGTAAATAAATTTATTATATCATTATAACTGATGTGACTATAATTGGATTTGAATCTAAGTCTGAATTAGATTTTTGATTTTCTTTTTTTTGTATACTGTCCAGACATTACTTTTGTTGTGAATGGTACTTTGTTAATAAAAGTGAACTTAACTGAATCACACAATTATTCTTTCAGTTTGTGAATTTAGTGTCAAAATGAAGAAAAAAAGAAGAAAACAACAACAAGAAAGTAAAGAAGTTTGTGTTTGGTCAAATATTTGGTTGTTGTACAAATACTTTTAAGCAATACAATTTGGTTGTAATACATAATACAGCTCACTACTTACAGGGTAACATATGGGGTAAATATGTTCAATGTTGTCAGTGGTTATGCTCCACAGCTAACATAGAAGCAAAATAGATATTCTGGAAGGATCTCGTTGAATTGATACAGCGTATTCCCAGGGCGGAGAGAGTGGTGTTTGGAGCAGATCTGAATGGACATGGCGATGAGGAAGTGATGGACAGGTTTGGTAGTAAGGAAAGGAACCAGGAAGGACAAATGGTGGTGGATTTTGCCAAGAGGATGGAAGTGGCTGTAGTCAACACCTATTTCCAAAAGAGGGAGGAACACAGGGTGACCTATAAGAGTGGAGGCAGGTAGACTACATTCTGTGTAGAAGTGGTAAGCTGAGTGAGATTGTGGACTGTAAGGTTGTGGCAGGAGAGAGTGTGTCCAGACAGCATCAAATGGTAGTGTGTATGATGACTGTTGTAGTGAAGAAGAGGAAAAGAGTAAAATTGCCGACTTCTACGGAGACACAGGGAGGCTGAGGGGTCTGCAGTACCGGCGCTGGAGGCTGAAGGAGATTCTGTCTGGGGACACACCCTCTGGACGATAGGTTTCAGGGCCAATCGTGTTTCCCAGAACAGAGATGTCCTCTCTTCTTTGTCCACCAGCAGGGGCGAGGGGAGAACCTCACAGTCCAGAAAGTCCCTCCTCTATCGGCAACCACGTCGCTGAGATACCGGGAACACAAGAGGTACTGCTGCCACAGAAGGAATGAGGGTACCAGAAGTTCAGGGGTTTTGCCAGGAATAGTGAGGAGGGTCCCAGTGAGGAGGATTTGAATTAGGCCCCTGTGGCTTCAATGCCAGTCGGGTGCCCCTGAACAAGAACCGCTCCTCCTCTTCTCTCTGGAGCCTCTGTCTCCGATCGTTCCTGGCAGCTTCCCGAAACTAAAGCTCATACAGAGTCATCATCTTGCTGGGTTCTTTTGGTGACTGGTTTGTTCTGTCGGGTGTGGCTAGTGAGGCGAACCCAATACGGAGACTCATCATGAGCTCCAGGCAAATATAATTTATTAAAAAAAAAAAAGCTGACATGACAGCAACAGAAAAGCAAATAACAAAAACTTTGTAACAAAATCCATACTGCAGGGAATACAAGAGGCCAGACATGAGGGAAACCAGACAACACATCAGACTGATAACGAACCAGTGAGTAAGTGAGGGAGATGACCAGGTTTTAAAAACTGAAGGTAATTAGGAGAAGTGGGCACAGGCGAGGGATTACCAACTTGGGGCAGGTGAAGATGGGTGTGTCAGGCAAACAAGAGACTGGCTGAGGACAAGTTAATAATAACAGGAATACAAGGAGCAAAAACTATACAAAGACAAAACTAAACATGAGGACAACCAAACATAACAGAATATAAGAAACAAACTTTATACAAAATAAACTAAAAAAATAACTCAATCCAAACTCCAGTCCTGACATGGAGATATGGATATGTCTAGGAGGGATGGCAGTGAGATTTTTGACTTGAGTGAGATTTTTGAGACAGAAAATGTCTGAGGAATGGAGAAGTGTGCTGATGCCAACTTTTAAGAACAGAGGTTATGTACAGAGTTGTAGCAATTACAGGGGAATTAAGGTGATGAGCCATACAGTGACAATCTGGTAGAGAATTGTGATAGCTAGACTTAGACAAGAGGTGACTATTTGTAAGCAGCAGTATGGTTTTATGCCAAGAAAGAGCACCACAGATGCCATATTTGCTTTGAGGATGCTGATGGAGAAGTACAGAGAAGGTCAGGAAGAACTTCATTATATTTTTGTTGACAGCATATCACAGGGTGTAAAGGGAGGAATTGTGGTGTAGTATGAGAAAATCTAGAATTGCAGAGAAGTATGTTAGACTGGTACTGTTAGATTGGAGTCTTTTTTGTTTTGTTTTCCTTTTTCTGTGTTGTCCTGGCTTCCTGGGAGGTTGCTACTTCCCCTCACAGCTACCAGATGCCACCACTGGGCGGAACCCATGGAGAGGTGTGATGGCCAACCTGTAGACACACCTGTGTCTAATCTGTGAGCTGCTGAGGTGCTTTATAAGGAGCGACTAGCTGACACTCCAGTGCCTGAGTGTTTGCCTCAACTGGTAAACATTTCACTCGAGAAAGCCCTCCTGTGTACTAACCTGCTTTTGATCGCTTCCTGTGCTCTTTCTGACAGTTTCTCCTCATTGTTTCCCAGAGACTCCTCGTCGTGGACGCCCGTTTTTCCCGTCTGGAAGTTCCCCTGTGTTTTTCTCGCAACTCCGCTGGTGACACCAACTGGTTTCCATCCCCGTGCACTCGCCTCCCAGGTCCCTCCCGTGGATTCCCTCCGGTTCGCCTCCGGCTGTGCCTGCTGGCGCTCATAGCTCCGGGAGCTAGCCATCTGGACCCGCTCCGACGTCAGCTCGCTCTCCAACAGACACCCGCTTCTCCGGCTGCCGCCTCACGAAACCCTCACTCCGCATTCAAGTAAGAATCCTCCGAGACCTGCCTCTGTAATACCTCCTTGGATCTGTCCTGCACTCACGTCCTTCCTCTCCTAAACAGCTTGATGACCGGTCCCCTCCCGAATCCAGGACTGTTTTTCCCTGATCTCCACCTTCCCCCTTTCCCTTAAATAAATATTGTTTGTTTCATATCGCTTTTCTTAGTGTGTTCTTGCATGTGGGTGAACAGACTAGAACCCAACATGACAGGTACAGGAAATGTATGAGGACAGCAAGACAGTAGTGAGGTGCACTGTAGGAGTGACAGATAGTTTAAATATGGAGGTGGGACTGCATCAATAATTGGAGCTGAACCCCATCTTGTTTGCTCTAGAGATGGACAGACTAACACATGAGGTAAGGCAGGAATCCCCGTGGACTATGATGTTTGCAGATGACATCGTGATCTGGTGGGAACGGGTAGAAGAGAACCTGGAGAGGTGAAGGTATGCGCTTGAAAGACGAGTAATAAAAGTCAGGCATTGCAAGACAGAATATGTGTCTGAATGAGAGGGAAGCAGGTGGAACAGTGAGACTACAAGTAGCAGAGGTCACAAAGGTGCAGGACTATAAGTACTTAGGGTTGACTGCCTAGGAAAGTGGGGAGTGTGGTAAATAGGTGAAAAAGAGAGTCCAGGAGGATGAAGAGAATGGAGAAAAGTTTTATCAGCGATTTGTGACAAAAGGGTGGCAACAAAGGTCAAGGGAAAGGTTTACATGACAGTGGTAAGACCAGCTATGTTGTATGGTTTGGAGACAGTGGCACTGACAAAAAGACATGAGACAGAACTGGAAGCGGCAGAGCTGAAGACGTTGAGGTTCTCCTTGGGAAAGACAAGGATGGATAAGCTTAGGAATGAGGTCATCAGTGGTCTGTCCTGGTGACAGTTTTCCTCCACACTTGTTGAAGGAGGTTTTTAGTGCTGTGGGTCCCCGGGTTTAAAATATTATTAACGCCTCTCTTCCTCACCTCACCTCGTTTCCCAGCTGCTTTTAAACATGCTGTTGTCCAGCCTCTTCTTAAGAAGAGCAATTTAGATTCTACTGTTCTTTCAAATTTTTGTCCGATTTCAAAATTGCCCTTTCTTTCTAAACTTTAATGCGTTTGGCCTGCCAGGTCTGACCGGCATCCTTCCCCACCATCAGAGCCAACTCACCACTGGGTAGTATTCAGTTAACAGCTCCGCCCCTCTCTTCACTCAAGTGTCCAAGACGTGGCTGCAGATCAGATGAAATAACAACAAAGTCAATCATCAAACTGTGGCCTAAAGTGTACTGGTGCCAAGAGCACATATGAACACCCTTATGCCTGAACACAGTGTTCATTATGGACAATCCATGATGAGCACAGAAGTTCAATAACAAAACACCACTCGGGTTCAGATCAGGGTTGCCGTTCCTCCCAACCACACCCCTCCAGGTCTCACTGTCATTGCCAATGTGAGCGCTGAAGTGCCCCAGTAGAACAAGAGGGTCCACATGAGGAGTACTCTCTAGCACCCTCTCTAAGGACTTCAAAAAGGGTGGGTAATCTGAACTGCTGTTAGGCGCATATGCACAAACAACAGTCAGAACCCGTCCCCCAACACGTAGGTGGAGGGAGGCTACCCTCTCGTTCACCGGGGTAAACCCCAACGTACAGGCTCCAAGATGGAGGGCAACAAGTATCCCCACTTCGGCCTGGCGTCTCTCAACAGGGGAAACTCCAAAGTGAAAGAGTGTCCAACCCCTCTCAAGTAGACTGGTTCCAGAGCCAGAGCCAGTGAGTCCGACAATATCTAGCCGGAATCTCTCAACCTCGCACACCAACTCAGGCTCCTTCTCCACCAGAGAGGTGACATTCCATGTACCGAGACCCAGCTTCTGTACCCGAATATCAGACCGCCAAGTTCCCCGCCTTTGGCCACTACCCGTTCCATATTGCACCTGACCCCTTTGGCCCCTCCCACAGGTGATGAGCCCATGGAAAGAGGGACCCATGTCTTTTCTTCGGGCACAGCCAGGCTCCATGGGTGAAAGCCTGGCCACCAGACACTCGCCAGCGTGCCCCACTGCTTGCTTTTAGTTTTTACATGTCTAAATGGTTTGACACCTTTTTATCTTTCCAAGCTTTTATATTCACACATTCCCAGCAGATCTTTAGGATCACAAGCACAGAACCTTTTAGTTGCTCCCAGAACCCGGCTTGTTACCAGGGGAGACAGAGCCTTTTCAGCTGCAGGTCCTAGGCTCTGGAACAGTCTCCCTGTTTCTGTAAGGTCTGCTGGAGATTTGAATGAATTTAAATCTGTTTTAAAGACTCACCTTTTCAAACTGGCTTTGAACTCCAGAGAGCATTAGGCCAACCCTTGTTTCTTTTATTTTTTGGCATTGTGTTGTTGTTAACTTTGTATTTTTTGATTGACCTGTACAGCACTTTGGTTGCCTTCGCATTATAAATAATAAATTAATGAATGACTCAGAGGTACAACACAGGCTGAACGACTGGGAGATAAAGTTAGAGAAGCCAGACTGAGATGGTTTGGACATGTGCAGAGGAGGGACAGTGGGTATATTGGTAGAAGGATGTTAGAGATGTAGCTGCCAGGAAAACGGCAAAGAGGAGATATATGGATACAGTTAGAAGACATGAAGGTAGTTGTAGTGTGGACAGAGGATGTTGAAGGGAACAGCTAAAAGAAAAAGAAGTACAGTGACTCACAAGTAAAAGATCAACCAAAATTTCTTAATCAAAAAATAACTGAAAAATTAAACATGACATTTACCATTTTTTTAAAAAGCAGAAATTTAAGTAAATAAAAATAACAGTCTTAATTACCTGAGAGACAGTGAACTGTCCTCTCAAACTGGGAGCACCTTACCTGGAGTAAACAGAAGTTTAAAAAAACAGGGATAAATTCTTACACAACAGTCAGGCTTGTGTTTGTGCATATTTGTGTTTGAATCCTTGTATTTGCTGTGTTTGAACCCCTATGTGTGGCCTGCTTCTTATTCAAAGTGACATTTTAAGCCGTTAAGCTGTCACTCAGCAGCGCAGTGGCACAGTGTTGATAACTACAACCCCCCTATGGGGGTTTTGGTACGACCCACTGGAGCTTTGCCTGTTAATAAGGGTCCTGCCATGTCCGGTGGGTGGGGGTGGTTGACAGGATAAGTGGCTTTCCTAGCAGGAGTGACACAGCTGAATAAGTCTGGCGTCTCTGATGTGATGTCTAATAAGATTTTAAAAGAGTGAAAAAAGGATCACTCTGAAGGCAGAAGGCCATTTAACTAGAAGTCATTCAAAGCTTCTCTTTAGGTTTTCTGCAGTGACAGACAATCAATCACACTCCCAAACTCCCACAGCCCAAGACTAAATGAATAACTTTAGCCTGTTGTCTGGGGAGCTGATGACAACATTTCAAAACATAACACCACAGCTGTCTGCTGCACAGAAACTGAGCTGAGATTTTCAGGATTTTTTGAGTCATATCCAGAGGATTTTAGATGATGTTAGACACAGTCATGTGGAGGCTTTGGTCAAAACTTTCAGTGGGCTCTAGCGGGCTAATCTGCATCTACTTTAATTTTCTGTACTCCTGATAATATACTATAGTATATAGTAAGGTTTTGACTGTTTAGAAAGCTTGAAAATTAAACTGAGATGAGTTTTGAGCAGGTTAGAACATATATACAGTATATGCATATATATTCAAGATGTGAATGGACGTGGAGCCACCAACATTGTGCGAAAGGAGCATAGTAATGAAATAAAAGCAAAAAAAAGTTTTGCCTGTTTATTTTATGATTTCACTGAGTTACTCAGCAGCTTCCAAGACACCAAGTTACAGAGAAGTTTGACTATCCAGCAGAGGATTGGAGAAAACTTGCAGTCACTGGCAGGTAACTTGAAATCCAAAACACATTAAAGTATAACTACAAATAACCAAATTACTCCTAGTGAAGATGGTGTCATAGCTAAAACAAGGTAATTATGAGAAGCCTTTTCAGAGCAATGATGTGTAACAGTAATGGTTTCATTAAACTCTGAAATTAATTTTGTCATTTATACATCAGAGCAGTTGTTTCTCAGCTGATTCTCCCATTGCCACATTAGCTCAACAAGTCAAAAGACAAACAATGTAGAAGACAAAGGTCAGCAACCAGCAAAATATTAAAATATCATCTGGTTAAATAAAAAAAAAATATCCTTGTTGCCAAATATTGAACATGCAACAGTGTCCTATAATATCTGTGCATTTCCAGTGCCAGTTCCAAGCCTGAATAAATGTTGAGGGTTGCAGCTGGTGTAAAACTTGTGCCAAAACAAATATGCAGCTCTATAGCTGCCCTTCTGGATTTTACGACAACCCCACCAGATCAGTCAGAGCACAGGTAAAAACTCCTTCCAAACTCTCCCTGGATTTTATGTAAACAAGATGCTCTGCCCCTCCTCCTGCCTAAGGACATCTGTGGATCTGCTCTGGGCTGGCTGATAAACATCCCATCATTATCAAAGACAATGGCCTCTGTAAAGTGATTCATGGACTTCTCTACAAACACACACACACACACACACACTCTTACAACATGCCTAACATCGTCTTCCACCGACTCTATACACACACACACACACACTTTCCGCTGTTTCTGAGTCATCTCTGTTATCCCGCTCCCTCCTTCACTATCTTAGTATCTTAGTAATTCATATGTTGGCTGTTTGCGGGCCTTGGTACTGTTAGTTAGTTAGACTCTTGGTACCTTTAGTTTAGCAGTTTATGTTAGCTTATTTAGTCTTTCTGTACATTTAGTTTAGTTTAGCTTAGCTCATATTTTGACTGTCTTAGCCTAATTGTTGTTTAGTTCAGCTTTAACTTCATCATGATTTTATTTAGATTATTTTAGCTACTATTCTGACTGTTTTAGCTCATGTTTTAGATGTTTAGTTTCATGATTTCATTTAGATTATCCTATATTTCATCTAGAATATACATGATTGATCTTTATTTGATTATGATGTTTCTATGTTTGCTGTACCTCTGTATGTTGTACCCGATTGTTGTTTCTGTGTTGTAAAGCACTTTGAATCACCTTGTTGCTGAAAAGTGCTATATAAATAAATTTCACTTCACTTCAAACTTGAGAATAAAAACACCCAAATATCTCAGCTTTGTGTATCTGTTCTGTATCAGCTCTTGTAATAAAGCCATGCTGATTTCTGAAAACAAGAGAATTTTCTTATTTTATATTGGGAGGCAAGAAAAAAAAATTTGCTTCTTAAATCAACGAGTGACTATGTAGCTATTCTTCAAGACAAGTCAAATTTATTTATAGCACTTTTTAATAACAAGGCATTTCAAAGTGCTTCATTTTTCTGTTATATGATTTTTTTATGTTTAATAGCTTTGCTTTGTATTTGTCTTATTTTATGTTGTTGTTTTAACTTTGCATTTCTACTTGATACAATGTTCTCTTTAATTACAATATTTTTTATGCATACCCTTGTGAAAAAAAATACCTAAATATATTTCAAATATATACATTTGCATTAGTACATTTTAAATATGCTAAGAAACAATTGTACTATCCGTAAATATGTAAAAAGTATACTTACATCATGCTTGTACCAATTTTGACATTAAACCTTTAAACACACTTTAAAATAATTGTACTGCAGTACACTTTTCAGAAATATATTATATAAAAAGTATATTTTAAGTGAAAACTATATCTAATTGCTAATTTATCATTTTCACTCAGTTCAGGATAGGGTTCGAGCAGGTTGTCCAAGGCTAACTTTTGGTTAGCAAACTCTCTTTCACTACCTGTACTGAAATCAGGGATTTTGGGTGTGGGCACACCATATATGGAGTGTGGTTGCCAGCTAAAGTTGGGTGGAGTTGTAGTCTGGTTTGCTAGAAACTGTGACTGACAAGCTGGGTAGGTTTCGGTCGTCACCGGGGCAAATGCTGGTAACTGAGGTGGTGCTACAGATGAGGGCATAGGTGTATATTGAGGTTGACTATAAACTGCTGGAGACTGAGGTGGAGGATAGTTCATCATTGCTTGTGGTTTGTAAGGCAGGGCTGTGGTTGTTAACAGCTGCTGTGGTTGGTGTTGGGAGGCAATTTCATCTTCGCTCCAATATAGCTCTTTTACCTGGGTTTGAAGGAGAGCTGGCTTTATAGGCTGTAGTGAAGCTAAGGTTGGCGTCACTGGACCAGTTGATATGCTATGATATCCATATGATATGGATAACAGAGGTGAGGAGGTCGAGTAAGGACCGTGCTTGTGGTCGAGTGGGTGTGGCCTCTTTATTCGTTTGAGTCTCTTCATTCTTTTCTTCCTCCCGTTGGAATGTTGTGATTTGCTCCAGCAGCTCTTGGTGACGATGCTGTTGATGTTCATACTGACAGAGTTTGCGAGTGATTTCTGCTATTTCCGCCCGTTCTTCTTCGTCACTCCTTGATACGGACTCAATGAGTTGTTTAAGTGATGTTGTACTCAGTGGGTCACGTGGGGTAGAGCTATGTGAGGCTCCGTGTGCGCCAAGCTGGGAAGTCGCATCCGCTTACCCACTGTTCATTTCGGTTCTCATCCGCTCCTTATACTCTCTGGGTTCGAGGAGGGAGGAAAGAGCCAGTCTATGAGGGTTGTAGGCAAGGATGTACTCCTCTAGATGCTAGGGTGTACGGTGCTGCCTTGCATGTCGCTCTCGTACATCTTTGTGAGAGTGGGATGCTGTATCTTCTTCTGATGACATTCTGTAGCAGTCAATCATCCGGCTCGAAGGACCATTTGTTACGGATAGTGACCTATGTTGCTGTTTTGCCTAACCAACCACTATAGGGCTTCTGTCAGAAAGCACACTGGTCATCAGTGAGTTCGAAGAGTTTACTGAAGAATGATACAGACCAGAGCAGAGCATTTTCTGAAAATACAGAAATAAAATAAGACTCCAATTCACTATTGTGGTAAATTAAATATGAAAATAAACAACAGGGAATAAACCCATATACATCAGTATTAATATTGTTTGCTTTAACTGGAACAATGTGGCATATTAACTGAAATTACTGACAAACAGCTCAAGGCTAACGGCTCAGGGCTAACAGTTCAGTAAGCTTTGCAGCTAAATCACGATCGTCTTCGCGGTAAAAACAGACATTTCAAAGGCTGCAAACATACATTCAAGCTAAATAACACTGCCATAAATGATAAGTAACTTCAACATATTCATATCCCAACTGTTTACATTACTCACATCATCAGTGACTGCTGCATCACTCTAAACAGATCGAGCGAAGAACGTGGCGAAGGAAGAGGAAACTGTTTAAGACGCCTTCAGAATAAAAGCATGAATAAGAAACAATGACAGCTTGAAGAATTAATAACTAATATATATATATATATATATATATATATATATATATATATATATACACACACACACACACATATATATACATTAACCAAATATACATGTACTGTCAGGATTTGGGTTTTTGTTGTTTTTTCCTTCTGATTTCTTTTGCATTTTGGGTTATTGTTTTCATGTTTTGTCTTTGTATTGTTTCTGTCTTTTGTGTTCTGTCATCATTCACTTCTCTGTTTATCTCGTCTTCCCACCACGCCCATCTTCACCTGTTGCTAATTGTAATCACTCACCTGTGCCCACTTCCCATAATCCCATAATCATCCTCAGCTTTAAAACCTGGTGACAAGAACCAGTTAGCGGACCCGGTAATTCAGCCTCACACAGGAGTGAAAAGTTAACACGTTTTTATTAGCCAGCTGATAGAATGCTACACGTAGCAGCTGGATCTCCAATCGCTGCTCTGAGGAGAGAGGGGACAGTTCAGTGAACCACACATAACCCAGGAAGTAGTAACTGGCAAAGGAAGTTACACTAACCTGGGTGGTGGTGTGACAGGGAGCAGAACCAACCCCTTGGTGGGCAATGGCCGAGAGGTAGTGATGGTGAAACCGAGGCTTCCTGAATCACTGAACCACTTTGAGACAGTTGCTCAAAAAATGGCCTATTGTGTTGAAGCACTCGAGACACCCTAAAATAGACATCTGGTGGTTGCTTTTATGTACTACAGTTGACGTGAATAAAATTGATAACTTTTTTTAAATCACGAGTCTGTGTTTCATGCAAACCATTTTTATTAAAGCTCATGTTCTCCAACAAAACCTGTGTTTTTGTTTTTATAAACTGAAAGGAGGATGTTACAATAAACATGATCTTTATTAACAATAGTGATACCTTGTTCTGTTGGACTGTGAATTTCATTATTATTCCATTAATTATTATTTTCATTTAATACTTTCTGAGAACTTATAACTTTATGCTATGATGTCATGATATTAATTCATATAAGAAGATGCTTTGAGTGACATTCAAAGATTTTTATTCAAAAAAAGAATCATTTCCACTGTTTTTGGCTTCAGTCTGCTCCTCTTTTGGCTCACTACCTCTCCAGCTTTAGAGAAGACCCGCTTGCATGGCACAGGTGTTGCTGGCATATGCAAGTATCGTTTTGCCAGTTTGAGTAGATGTGGAAAAATCGTTACACGTTGGGACCAGTATGCAAGTGGGTCTTCTCCTCTGGACAGGTACGGCTCTGACAAATAACGCTGAACTTCAACCGAAGCATCTGCAGTGACACTTTGGGTGTTCTGAGTGGCACCTAGTAGAAAAAAAATATTTACTCAATATTTTAATATATACATGCTGCTGATGATGATAATGTTAACACAACTAACCAACTCGACTATCAAGAAGCTCCCATAAATCATCCGTGTCCTTTGATGTTGCATGTCCATGTGGCCCTGACACAGACTGAAAAGTGCATATAGTTGATTTTAATGTATATACTGTAGTAATGTATAGTGTTTGCACAAATAGTAAATACATGTTTACCTGTGATGATGTTTCTTCCCTCTCCATCTTTATCAAGTTGGAACACTCTGCAGTGAGTTTTGCCACAGCTTCCTGGGCATGTGTCTGATTCCCAAAAGCCAGGGTCTTGAATCTTGGGTCCAAAATGGTCGCTGTGGCCAAAATCTGCACATTTTCTACATTACATCTGCTGTGCAGAAAATGTTGTAAATGCTGACCAAGGGTAACTGCTGTTGCATTTTGAAGCATTTGTGTCTTTGTGGCCAGTTTGTGATGGATCATTCTAATTAATGGAATGACTTTTGTGGCAGCAAAATGTTTTTCTGCTGACAGTTCTGTGGAGTCAAGGTTGAAAGGTGCAAGAATGTCTAGATTTTCACTGATGGCTTCATATTCATTGCTAGAAATGAAAGGAAGGTCAGCAACAAGAGATGCTATAGCTGCTGCTACTGGTTCACATTGTTCATGAAGACGTTGAAACATCAAGTAAGTGGAATTCCATCTGGTCTCGACTTCCTGTAGCAGCTTGTGTGGTGGTTTTCCCAGCAGTTGTTGGAGTTCATGAAGCTTCTCTTGAGCTTTAACACTTGATTTAAAATGTGTTATGATCCTCCTGCCCTTTGATCTGATTTCAGTGAGTTCTGGAGTTTGATCCAAAGCCTTCTTCACATATACATTAAGACTTTGGGCAAAACAGGGCACATTTCGTACCTGCAACATTTTTGCACAAGAAAGCATGTTGGCTGCATTGTCTGATATTAAACAATGAACTTTGATGCGCAAACCCCATTCATTTAAAAGGGACTCTGTTGACACTTTCAAATTGTCTGCTGTGTGAGAATAGGCAAAATGACCAACACCAAGAAGAACAGTTGCCAATTGCATTCTTTCATCTGTATAATGGCAGGTGACTCAAAGGAAGGCCTCCATATTGATAGAGGTCCATAGTAATGCTCACAGACTCTGACTTCTCCAGATCTTTTCTTGCCTTTTCTTTTGCCTCTTTATACTTTTTTCCAACCATAGCTTTTAGAGCTTGTCGAGTTGGCAGAGCATATGTGGATGTGCATGGAAAATCCTACATAAATACAGGTGTTATATATATATATATATATATATATATATATATATTAGTAGCAAACATTAGGCTAGCTGAAGTATTAAAGTAAATGTACTGGTTTGTTTCCATACTAATACAGTTTTATATATGAAATAAGCTGATGATAACTGTAACATGTAAGCATCATTGTGTAAACCACATGTTTGAACAACTTTATATAAAGGTTAAAATATAAGAGCACATTGGGTCTTAAGGTGATTAGGGTTACTGGGAGTTTAAAGAGGGAAATTTTTTTTTAGAATTTTTAATTTTTTTTCTATAACACTTTGTTTTGGAGAGATGTTGGATGATTTTAACATTTATAGAAATGAAGATGTGAGGAAAATCACTTTTTGGTGAACCTGTTAAGATCTCAAAGGTGTCATAGATTTAGGAAAGAAAGCCGGCGTTGTGACAAAGTTCAGAGAGAAAGTACAAGCACTTAATAGAGGAGATCGTTTCTGGACATTTCACTGTATTTTGCACCAGGAGGCATTGTGTTGCAAGTCCTTGAAAATGGACCACGTCATGAAGGTGGTTGTTCGCACTGTAAATTTCATCCGATCCAGAGGACTGAACCATCGTCAATTTGACAAACTTCTCAGTGACAGCAACATTACCCACAGCCTGCCATACCACACTGAAGTGAGATGGTTAAGCAGAGGTGTTGTGCTTAGGCATTTCTTTGATCTACAAGAGGAAATCGGACATTTCATGAAGGAAAAAGGAAAACCGGTGTTGGAATTACAATCTCAGGAATGGCTACAGGACTTTGCATTTTTGGTGGATATTACTGAACACTTGAATAATCTGAACAAAATGTTGCAAGGCCGCAAAAAAGTTGTCACGCAGTTTTCTGGCAACATACGTGCATTTAAGTTGAAGCTGACTTTGGGGGAGACGCAACTGGCAAGCGGCGACCCTGCTCATTTCCCCAGTCTGAGAGATGCATGTGTGACCAGACCTGATGCGGACGTGAAACGGTACAAAGACAAGATTGCAGGATTACTGTGGGAGTTTGAGAAACGTTTTCAGGTATTTGGTGAACTTGAGACAGAATTTTCAGTTTTTCGCCCACCCTTCACAGTTAAAGCTTCTGATCTGCGGCTCGAAATCCAGCTAGAAATAATTGACTTGCAATGTGATGCAGATTTGAAGAGCAAATTTACCTGCGTAGGTCTGGACAAATTTTATCAGTATTTACTACCAGGGTACCCCAAATTAACAGCCTTGGCTGCTAAAATTTTGTGCATGTTTGGGACAACCTACCTTTGTGAACAAATGTTCTCAGTAATGAATATCAATAAAACAAAAATGCGTTCAAGGCTCACAAACAAGCACTTAAATGACATTCTGAAAGTGAGAGCTAGTCAGGACATGGCACCTGGTATTGATGCACTTGTACAGGCCAAAAGATGCCAAGTATCAGGAACAAAAACAAGTCCAGACTAGACTAACGCCTTAAAAATGCTGCCTTTGCATTGAAAAAATACACCTCTGTGAAGATGAATCCTTACTGTGGTGATTAAAAATTTTAATGTGCAATTTAATGTTAGTCAGCAACTACAAAAACGTATGGTGGAATTCTACTGTTCATGCAACTCCATGAATATTCAGTATGTATTGTATGTGTATGTGTGTTTCATGTATGAAGTTTACACATTTACAGGACGTGAATACTTTCTTCTTTATACATTTAATAGCACTCTCCTTAGTTTGTAAGGTGTAGGCAGGGATTACATTTATATTTTATATGCACATGTGTAAATGGTTTAAAAATTCCTTTCTTTATAAATCTTAAAGTGCATTACTATATTTTTCAATACCAATTACTTGTTAAAGTTTTGTGCCTTTGTACAATCAGTGGGATCAGTTGCAATGCATATATGTGAATGATAAGTAAATTGCACATTTGTAAGGAAATCTGAGGTGTTTCATGAAATGTTTTGTAAAAGGAATGTTCATTAAATTTCAACATTTTCCTAATGTTCTTGTGCTTCTTTACACCGAAAAAAAGGAAAGACA
This sequence comes from Kryptolebias marmoratus, assembly GCF_001649575.2. Lineage (NCBI taxonomy): Eukaryota > Metazoa > Chordata > Actinopteri > Cyprinodontiformes > Rivulidae > Kryptolebias > Kryptolebias marmoratus. The sequence continues at coordinate 30,768,650 of NC_051435.1, read as the reverse complement.
TGATATTTTGGTTATTTATAGCAGAGTATGGTATAATTTTATTGGTCCGGCCCACTTGAGATCTACTGAGGCCGTATGTGGCTCACAATGTGAAATGAGTTTGACACCCTGCTCTTGTAGTTTTAATTGTGTACATTGTGAATTTTGAAAACTTTGTTTGGAAAACATATATTCATGGGCTCGTTATACATTTTCCAAATTGTATTTAGGCATGGAGGAGGACCTTGAAGCCTTCCTTCGATCAAGGCATGTTATGGACGAAGACATAAATCAGATGAAAGCGGATAAGGTGACACATTCAGTAAGACTATAGTAAGACTAGACCGTGTTTAATTCTAAGTGTAGACATTTTTGTACAAAAGTATGTTGGGTCATTGCGTTGTAATGGAAGTAAACTTTAACATTGTTGTCCCGAAAGGGAAATTTTTTCCCACTGACCACTACTTCAGTCTCCAAGTAAAATGACTATACAGCAGAGGTGGGCAACTCCAGGCCTTGAGGGCCGATGTCCTGAAACTTTTAGATGCATCTCTACTTCAACGCACCTGAGTCAAATAATTAAGTCATTAGCAGGACTCTAGAGAACTTGACTGCACTTAGGAGGTGATTCAGCAATTTCAATGAAGTGTTTTGGACCAGGGAGACATCTAAGAGCTGCAGGACACTGGCCCTCGAGGACCAGGATTGCCCACCCCTGCAATACAGCATGATGCAAAACATAACACAATCTTATATGATACCATAAAAAAGTACTGCACAGTATTTACTTAAAAGTTTTACTGTATTAAGTATAAAACTAATTGTAGTCTTTAAATTTTCATATCTAATTGCAGATTGACAGAGGCGTCATTTCTGTCATGAAAGATGAAGAATTTGCCAGGTATGTCCCTTCATATGGTGACCGCTTGGCTGTTCTGTCATTTTGTCGACAGAGGGAAGCAAATTTTGACAAGGAAGGCATTTTAAATAGAATTAGACAAACGATTGAGACAAGGCGGACGACAAGGAAAAGACATGTTGTAGTACCCCAGCAAACAACCGTGAGAAATTCTGGCTTGATGGCAAGACCTAAAAACAACAATGCAGTAAAATCCAAACGCAGAGTTGAAGTGGGATGGCTGCACTTTCAAAGCGGGGATTTTCATCAAGTGAGGTCCAAATTTGGAGGTGGAACCAGACATCTTGCACTTGAGAAAAACACCACTGTGTCAGAAGTCATGACCATTGCAAAAGAGTTGTTTTTTCCTGGTGGATTATCATCAAAGGGATCCATTATGGACTTTACATTTAGCATGTGCAACTTCAAAAGACAAACTGTACCTCTGGACAGTACTCTTGCAGAACTGTATGAACAATTTAAACTTAAAATGCTATGGCTTTATCTGTGCACCAAGGACTTGGAGCATTCCTCATATTCATCCGAGGACCAAGAAGACTTTGAACAGGTAATATCTGTTTAAACAAAACCGTTAAAAGGTGCCAGTCAGATCAGTTTGGTATTTAAACCAAATAAAAAAATGTTTGGTTTAAACAAGTCAAAAAATTGTTTGGTTTGGTTAAACAAAACAAAATATCCACTTCTACATATTTATAGGTTCTCAGCCATCCAGGACATGGAAAACCCCCACCCAAAAGTTTAAAGTAACTTAAGTTATAATTAAAATAACGCATAACTTGTACAAAGAGACTGCAATAAATCAATATTTATGAGGACTTTTAAGTGGAGTTAGACATTAAAACTCATTTTTAGTCAGAGCCTTAAGTTTTTATAAAGGTGTACCAGAGACAAGGTCTGTGGCTCTGAACCAAATGCTTATCTAAACATTTGAATCTTAGTTTGACTTATATGGGTCTCAAAAAATTGTTTACTGAGAATAACACATTTGATATGCATTGCGACTTGTCATTTTTGGCCCTGCAGGTTGAACACAATACACAATTTTTACATTTTATGTTACATTTCATTAACATAAACACTTCCCTGTTTATGGTTAAGTGATGAATGGAACTTCCTCCCTTGTCTAACTGTATTGTTTGGCTACCTGATTGTCTCATCTTCTCATTGATGAAATGCTGTGATTGAGTTGTAAAGTAACTGGTTAAAAACAACCAAATGACCACTTTTAGCACTTCTGCCCCTCCTGTTGAGCCATTAACTTAAATAAAGTCTTTGCAAGGCTTTACGTCAGGAGACTCAAGCCAGCACCTTATCACAGATGATGAAGCATCGCTGAGTCCACAACCCAAAGCTTTACCAGATGGAACTGAATGTCATGATCCAGTGTATGTCATTGATGACAATGTGGAACTTTTATATCCTGCATTACATTCAACACCTGGTCCCTAGTATTTCTATGTAGTTGATAATATGGAAAACCCAGTGGTAATTCAAGAAACCGAAACGATGATGGCCAACTTCAACAACATTGACGGTCTGGATGAGATAGAGGATTCTGGAGTAGTTCAAATAGGGTCAAGGTCAGAAGATGGTGATGGTGAGCTTGCTTCTACTCTTCCCATGATGGACAGTCATATTGAGATGTAAGCCGGAACCTTTTCAGAAGTAAGTTTTTGTGTCGAGGTTGTATTTGCTTCTGTATATGATTTGTTTGCGACAACTAAAATGTACTGTTATTCATGTTATGTTCCAGGCTCCACAAACAGTTGTAGTACACATGATCCCTTCAACAGAAAATGATGCATTACCGTCTGCTACTGGAGGTGTAGTACATCCCTGTTACGGCTGCAGTGGTTTCTGCCCTTTTCCCTTGTAAGGGTCTGGAGACAGGCCTACTGCAGGTGTTATGTTTTGCCCTGATTGGTGCTCTGCTGCTTTAAAGCTGCCATGCATGCAGCATAAGGGAGGCTTTTCCCTCTTCCTCCTCAGAACCCATTTTGGCTTGGTTTGTATCTTATATTTGGGTTTTGTTAGGTTTGGTTTTGTATTTACTTATTTCTGGTTAGTTATGGGTTTTGCATTAATCTATTTTGGTGTCTCATTTCAGGTATTCCTTTTTCAGGTCTTATTTCTTTAGTATAATTTAATAAATTCAATTTTCATTTAATCTGAAAATCCTTGTGTGGTCTCCTTTAATGTTACTCCACCAAACGAGCCTGGTGGACGTAACTATCCCAAAGACCCAAGGTATGCACATATCTGGCGTGCCATGGTCATAGATGACCTTCTTAATTTGTTCATGGACAAAAGTATAATGGAATCGGAATTAAAAATGGAATTTATTAATGAAATGGCTGTGGACAACAGTGGAGTGTCAAGGGATGTGTATACAGCTTTCTGGGAGCAGTTCTTGGAGGTCTGTGAAGGGGAGGAGGAGAGGGTGCCAAAACTCAGACCAGACTTATCTGAAGAGAGGTGGTAGGCACTAGGCCGAATTTGGGCAAAAGGACTCATTGATCATGGCATATTTCCAGTCAGGTTGTCCAAGTCATTCATAATTGCCTCTGCACTTGGTCTTCAAGCTGTAGAAGAAGTTTTGATGTCTTCCTTCTCTAAGTATTTGTCAGAGAGCGAGCAAAGTATCATTGAGAAGGCCCTCAATGGTGTACTGGAAGAGGAGGAGGACAATTTGTTGGATCTGTTTTCACAGATGGGGGCTCACAGCATTCCATGTCAGGAAAATATCAAGCAAGCAATAAAAGTCATGGCTCATAAAGTCATATTGCAAGAACCAAAGTACATCATCGATTGCTTTTATGAAATTTTCAAAGACATTGCATTGAATCTGTCTCATCCAGCTGATGTCCTTCATTTATACGAGTCGAAAAAAGCAACAAACAAAAAAGTAGTTGACATGCTGCAAACAGAGGCTTTGTCCCTATCGCAAAAAGAGCAGACAATATTTAGTTGCAAAGGTACATTAGGAATGCAGAACAGCGCAAACTAGAAAAATTCTTGCGATTTTGCACAGGGTCCTCAGTTTTTTGCACAGAAGAAATTAAGGTGACCTTTAATGCTGAAACAGGTTTTGGGAGAAGACCTGTTGCACACACATGTGGAGCAATCATTGATGTGCCTTACACTTACAGTTCCTACCCAGAATTTAGAGCAGAGTTTGACAGTATCTTGGCAAGATATTTCATGTTGATGGGTATTAAGCTTGAAAAGGTTGACATCTTTGCTAAAATAAACACTCTATTATTTGGTATTATCATCCACCATGTTCATGATGCTGTGATTGTTAAACTGTGATATTCCATTTTCAGTGCTTAAAAGCTGTGCAATGTCAAAAGGTTTGTGTTAGCATGAAAAACTAAAGGGTAAACAATTTCCAATTTTGTATAATTTACGGAATTCTAATAACCGCCTGTTGCAATTAGACCAGTAGTTGGTTTTCACATTTGTTGTAATCAAGTTCTGACACTCAGCTGAAATTTTATTTGGATGTTTTAATAGTCCAGGTGTTTACAGAAAAATGTTTGCAATACAACTAAATTCAGTTTGACTAGTTCATCAAAAATACATTCTTTCTTTACCCTTTTCTGTTAGTATGCACAAAGTTGACAACATAAGATGACACTTGTTCAAAAGATGTTTCTTTTAAAATGTTTGAATGCAATGTGAAAGGGTATGTTTAGGAATTAAACTAAAGAGCAAACAATTCCCAGTTTTCTTGTAATTTTGACAATTTCATCTAATGGTTCCTGCTCATATTTGAGCAGTACAGTTGCTGTATTTTTGTCTTTATCCAAGTAGGTTTTGAAATTCTTAGATTTTAGATGGTTGTATAATGCAATGAAGTACACAAGAGCAATACTTAAACACAACAAAATTCAGAGGGTTTGTAACATCTGCCAAATTTAGTTTTCTGGTGACCTTTGTGTGTTTTTTGCTTTAGTGGAGGGGCCCAAAATGTTTTCTTAAGCTATTATTAAAAATGAAGTAATATTTGTATTGCAAAAGTTTTATTTTTGATACATGTTTGGATTTCCTGTGAATGTTCACAATAAATGTTTACACAAACAATGATGCAATTTGTTTCCAGTGCTTTATTTAAATTATGAACTGTATTTGCAGGACTTTTTAGTAATTTGATTTTTCCACAGCTGTGAAATGTAATTTAACTGTTGTGCATGTTGACTTTTGCATTTTGCAAAATAAATCCAAAACATCAGGACTTCAACAGAGAAACGTTGTCATATGAACATTTAGTTTCCTGCTTCAATTTTAATACATTAGATAAGTGCAAAATTACAGCATTAGAAAGATGTCTATGTTGCAATACTAAATAGATTTCCTTGTGGAAAACCAAAAGAAGAAACAGTCTAGTTATGACAGTAAACAATGCAAGTAAGAACATCCACCCCAGAAGCATGTTATTGGGTTATAAACTAATCATTAAGAAGCAATGAAAATTGAAAGGCAAAAAATAAAAAAACGTTGGATTATTTTCAAGTTTAACAGTTAGAATGCATGGTAATGTCTGATAAACAGCCAGCTTAGTTTAAGACTTGGAACCCTAACATGGCAGGCTCTTTCCAGGCAATACTCACAGTAATGCTCTAATGGCATCTCACAGTAGCATGTGCAGTTTCACAGAATCGTACGGATCTGATGGCGTCATCAACCCAGACTCTGCCATTAAAACATTGCAAATGTCATTTACAGCTGAATCACATGGTATGGTCTGCCGAAAGGTGCATGCATCTCTACACAGTTGAACATGTTCAACTTGAATAAGAGTGAGGAAGTCTGTAGTATTGTACAGTTCAGGTAGAGCATACATCACATTGGGCCGACCGCTGGGAACTTGCAAGGTTTTGGATGGCCTGATGTGGTGTGTGTTCCATACTTGTGCTGTGTCATCCAACTCATCCTGTAACAGATTAAACAGAAAAATTGAGTACACTTTTGTTAACCTCAGCTGGAAAAAAGTATTAGGCATAGTCATTGTCCTTAATCATCAGTCCTTATTTGGTGTACTTTTTTTTAATTTTTTTTTTTTTATGTAGCAATCACGGCAAATAAGTCATCAAAGAGGAAGAGTGGAGGAAGATTATTGCATTTCGGAGGTTAATTTAATTGTAATTAGAGCAATTCTTTGATGGTGTAGGATCACAATCTCTCAATGACACACACTACCCTGTCTGCAAAGCTTTGTGCGGGACATGCACCAGGAGAAGAGGTGAAATGTGTAGGCTACAAATTAGAAATAATTTTCTTAGAAACATTGCAAATAGAAAAATATATTCTTGCATTCGTTGCTTTTTTTTTTATATATCCAGTTTGTGTTCTGTTTTTTCATAATTGCTAAATATTTATTTAGGTAATTTCAGACTTGCCGTTTAGAACTGTCATTCATGCAGTTACAGTTGTTATAGTTATAGAAATCCATTTTTTGTGACATTTCTTAGACAAATTTATTTTTAAAATTACTTTGGTATCTTATAATTTGACTTTTGATGCAGTTAGAAACTTGATGCCTATTCAAATGCTAACTACTGAGTTAAAAATAGTTCACTTTTGATTTTGGTTTTAAAAATAATAGCCAATTAAATTGTATCTTAATTTTAATAGAGGTTTAAATGCAGCTGTCAAAAATGATCCCTTGTTGCTGTTAAAATGTAAAATCTCACCGTTCTACCTGCTCTTTCGTGTTATGACATTAAGGTAGAAAAAGTAACCGGTACATTTTCAGCACCACAGAAGTGTGAACAGCGACCACGAAAGAACAACAGCTAGAGAACCGCTGTCTTTCATTATATCATAATTTACCACAAATAAACAGAGACATCTACTCCTCTTTGTAGAAAAAGATCACATTCATTTATGGGTGTGCGCTCGTCATGCATTATTTTCATTTTCAGTAGAAAGTTGATGTGATAAAAGTATGCACCTATGTCACAAAATTGATAGTGTGCCTGACATTCAAGTTTTGTACGAACAGAATAGTAGACAGTGAATGAAACAAATAACCAGTGGCACCTCGCCCACATACCATTAATGCGGATTTTAATGTTCTTGCCTTTCAGATTACTCCCTCACGTAATATCTTATCCATCATATATTAAATTTGATTCAATTAACTCACCTGTATGAGTCCCATACAGCAAAACTGTAGAATGTTTTTGTCCAGAAATCCCCCATCAAAGAATTCATTGTCTTTGATGTCAGCAAACAAGGACAGCCAGAACTCCATACACTCTGTACGCAGAAAGCGCCACCAATATTCAATTCTTTGATTTGCAGTGCTTGCTCCTTCGAGGTAACTTTGAAGAGGGTCGTTGGGCTGAGTGGGAATGACGAATCGCTGGAAGTCTCTGACATAAACATTTCCTGTACCTAGACCCCCTCTAACAACTCTCGGACACCCTCCCAAACGCTTCACTGCTTCAGTGTAATATCCTCCTATCAATTTGGGATCGCTATTTGTGGTGTATACATTGAGCCAGATAATCTTTCATGAAAATCCATCTATGCTTCCGATAATACAAAAGCCAAATGGCTTCAGTTTATCATAAGAGTCAATGTGCCAAATGAAGTTCGGACCCTTTAAGAAGTAGTTTCTTCTTTGAAGACGTCTGGCTTGCCTTGAGGACACTCCGGCTGGATCTAATTCTCTCATGATCAGACGGAAGTCCATGTTGCCTGCATTTAGCATACATCCAACAATATCCGTGAAGCTGTCCAGAAGACTGATGTTCTCTCCTGACGAATTCCACCAGACTTGCCAAGTCAGCATAATAGTTGCGACGAGTGTGTCCTCTTGCACTAAGTATTCTTTTTAAATGTTGCACACTGATGTGACACCCATGCTTTTTGGCAAGCAGAAACTGAATATCCTTATATTGAAGGCCAATTTCAAAATAAAAATCCACAAAACTCACACACCAGTGTACTGTCTGCTCCATTGTCGCCTGGTTCCAGAACGCTGCCTCGAGGTTTTGCGAGGTAACGCAAAACCTTTTGCGAGGTAACGCAAAAGTATTGCGAGGGAACGCAAAAGAAAAAAAATTCCCCATGTCCCCTGGAGGGCTCCGTAAAAAAACAATAGAACAAAGTCAGGTCATGTAAAACAATTTTTACACACACACACACAATATATATATATCAACCAAAATAAGTAGGCACATGGAAAAATACATGAGCACAGCACAGAAGGGTATTGGCATAAATAGCAGAGCCAAACACCAACTCCTTGTAGACCACACAGTTGCCCGAGACTGCAAAACCTGACACACCAACCTGTGCACGGCTTGGATTGGTTACAAGAAAGCCTACGACTCAATGCCACACACTTGGATCATTGAATGCTTAGAGATGTACAACATCAACAGGACTCTAAGAGCCTTCATTGCAAACTCGATGGGGCTGTGGAAAACCACCCTTGAAACCAACTGCAAACCACTTGCACAAGTGTCCATCAAATGTGGCATATACCAAGGAG
>NC_051435.1:30756978-30758920 GCF_001649575.2 Kryptolebias marmoratus | reverse complement strand
CAGTCACCCCCAAACTGGAGCAGTGGCTACAACAGATCCCAGGAACAACATCAGACATCTCAGTCCAGAAATGTGCAGTTCTAGGCACAGCCAAGATACTGCGCAGAACCCTCAAGCTCCCAGGCCTCTGGTAGAGGACCCGAGCTCAGAGGATGAAACAAGACCACCTGCGGAGGGTGAGAAGGGAATTTTATTTATATATATATATATATAAAGCTTCATCTAATTTGTATCAAAAAATGGCTACATATGGTTTACTTTAGCCACAATCAAAGTAACTAGTATCAGGTGTAGATCTTTTATATCTCTCATTTCTCTCAATTTTTGTTGACATTTAATATGGTCAGAAGTAATTTCTCTTATCTAACTACATTTTTAGATCTTTTTCTTTAGTTAGCTGGCTAAAGACAAGCTAATTTTTTAAAAAAAACAAAGCCTTATCCTATTGTGGGGGACCAGTTACAGGGGACTGTAGATCAAGTGGGCCCCCTCCACTTCCTTAAAAACATTTATTATATATGTATATAATATTTTTGTTTTGTAAATAAGAAGAGCTAAACATTTTATTGTTCATGTTAGGCTGCGTATTTAAATGCATGTTGATAATATTAAATAGGGTCAGTCCAAACAGGCACCAGGGGCAGCCTGGGGTCCTGAGGATCGGTGTTGAAGGACAGATATGTAGAGAGAGTAGCACAGCCAGGGGTGGAAATTAGCACCCGCCACCGGCCAAATGCAGAGCCTTTAACAGCTCCTTTCTGAACTCCTCACACCGTTTATCTTTCCTCAACTTCCACCATTTGGTCCTGTTCTCTGCCTTTACTCTTTTCCTCTTCTTCACTACAACAGTCATCATACACACTACCATTTGATGCTGTCTGGACACACTCTCTCCTGCCACAACCTTACAGTCCACAATCTCACTCAGCTTACCACTTCTACACAGAATGTAGTCTACCTGCGTTCTCCTGCCTCCACTCTTATAGGTCACCCTGTGTTCCTCCCTCTTTTGGAAATAGGTGTTGACTACAGCCACTTCCATCCTCTTGGCAAAATCCACCACCATTTGTCCTTCCTGGTTCCTTTCCTTACTACCAAACCTGTCCATCACTTCCTCATCGCCATGTCCATTCAGATCTGCTCCAAACACCACTCTCTCCGCCCTGGGAATACGCTGTATCAATTCAACGAGATCCTTCCAGAATATCTATTTTGCTTCTATGTTAGCTGTGGAGCATAACCACTGACAACATTGAACATATTTACCCCATATGTTACCCTGTAAGTAGTGAGCTGTATTATGTATTACAACCAGGGGTGGAAATTAGCACCCGCCACTGGCCAAATGCGGGTAAATATTTGAAGTGGCGGGTGAATTTGATCAACACACACGCCACTGTGGCGGGTTGGCAATTTGAACAGAAAAGGTGTTATTTGTCCTCTTGACATATAGGGGGCAGCAATGTGCTCGAGTTGCTGCTAAATGCAAGAAAAATAAACGTTTAGCGAACACTCTTTACCAGTTGGTGGTGGTATTGATTCCTTCAGTTGTTTATCAACCACCAACAAAAATCAAGAAGGAGTAGCATTAGTAATATGGTGGAACATTTCAGGAGTTAAGCAGGTGTCAGATGTTACGTCGAACCGCGTTCCCCCATTAAATATGGTTCCCGCTGCGTCTCCGTGCCGCATACGTGGCAAAAAGTGCGTGTTCATGTTCAACGCTCGTAACCGTCGCGCTGTGCTTGTTAGGGTTTTTACATTATCAGCCTTCGTGCTCATGTGGAACACTGCCTACGTGAGAGACCAAGGTCAGACGGCGGGCCGGCGGGCGCCGCGCCATCTGGCTCTCTCAAACAATGATGTGTTATGTGTTTTGCTATGATCAGAGCATGGCCTTGGCTTGCTCAGATCAACCCCTTTTTCTTCTTATTTCTTCTTC
>NC_051435.1:30662922-30756878 GCF_001649575.2 Kryptolebias marmoratus | reverse complement strand
GACAAAAACAATTGATAATTAAAATAAATAATGACTTATCTATTAACAGAATTGTTTAGAGGGGCAAATATTTCTCATTAAAACAAAAAAAAACATTCTTTTAGGAATAAAATGTGCTAATAATATCATAATACAGATGAATAAACACAGTTAAGGACTTGTTGGTAAATAAACTGGTTGTTGTTGGAAAATGAATTATCTAAATAACATTTGACCTGAATGTTATTTAGTTTAAAGCGAAATACCACTTCAGGATGTCTAAAGGTCGGTGCTACTCGTCAAAAACTGCTACCGTCATGTTTACAAACTGAAAACTATAGCGGTTCGTGTTAATGTTAAATATCATCGGATACTGAAGTGGAAGCTTAGGAGTTATGCTTATGTAACACCGCAGGAAATGATGGGCCGGGTCACTTCTGGTGCAACATTTATTTAGTTTGAACTGTGAACAGAAAAGCACAGCGTTTACAGTAGCTGCTCCTAATACCTGCTGTAAGCTGTTTTCTCAGCAATGGTGGACTTCTTCAGCCTGCCAGAGCGTCAACCTCTGTTACATAATAGTCAACAAGCGGCACAACAGTAAACAGACATACTCACTATTGACGTCAGTGTACATCTACTCCAACATACTTTCATTAACTGAACTCAACAATACATATATTTGAACAATATTTTGCGGCCCTATTAAGCCAACCAACCGAGCCCACACGAGCGCGAGCCATTAGCATCATTACTTTAGCCTGGTGCTAACTCCAGCTTCACATTCAGCTCGGCCATTCAGTTCTATTGAAGCACCTTTGTTCTGCTATTTGGTACCTATCAGAGGCTACTAGCGTTGTTATCTATATATATTATTTATGACTCAGCTTACCTGTAAACAGAAAAGCACAGCGTTTACAGTAGCTGCTCCTAATACCTGCTGTAAGCTGTTTTCTCAGCAATGGCGGACTTCTTCAGCCTGCCAGAGCGTCAACCTCTGTTACATAAGGCACTGAGCGCTCTCTGATGGCGAAACACATACATTACAGGGAACAATAAATTCTGGGGGGTCTTCTATGTTCATGCCTTGTTCTCTTTCATAGTGCCACACTTAGCATAGCATTGGAACAATTTATATCCACAACGAAAACCTTTTGAAAACCACAAAAATCACTTCCTTCATCAGAATATCCGACCTGTTAAATATAAGCGGGTAGCACAAATAGATATTTTATTTATTTTATTTATAGATATTTTAATATGCATTAAAAGCAGCAAGTGTCTGAAAAACATTACAACTTACATACAAAAACTTACAAAAGCACACACACACACAAAAAAAATACTTCAAAAACACTCCACAGAAATAAATTTCACTTGTCTGAATTTTTTATGTACAGATATGCATCTTTTAATGGTTTAAAATAAATTTTAAAAAAAAAGAAAAATCTAGTTATTTCCATGCAGTGTCCAGAAAGAGGTGTTGTTCAGCTTGTAGGGCACCACAACTGCTTCCACCCACCTCCATCATCATCATCATCATCATCATCATGTGAAATAACTTTTTGTCACAACAAAAAATAGTGGCTTGTAAAAAATTTTAATTTCCACCCCTGATCGCAGCCATATGGATGTAAAGCGCGTTGAGCTAATGGGTGCCTGTTTTTTTTGTATGTTCTGAAAGACGGACAGTAAAAGGTTATCGACAACCCATGCATGCCTCGACGCCTCTATTGTTCAGGGGGTGCAACAAAATATTTTAAAATAAACGCATATAGATGAGATGAAACTATATGCGCGCATGCACACACACACACCTATATAAATTGTTTAACATTAACCAACTTTGTTTCGTTGCATCTTGGTCTGTCATCTCGGCCATAGGCATTATTTACATAGACGCCTCGAAGACTGGCGCTGTCTATTGGAGCTGACGTATCAGCATTTTTGGATGGATCTCTCACACGCCCCCCCAGTGCATATATTAGTACTGAGGAAGCTGTATGCTCTACTAAAATAATCAGAACTCCCTGAATTTTTACCTGTTTTTTTTTTTTTTTTTTTACACAGTTTGGTTTGTTACTGTCATAGTTTTGTTCAGGCTTCTGACCCACATACAGAGAAACTCTCAGGAGGAAACCAGGAATCAGATAAAGTACGTTTATTGAAAACCAGAAAGTAACAAACTGTTAGGCGATCTGGAATGATCGTGGCGTCGTGGGTAATCCAGTACTCTGAAAGACAGAGATAGGATGAGGATGCGAATGGATCGGGACTGAAAGGATCAGCAGCAGGCGGTAGTCTTACTTCTGAGGGAGAGAATGGTCCACCAGGGGAAGATGAGTGGAATCCGGGGTTGTGGCAGCAGAAACATGACGTCAGTTCCCTCCAGTTGGTGGTGGAACTAGGGAGGACGACAGAATCATCATTGGGCGGGCAGGCCGTACAGGTAAGCAGTTTGAGTCCAGCAAAGGTATCCAGGAGTCCTACAGAGAAAGGTGAACAGCCCCAGAAAAGTACCACTCAGAAGAGTTCTTGGCAGGTAACCTAAGAATACGAACAGATATTACTCTGGACAAGCATAAGTCTATGTCCCAAGGAGGCTGTGAGTTACCATGTGAAGGGTTCACTGCAGCAAAGACTTGCTGAAGAACTACTCCTCTTATACAGCTCTGCTGAATGAAGCAAACGATCTGCAGGTGTGAACCACACACACATGTAGTGGATGAAGCCAACAGAAGGCCGCCCTCTGGAGGAAAGAACCTGGTGGAGGATGACAACAACCACAACCCCATCTCCTGATACAAACGGCAAAGATGTAGTTATGATACAGGCCACTTTCACACATTAAAAATACGTGCTTTCATGCTAAAATACTTTATGCTCTTTATATCTTTATATTTTATATTTTGTTAAAGAAACAAGTTTGATTGTTCATTTCAATTTATTTCACTCTCTCACACACAATCCTGAGCCTTGTGTACACACCAACAACAACAAGTTCTTCATATTTTTGTGTGCTGTGCATGCACACACACATGCACGGTTTTTAGGTTTTTTTAAAGGCCTGGAAAAGTAATCTTTAGAAATTCCAGGTCATTTCAAGGTCTTACACTGCCCCGCTTGTAACTGGGGCTGGAGAGCTGAGGTTAACTTTCAGGGAAATGCTGAGAAAGGTGCAGTGGTAGGCTCTCTTTGGCTTTCCTTCAGGTTTTTGTGTTCCTTGTTGCTACAGGCTAAAACAAAAGACACATAATACTTAAAAATAACTTGAAAGGGTGTTAGTATCCCACAGTGTATTGTAATTCACAATTGCTACATAAATAATTCCTAAACATAGAAAAAGAACTAATAGGTAAAAACAGGTGTGGATTTTTTTCCGATGTCACACAGTGGAGATTTGCTTTTGTTTTAAGGGTGTGTTTTCTGTAAATGGTTTGTGATTTTTATGCATGTTTTATTGTTGTTCATTCACTGTGGACTCCTTGTGAAAGGACAGTGTTTGATGTCAGAGCAAACTTCTTGGTTTTTGTGCATGTTTGTATTGTTTTGATCCACTGTGGACTTTTTGGAAAAGAACAAAATGCTTGATGACGGTCACCTGCAAACTTGTGTCAGCTGTCTTCACAGACCTGCCAGAGAAGCTGGTGGAACGCCTAAAAGGTGGAGGCCTCAGAGTGCAGGGGGCAGAAGAGGGAGCACATAGCAGCCAGGTGTAGCGGAGGAAAACACAATGCGAGCAGGTGAACGTTACCGATCAGAGCAGTGCAGATCATGTCCAGATGGCGATCAGCGGAAAAACAACGCGTGGACTCGACAGTGGGGCAGAGGTGTAACTCTGCCCACATTTGTGAATAGTTTTCCCCTGATGTCTGCGGGGACAGCCTCATTGGGAGAGTTGCAGAGGAGATCGGTTGTTGTATGAACCACGTTTCTAGCCAGAGATTGCTTGTGTTTGCAGGGCCACGGCAAGGTGGAATCCAGTGGTGAGCAGGCCCATTGTGGACTACACAGGGGTACGACGCGGTGGAGACTGAGGGCCGATCAAAGCTTGGTGTTTACACCTACACCCTGTGTTTAGATGGTTGGATAGTTATTCTGGTTGGTTAACAAGATCTTCACAGTGACATTTCTTATTGCAGTGCAAAAGTAACAAAAGATAAAAAAATGTCTGTAGTTTGGGGATATTTTAAAATACACAGATGTTAAGAAAACAGACTGTCTGTTGTGTTATAAATTAAAGAAATGTTTTTTTAAAGTCATACGTAATGTTTAAGTACTAATTCATTAACTACTCTGCATCAGTACTTGGTATTGTATAAGAACATATCTAAATAGCATGCTTGGTGTAACCCGCACACTAAGTGTTTGGTCACTGAGATTAACACTGCAAAAGTCATTTTTGACCCTCAACAGTACGGGTAGGGGACATGTCCAACCCTCCGCTTGTGAGTGTGTCGGAGAAGCGCAGTGAGTAGGGGAAAAAAAAGAAGCACAAGAAAAGAGTCATGCTATGTGAGCAGTGAAAAGAGAGCACAGACGAAAGTATAGAAAAACAAAGAGAGGATAGAGTGTGCAAAAAGAAGTACTGTTGGTGTGATATTGCAGAGTACACCAGGGACATTGACAGTATTTGTTTACTGTGGAAACTCCGGTGAGTGATATTAATGATAAGTGAAGCTAACAGCTATCAAGGCTGTCGTAAGGTGACCAGATTTCTGAGATTAAATCTGGGGATATTTTCAACTTGGGGATAAAAAAGACATACATTAATCAAAATGAAATGAAGAAACGAGGACAATTACAATTTACATATTTATTCATATGTTGACAATATAAATCAAGTGTAACTACACACTGTTGTTTCCTATGAGTAGTAAAATTAATAAAGTAGCAGTAATAGTAATTGTACCATGAGCATTAAAACTGGTGGATCATTTGACGGGGGGAGAAACCTCGTCAAAATAAATCACCTTCTTTGAGGATGTAAGTGAAAGTGCTTTTGTTGTGCTGTGAATGAATGTGAACATATACTTACATAAGTGTAAATAAGTACATTAAGTGTGTGTAGTCATGTAGTTGATGTATAAGGATATGGTGTGTGCATGTATAAGGTGCGTTAATTCTTTTATCTTTAGAAGAATTCTTAGAATGATGCAGCCACTATGTTTTACACAACACTCACTGCATGACTTTACCACTTTTCCCTCTCCACCTTTTAATTTCCAACACTCTTCTGCTCTTTTTCAGTCTTTACTTTACTCTTTTCTCTCTATTTTTCCACTTTCTTCAACTCTTCTTAGTCTTGCCTTTTTCCTCTGCTCTCACTCTTTGCTCTATCAGTCTCTCTTTTCCTTCCCTCTCTTCTTCAATCAGTCTTTTGCTATTCTAAAACAGAGACATAAAATCACCTCCAAAAAACTAGAATGTATAACATACTGAAAAATTAAAATTGAATGAATAAAATTAGATGTTTGTTTCCTCAGCTAATGAGCAAAAATGCTAATATATAGCATTTTAACTACAAATTGATGCAACAGAAGAAATTTCTGCCTCCTAGGGCCGCCACCTTTCAAAATTTAAATTAAAGGATGCCAACCATAGCTTGGGGTCATGACCACTACAGCCAAGTTGTCCAGCTCTTATAGGGAGGGGTGCACACAGCAGTGGTATGCTTTATTTTTTGCTAGTGTATTTTG
The DNA here is from genome assembly GCF_001649575.2 of Kryptolebias marmoratus. Classification (NCBI taxonomy): domain Eukaryota; kingdom Metazoa; phylum Chordata; class Actinopteri; order Cyprinodontiformes; family Rivulidae; genus Kryptolebias; species Kryptolebias marmoratus. The sequence goes on along the minus strand of NC_051435.1, from coordinate 30,751,200 downwards.
CAAAAGACTGATCAGTAAAAACAGTCAGTCAAACACTCCAGTAAGAGTAGCACTATTTCAACACATTTTTATTTACGTAAAAGTAACTGTTATCGAGCCATCAGGATGCGTTGACCAAATTTATTACAGGGGATATGTGTGGCCATCCATCCATCATTAAACGGATGCATGCATCAGTTTTTCTGATGAGAGCACAAGTGGGGTTAACTTCAATAAACTTGTCTAATAAAGGAAATATATATACATTTAAAAGTAAACATTTTGTCCTAATATTTATTTAATTAAATTACTATTAAGTTATTAGCTTAATTTCTTTAAATTTATTGCCTAATGCAAAGAAAAACTTACAGAAAGTGATCATTCAAACTCAACATCCTAAGCAATAAATCAATATTCAATATTCTACTAAAAGCACAGCAGGAAACTGAATCAATTAGAACATTTCACCATCTCAGACTCAGGAGATGAGGAGGAACTGTAGTCTGATGTCTGCGTCATCCTTATGTATCTGCCGTATTACTCTCCTGTCCACCCGATATCAAAAGTATTGTAAAGGTCTCGCCAGCCGAATGACACTAGCTATCCAAACAGCTAAACAGAATGAATGTAGAAACTCTGCAGACTCAGGGATGACATCTTGAAGAATTTACTGACATCAATTTTCTGTGAAACTGTAACAGGATAAACAAAGGAATACATATAAGTACCATTGCTGCAGTAACAACTTTAAAATCACTGCATACACCATTTTTATACATAGACTAGTGGTCTGAGTTAGCTTAGCAACAGACCGAGTTTACTACTAACATAAAAAATACATAATTTCTGTACAAATGAAGATGTCTGCGATAACTATTCTCATATGTAATCAATTCAACTTGTAATACTCACAGATGATGCTTTAGCAGGCTAGAAACAACATAAGCAGGGCTGAGGAACTGCCATATGGCTGCAACTATGCTGTACTTCCTGTTTTTTCAACTTCTCTTCCTGCTTTTTGGTAGCTAACAAGAATGACCACTAGATGGCATTGTTTAGCACAAAATAAGAAAACAACAGCAAAACCGTGAACATAACAAGTATTGTGTAGACATTTGAAATGGCGTGGATGTTAACAGCAGTGACGTGAGTTGGCAGGACCGGTCCTGCCACAACAATTTTGCTGGTCTTATTATTTTCTGTTTTGTTCATTATCATTATATTTAGAGTTGATGTATGTGTGTGACAGATGTGCCTAATCATGGATATTTATGAAAATACAGAACAAATCGTGTCCCATATCGGATTAACAGTTAACTGCCAAATAAAGGAAGATTAGTTTTTTACGGGATGGAAGGCAACCCTAGCTTGTTTTTAGCATTATTTTTATTTCATTTTTACCGTGAGTCAAACCTTTTGGCGTTTCGGATCAGCCCAGTCAAAGCAATATAGGTCGATTCATACATATGATCACAAGACCGCTCCCTCGTCCGTGATGTCTCGCGCTAACACCACCGTGATCATCAGCTACCGTAACAGCTGTTGTTGCACAGTAAAATGTTAGTTAAAACCAGTTGAAGTAATTGGACACCTTTCATATTGAATTAATGATGTTTTTTAGTTAAAGTGTGTTCCTAAGTTCTATCAAAACATATATATATATATATACATATAAGAAAGTGTAATATTAACTTTTGTTTTATATATGAATCAGACATTTCTATTAGCATGTACAGTAAAACAAAAACACCTCCTCTTTGGAGATGAGATTGTAAGTTGAAGAAAGATGGCATCACAGCATCATTATGATGTTCCTTGGCATTCCCATACATTATATTATCATCCAAATAGTTCTGTACTCCTGGGAGTTCTTTCAGAACTGTGTTCATCATCTTTTGGAAAGCAGATAGTGCTAAAGCTAGTCCAAAATGAACTTGTGTAAACTGAAGAAGTCTCTCATGTGTTATAACAACAGTAAGACTGCAGGTATCTGCAGTTATCAGGATGGTGACGCTACTGGTGGTAAGCTGAGTTTAAGTCACTCTGGCAATCACCAGCCTGTTTTATGAACAAGTCCTTTATATAAGGTAATGGATGACAACACTATCACACTTTCATGAGCTTTACCAAGAGCAACTCAAAAGCAATTTTCATTAAGAGCTTGAGCTCTGCTGAAACCTCTTGACGAACACTGAGTGGCAGACATCTCAGTTTTTGTCATACAGGTTACACTGTGTTGTTTACTTAAAAATAGCAGATGAATGCTTTAACACATCCAAGATAGGTAGGCTCACCACCAATCATGTTAATCTGTTGTGCTTTAATTAGTTCTAGGCTCAGTAGTGGTTATCCAGTTTTCATTATCATTTTATTGTTAGAATGATGCTGAAACTTTGTTGTTTTGATTTGCCACTCCTGCTGTAGCTTGTGGGCAGCCAATAACAGGTAGGCCACCATTGACTTATTTAACTTTGGGTTCTCTCAGTGTGCATTGTGCAAAAATGTTGCTTGTAGACAGTTTCTGGTGAAATAGAGACAGAAACTACAGTGTCTTCAATTAGAACAACTTCAGTGCTTCAGGGTTCATTTGGCATGTGATTTTATCAAATGTTGCAGCGATCAATTTAACATCATTAACCTGCCTTGATTCTTTTTAGTTAACTTTCCATGACTCCAGAACTACATGTTGCCGCTAAGGTGCTGAGTGCAGCAACATACTGGCTTAAGGTTCCATCGGCATGTTAAATATACTGTATCTGAATGTGTATCTGCATACCAATACATTAACTCAGGGGGCTAAATGTCTTTCAAGTGCTGCATAGCCTCATTAATAGTTGTTCTGATAATGTGTAGAACAGATGCTGTCCCTCGGGACCTACACAGTGTAGTAAAATGGCACGTTATCTTGCATCCAGCCATGTGTCTTTTCAAGCATTTATAACTAGCATGTAATTGTCAAGTAATTTCTGCCATGTTGTAAATGGCATGATGCAAGAAAGGTGGTGGACTGTGCACTGAAGCGCTCATCCTTGTCCCCAATTTTATTGTGGCTGTTGTAAAAAAATAGGAGACAATCATGAATCATGTCCTGAAAAGTTTTACGTGCCTTTTTACTTCAGCCAACAGAATTTGTTGTGACTTGATCACTTATTGTGGCAATCTAAATCCTAAAATGCCATGTTTACTGTCTAATTAAGATCATTTTAAGATACTCATCAGAAGTTTCTTTTTCTTTTTCTTCACACATTTTAATTTCAGACATGATTGTTGCATTTCTAATGTTATTTCACAAGCTGGAAGACTTTTTACATCAGTGTGCTGTCATGTATTCAAAGCCCGAATAAGAGGATGGTGATGTAACCAGAAAAAACAGGAAGAAAAATGTGTGCTCCTGTCAGAAACTTCAAAGATGTACTAAAAGACAGAAAAAGGAGAGACAGGAGGTGTTTGTATATGGGTGTGTGAGAGTGTGTGTGCGTTGGGGGTGGTGGGGGTAGGGGGATAGATGACTGCACTATTCCATGTGTGGATATGTGTATGGGAGACTGTGTGTTTGTCTGTGCACAGAAGTGTGTCCATGGGTGGCTGGTAATAGTGGGGAACTAAATATTCTTGTGGTTATTCTCCCGTAGGGAAAAGTTAAGTCTATGAAGTGTGTAAGGTGCTCGGTGTGTGTTTCTGTGCCAGGGCAGCAGTTGTGATTGACAAGCCATGACGAGGTGCTTCTCATTTACATCTGCACACTGAGCATCCAATCCGACAGCGCCCCAGATCAATCAAAATCTTCTAGGATTGGAATGTTGAGGGAGCAAGAAAAACATGATCTGCTTCCCTGATTTTACACAAACCTAGACAGACAGATAGGTCGATCCATGGCCTCAACTTCACAGCTTAAAAACAACAATCAAGCAAGTTTCCTGGGCTGAATTTCAAGCACTCTCTAAATCTTTGTGTTACAACTAAATTTTATTGCACGGCAATCAGTTTTTCTCTTGATATTCACCAGTGTAAAAGGTCATATTTGATTTATTTTACTGTTGTAATTGAGCTTTTTGTACTTTTAAGTAATTAATTACATTTGTACTTTTACATGAGCATATTTTAATTCAAGTATTGTACTTTGTTACATTTAAAATTCTATTCATTCATCCATCCATTCATCCATCCATCCATCCATCCATCCATCCATCCATCCATCCATCCATCCATCCATCCATCCATCGTCAGCCGCTTGATCCGGGGTCAGGTAGCGGGGGCAGCAGCTTGAGCGGGAGGCCCGGGCATCTCTTTCCACGGCCACTTTTTTCAACTCTTCCAGGAGGATTCCAAGATGTTCCTAGACTAGCAAAGAGATTTAGTCTCCAGTGTGTCCTGGGTCCTCCCCAGGTGGGGGAGGATGCCGGTCAGACCTGGCAGGCCCAAACGTATTGCGAGGGTCTGTTGGGAAGATCTGGCAGAGTCTCCTGTTAGGCGGAGCTTTAACTCCCACCTCCAAGAGAACTTCGAACATGTTCCGGGGGAGGTGGGGGACATTGAGCCCGAGTGGGCCGTGTTCTGTGCCTCCATTGTTGAGGCGGCTTATCAGAGCTGTGACCGCAAGGTGGTTGGTGCCTGTCGTGGCGGCAACCCTCGAACCCGCTGGTGGACACCGGCGGTGAGGGATGCTGTCAGGCTGAAGAAGGAGTCCTATCGGGCATTCTTGGCCTGTGGGACTGCAGAAGCAGCTGACAGGTACTGGCAGTCCAAGCGGCATGCGGTTCGGGTGGTCGCTGAGGCAAAAACTCGGGCATGGGAGGAGTTTGGAGAGGCCATGGAAAAAGACTTCCGTATGGCTTCGAGGCGATTCTGGTCCACCATACGGCGTTTCAGGAGGGGAAAGCAGTGCAGCACCAACACTGTTTATAGTGGGGGTGGTGTGCTGCTGACCTCCACTCAGAATGTCGTGGGTCGGTGGTCTTCCATTCAGGAGGCAGAGCCTGGGGACTTTGGGTCGGGCTCTCCAATTACTGGTGCTGAGGTCACCGAGGTGGTTAAAAAGCTCCGGGGGTGGATGAGATTCGCCCGGAGTACCTTAAGGCTCTGGATGTTGTAGGGTTGTGTTGGTTAACGCGACTCTGCAATATTGTGTTGACATCGGGGACAGTTCCCCTGGATTGGCAGACCAGGGTGGTGGTCCCCTTATTCCAAAAAGAGGACTGGAGAATGTGTTCCAACTACAGAGGGATCACACTCTTAAGCCTCCCTGGTAAGGTCTTTTCGGGGGTTCTGGAGAGGAGGGTACGTCGGATAGTCCAACCTCGGATTCAGGAAGAGCAGTGTGGTTGTCGTCCTAGTCATGGAACACTGGACCAGCTCTATAGCCTCAGCAGGGTCCTTGAGGGTGCATGGGAGTTCACCCAATCAGTCTACATGTGTTTTGTGGACTTGGGGAAGGCGTTCGACCGTGTCCCTTGGGGAATCCTGGGGGGGTGGGGGTACCGGGCCCTTTGATATGGGCTGTTAGGTTCCTTTATGACCGGTGTCAGAGCTTGGTCCGCCTTGCCGGCAGTAAGTCGGACTCGTTTCCGGTGAGAGTTGGACTCCGCCAAGGTTGCCCTTTGTCACCGATTCTGTTCATAACGTTTATGGACAGAATTTCTAGGCGCAGCCAAGGTGTTGAGGGGATCCGTTTTGGTGACCTTAGGATTGCGTCTCTGCTTTTTGCAGATGATGTGGTCTTATTGGCTTCATCGTGCCGTGATCTACAGCTTTTGCTGGAGCAGTTTGCAGCAGAGTGCAAAGCGGCTGGGATGAGGATCAGTGCCTCCAAATCTGAGGCCATGGTCTTGAACCGGAAAAGGTTAGAGTGCCTTCTCCAGGTCGGGGAAAATGTCCTGCCCCAAGTGGAGGAGTTTAAGTATCTCGAGGTCTTGTTCACTAATGAGGGAAAAATGCAGCAGAAGATCGACAGGTGGATTGGTGCAGCGTCTGCAGTGAAGCGGGCACTGTACTGGTCTGTTGTGGCGAAAAGGCAAAGCTCTCAATTTACCGGTTGTTCTACGTTCCTACCCTTATCAATGCTTGGGTTATCTATATCTGCTCTATTCCTCCGCAGGTTGGTTATAGAGCTACTAATAACTTTTTCACTTTTTCTTAGTAATCTTTTCTAAGGGTGCCTTAATGTTAAGCTAAATGTTGTTCTGCAGGCTGTGTTTTCCAGTGCAACATGCACTTTCCTTGTGCCTTTTCTTCCTTAGGTGGGAGGCTAGTGCGATCTTCCACTGGTTTGGTGATCAGCATAGGGGTAGTACCAGATCCAGAGGCACAGCCATATTGATCAGAAAATAAATTTCTTTTGTCGCAACTTCTGTAATTGCTGATGATAATGGTAGATTTGTAATTGTTGCCAACAAATTATCTTAGGGGACAATCCACAGTTCTTCTCCCTCTTTATTGCTTAAATTTCTGACCTAAACTGCCTGACTTCCATTCTCACCATCTAAATTTGGGAGGTGAATTCAATTGTGTGCTACATCCAGGATTAGATAAGTCTAGACCAGTGGTTCCCAAAGATTTTCTTCTGCCCCTCCCAAAAAAAAAATTTAAATTAAATTAAAAAAATAAATTTACTGGGCATACACATCGTTCAATCAGACATACACACATATTTTGTTTTCGAACTCCACTTAAGTTTATTTCCCACTTCAGGTTGCAACAAAACAAACTACAAACCATCTTTACAGTGAAACACTTTTGTGTAACTCTTTTTTTTGGTTGTTTTTTTTAGTTCCATACTCTATAAGAGTATTCTTCGCTGTCAGTGTTATTTCAAACATATTCCTTTTTTTGTTGTTGTTTGTAATAATATTCGACTTTGCTATCTTCAATACATTTAAAAAAAATAGCCTCTGTGCAAAATGGGGTTAAAAACTTGTCCATTATGCTTAGATGCTTAGCCAGGCACTGTTTTTTTTGTCATTCCATTTCATCCCCCCCGCAATGGCACTATCGCAGATGTATGCACTAATCCCTTTATTAGAATATCTCTCTAAAACAAACCTCACTTCCTCCTTACTAATTCTCTGCACTTCCTGATCCAGTATCTGTCCCAGATCTGTTCTCCTCTATCTGTCATTTTCCTCATTCATATAAAAGCTACAGTATTTTAACTATTTCACACACTTCGACTGCTAATAGTGCTGTAAACAGTTTAGGAATTAATTTAGGTGCCCTCAACTTCTTGAACAAAAACTACTATCAAAGTAGTTGCAAAGTGTTGCTACAGTGTTACAGGAAACTGCTGTGACAAGCGCACCAATTTAAATGTTATAAGCAGAGTATTTAGTGTGCTGTTTTACTGGAGTTGAAACAAGCACATAATAATAACATTATTAAATTTATTCATGGTGTAAAATAATGAGATTAACAGCAGCTTCTTTGTTAGTTTACCTTTTTCACAACCAGCTTACTTGACACAACAGCTGAAAGCGGCAAGTGTCCGAAAAAAATTACAACTTACATACAAAAACTTACAAAAGCACAATCAAAAAATACTTCCAAAACACTCCACAGAAATAAATTTCACTTGTCTGGATTTTTTATGTACAGATAGCATCTTTTAATGGTTTAAAAGAAAAAAATAAAATAAGAAAAATCTAGTTAATTCCATGCAGTGTCCAGAAAGAGGTGTTGTTCAGCTTGTAGGGCACCAAAACTGCTTCCACCCACCGATCATCATTAGCAGCGTGCTGTGGGACAACAGGGAGAAAAGATAATTAAACAAAACGTCCACTGGTTTCTTATACCTGACATAATATCAAAATCTTTTTTTATTTCTACTTTAGTTCTACTTTATGACTTTATGCTGAATGCAGAGGTGCGTTCTCTGCTGAAAGCCCGGGATGCTGCCTTCAGGTTTGGCGACTCACAGGAACTTAGAAGGGCTAGAAGAGAACTGACTGCAGTAGTGAAGGGGGCAAAAGCTGCATATGCTCAGAAAATCCAGGGACATTTCTCCTCCCAGGATCCGCGAAGCATGTGGAAGGGCATCAGGTGCATCACAGACTACAAAACAAACACTGCACAAAGACCCCTCGTTGCCCGAGGCACTCAATAAGTTCTACGCTTGCTTTGACAACCCTGACACCCCACCCAGCACCAGACTTGCATCTTCACCAGAAGAGAAGCCCCTCAGTGTGACACCAGCAGAAGTAAGGAGGAAGCTGAGAAGGATCAACCCTAGGAAAGCAGCTGGCCCGGATAACATCCCTGGACGTGTACTGAAGGACTGTGCTGATCAGCTCTCCGATGTTCTGGCGGACATCTTCAATGCCTCCCTCATCCAGGCAGCTGTTCCCACCTGCCTAAAGTCCGCCACCATCATCCCAGTCCCCAAGAGCTCTGCAGTGACAGGTCTGAATGACTACCAACCAATAGCCCTTATGCTGATAGTCACAAAGAGCTTTGAAAGACTGGTTCAGACCCATATCAAGGCAGCCATCAACGTCAGTGAGGATCCACACCAGTATGCGTACAGGTCAAACTGTTCTACAGAGGATGCTACTTCTTTTGTTGTCCACACTGCCCTCACCCACCTGGAGCAGGACTCTTATGTCCGCATGCTCTTTGTGGACTTCACATCTGCGTACAACACCATGGTTCCTCAGACTCTGATAAATAAACTCTCTTCACTTGGACTGAGCTCTTCTCTTTGCAACTGGATCCTACACTTCCTGACCAACAGGCTGGAGTCTGTGAGGATCCACAACATCTCCTCCTCCACCATAACCCTCAGCACCAGCTCCTCTCAGGGCTGTGTGCTGAGACCCCTCCTGTTCACGCTGCTTACATATGACTGCTCACCCATCCATCCAGGCTGTCGTATTGTAAAGTTTGCGGACGACACAGCAGTGGTTGGAATCATACACCTGGAGGGTTGATACAAAGAGAACAACCTCTGCATCAATGTTAAAAAGACGAAGGAGATGATTGTGGACTTCAGAAGGGGCCAGCAGGCCCACCTCCCCTTGCACATAGGAGGATCTGCGGTAGAAGTGGTGAACAGCTACAGATACCTGGGGGTGCACCTGAGCAGTAACCTCACCTTGAGAACCAACACTTCCACCCTGGTCAGGAAGGCACATCAGTGGCTCTACTTCCTCAGGAGGCTGAGACGTGCTGGACTCGGGAGCTCTGTCCTCACGTCATTCTACAGATGTGTGGTGGAGAGCGTTATGTGTTCCAGCATCAATGTGTGGCATGGAAGCAGCTCTGCTGCGGACAGGAAAGCTCTGCAGAGGGTAGTGAAGGCAGCAGAGAGGATTGTTGGAGCCAGCTTCCCCAGCATCACAGAGATACACATTTCCAGATGCAGGAAAAGGGCCACCTGCATCAGGACGGATTCCACCCACCCAGCACACTCTCTTTTGCCCCGCTCCCCTCAGGCAGGAGGCTGCGGAGCATTAAGTGCAGAACCACAAGGCTGCATAACAGCTTCATCCCTGAAGCTGTAAGACTGTTAAATTCCACCCTGCACTGACACTTTACAAAGACAGTCACTATTTGTCCTGCATATACTGCACATTTGTGTTTTTTAAATTTTTTTTATTCTTATTCACTTTATTGCCTATGGGTGTAACTGGACTGTGAGAATGTAAATTTTGTTCCACCACATTACCACATGTGATGTGAATGACAATAAAGTCTCTTTGAATCCTTTGAATCCTTATTTCCATAGTTTAAAAATATAATGTGCTAAGTATTAATAAAGAACGCATCATGGTGACACAAAGTTACGCTACACTAGACATACATAGCTTCAGTCATATGTAGCGTCCAACATTACTCGTGTTTTTTTAGTACGTATTCAGGGCGGTTTACTGAAAAGGTATGAAAATATTAAAAAGTAGAATAACTATATGGACAAAATATCCTGCTGAAGACCAAATTTGTAGTGATTAACAGTATTTGCAGTGACATAGTGACGCTAAACAATGGGACTAATATCTTGTTTATAGTACCGTAACGATATTGCAAACAGCAAAAAAGCCATTTATATTAATATGTTCGAGTAACATTGCAGCTTAATTAAATAAAACTTACCGTAACCTTTGGAGAAATGAAACAAACAATTGAAACTTCTACAGTTAGCACATATCGATAAGAAATCTGCTGACCGAACAACCTGTGACGTAACATTGGTCTGCGCATGCGCATTGCCACAAGGTAGGTCGGATTGATGGGTAGCACAGAAAGTCAGAACACCGGATGTCTGTTTGCCTGGGGTTACTATTACAACAACAGGGCCTGCCTACTCTGATGCTAGATTCAGTCTTGATTCAATAAAGTAAATCATGCAAATAGGATTTCATCTTGAAATATCCTTTTTGTGGAGCAAATCTGTTCTAGCACACATTGGTGGCCATCTTCTATATGTGGTATGCCTGAAATGCCATGGGAGGGCAAAAAAGAGAAGAGGAGCGTATGCAGCTGCCAACAGGTGAGTTGAATTTTGCTGACAAAAACTGATAAAACATTGTCTTTTAAGTAACATATTTATTAATTTATGACATTAAGAGTGCACTACTAAACTACACTCATTAAATGTGTTGCCGCTGTTTGAGTTGATGCAATTTCATGTTTCCAATTTACACAGCTGGTTGCAACATGTCTCTGTAAAGCCTTCAGTCACCTCAGGAGTGAAGCATTTGAGATGACCCTATTCTCAGGTCACTACGTTTTTTATGTGAAGAAAAAACAGATGAATAGCAAAATGTTTGGGACCTACCTTAGAGCTCCTGAGTGATTATCTGTGAAGCTTTTATTATGTGTATTTAGCTGCTTCAATAAGCCCCTCTCATGTGGCACTTACTTCCTGCAGCTTAAAGCAAACATCAACAAATCTGCAGTTATGATTAACCTGTCAGGTCAGAGGTAAAAAATTGTTAGCACATAAATAAATATTGAGATACTGCCAGGTGCTTAACAGCAAACACAGTCCCACAAGTTCAGGGCCACCCACACTGTTCTGACCTGCATCAGTCTGATACGTAAGAGGTTAACGATCAGGGTTAAATGTCCCACTTCATTATTTGAATCACTATGTATATCTGATTTGGGCTGAGATAATGTCCCCAGAGGTTTTTAAGCATTTTATGATCAGTTTTTTAACCAGTGAAACTTTATAGACAGCACTGTTTGAGTTAAATTCCTGACCTTTATTCACATTTGTGTTTGAGAAGTTTCAACCTTGCTTTGATAAAAAAACAAAAAAAGATCACATATGTAAAATATAGGCAGTTCAGTCTTGAAATTGAAATTACCATTTACCAGATCTCAACAACTCAAGGAAGAAATTGGTTCATCACAGGGAAGTTTGTCTAATTTTATTTTTACAACATAAAACCTAATCAAGAAAATAGAATCAACAATAAGCAATCAAGACAACACACAAAAAACAGACTAACATTAAGATTTTAGTGATAATAATAATGTTGTGCCCACTGGCTGTGTGCTGGTGCTGGGTGTTTGTGTGTTACCTTTTCTCCTTCCACAGGGTGTTACGAGCAGGTGACTGGGTCCAGCTGTTTCTCATCTAGGGGCGGTGCATATAGAGGAGCCAGATCCATGAGGCAGGCGCCAGATGGTTATTGCATCCTCTGTGATAACTACTCTCTCTCTCTCTCTCTTGCTCTTGACTTGTTACCCGCTTTAACCCGCTTTAACCTTTGCTCTTGCCTTCCAGTGTCCCTGATTCTTGGCCACTTCCATGTGGCTTTTTGGAAGTCTCCTGTGTAACCTCCCTGATTCCAAGTTCTCAGGTCCCTCGAACTCTGCAGCGCAGCCTTTCTCGCTCTTCTTGGCTTCACCTCCCCTGACATAGATCCAAGACCAACCGATCACCTGCCTGGCCACCCTCAGACCACCTCCATATCCGCACCTGGAAGGAACAGGACATGCAAGCCCAATCACAGACCAGCTCATTCACCCAGCTCCAGCCAAACTCAGCCCCAGTCAGCACCAAGCCTCCCTCGTCTGTTTTCCTCTGGCATCCAAGTAAGAATTTCAGTTCTCTTCTTTCCAAGATTAATCCTGCTCTCCTTCTCTAACCTTCTCCTTCCTCCTCAGCCTGGTCCTGGTTCAGTTTATCCCCCAGCTGTCACACCAAGGGACTGGCAATTTATTTGTTGATTATTTTGTGGAAAATAAAACTCTTTTCATCCTCACCACTGTTGTCTGTAGTTGTTGCCTGCGCTTGAGTCTTATCCCGGCATTAAGACAAATAATCAGAGGAATGACAATTAAGTAATTATTTTGAATGAGGATTTATCAAGATAAAACACATCAACAACCAATGCTTTAATAATCTAAAGTAAAATAGTGACTATTAGTTTATTTAAACTAAATATTGTTGGGGGTTTTCTAAGTTACCCAACCTAAACAAAGAACCACACAGAGAGAGAGTAAATTGTTTTTAGGATACTTTTGCAAAAGGAGAAGTCACTTGAGCAACGACCTGTTGGGTCAAACTCCAGCGAGTTCTGAAGTCCTGTAGCAGCAGTATGTTTTTATTACAAACAAGGAATGAGTGGGGGCTGAATCGGTCAGGACCGGTTCTGCCACACAGATTAATCACACAAATAGAACTTACAGCATGTTGTGAAACATTCTGTCAATCAATCCTGATACAAAGATTATCAGAGGTACAGTGACGTTACTTGGGTGATTGGCTGGTCTAGTTAGATGATTTGCTGACGCCTGTAAGCACGATAAAATGTAAACATGATACAAATGAACTCAATTAATATCTCTGACATCCGGTGTGACACGTAGGCATGTTTTGCAAATAAACACAAAGGCTGGTAATATTGAAAAACCCTAACAAATATAATTATTGTAAAAGGAGATTAATTTAGGATTCATTCACACAAACATTTAAACAATTCATCTAGTTTGATAAGATCTTAGTTTTGGAATTTTAGATAAGGCAATGTTAGGAATTCTGAGTGTCAGCAATTCTGATTGCTAGATTGTTGGGTTAAAAAATTATGAAGCTTTGCATCAATTGAGCATAATAGCCACACCAAAATCGCTTCTTCCTTTATCACCCACAATTAAAGATACCTTACCAGATCATACGCTGTGGGTGAGTTGAGGACAGTCCTCACTTTGCTTTTTGGGGAACTTGGAGGCAGATCAGTCCTTGAAAGAACAATGACAAGGAAGAAAGTTAAGGCTCAGAGCTTGAGTATCAGTGGTCAGCGATCCATCTAAAGGTCACTTGAGGTTACAGTGATGCTTGCAGAAAGTCGGCAGTTTAGCAGCTGATGCAGCAGGAGTCAGGTGACAGGTGACATGCAACCTGGAAAAATTCTCCTAAAGGTTAAAAAATCTTTTTTTCAACTTAAGTTTCCTTTTTTCTTTCATTTGCCTGCTTGGACTTAAAAACCAAAAACACTAAACAAAAATGTTATTTCACTCAGGTTACAAAATACAGACAGAAGATAAGGGAGGAAGGGTATTCGCGGGGTTGTGAAAGGTATTAAAAGGTAGTAAATAAAATTAACACAAATTACAGACATTAAAAAGTATTAAAAAGTAATAAACATCATCTGACGAAGTATTATTTTTTAAAAAACCTACACAACTTAATTTTTCCCCTTCTTTCGGCTTAAAGAATTCTGTGAATTTATTTATCTTTTCTAATTTTATGTTTGTGTAGGACCTAAGCTAAATCAATGACGTCATCGGTCAGTGTGCATTCGCACCTACGGCTGGCCGAGAGCGGTCATAGCTTCCAGAACCTTGATGGGGAAATTCAAGTTATCAGACCTCTGGTTAAAGAATGCCACATTCAAAGACTGGCTTCGGCCAGTAATTGGTAACAGCTGAGAGGTTTATTGTCATGTCTGCAAAAAGACAATAAATATCATCTGGATGGGGGTGAATGCCATCAGGTCACATATGGAATCAAGTAGCTATCAAACAAGAATCCGCGGACATCGTCGTGAGCAGTTACCCATTTCCATGTTTTGCTCTAGCTCGACAGCTACATCATTGCAACCCTCTATGGTTGTCCCACAGGCCACAGTCAGCAGTAAGCCGACCAACACTGTGAGTGGGCCTACGACTCTCTGCCCCACTTCTGTGCTGCGAGCTGAGGTTCTGTGGTGCCTGGAAATGGCAACTAAACACCACTCCTTTACATCAAATGATGGGATAGGAGAACTTTTTCAGAACATGTTTACCGATTCAGAAATGGCAAAATCCTCCACCTGTGGCAAGGACAAGACGAGCTACATCATCAAGTTCGGGTTAGCGCCATACTTTAAGAAGAAGCTAGTTAGCAGTGTCAACAAAGCTGAACCGTTTGTTCTCATGTTCGACGAAAGTTTAAACACATGTTCAAAAAAGAAACACATGGCCATACATGTTCGATTTTTGGAGAATGGTTGTGTGACATCAAGGTATTTTGGTTCAGAGTTTCTGGGGCATGTGAGAGCAGACAACCTGTTGCAGCACATTAATGTATGTTTTTTTTTCCTTTTCTTTACAATTATTGTTTTTACTATAAGCCTTTACCCATAGACTCCCTTCAGTGGGAAATGTTGAAGTATTGTAACAGCAGCTTGAAATGATCAGATTTTGAGAAAAACTATTGTACTGCATTTTGTCTTGTTTATAAAAAAGTTTGAAAAGCACTGAAGCTTCAGAAAGCACGTAGTGATTGGCTGACCCTTTTCTCTCAAAAAGTTTATTGTAAACAAACAAAGTACAAAACCGCAATACATGGGAGCCATAGGGATTCTGCACAGGCGAAGCAATTGGCAGGTGGCATTCCAGCTGGTAAGAAAATATTGTATAGGGACAGCATGAATGGATAGGTTATGCTCATTGCTCTGTGATAGAAAAGTAATTTGATTTCCTACCCTTTTCACTCTGAGAAGCTTAAGTCTTTGCCAAATTATCTGTGTGATCTATGTGATTATGTAATGTAATGTATTTACTTCATCAAATGGATGATGAAGCAGTTGACTGCAATATATTAAAGACATGAATAATTATATCTTAACTTTTCTGTCAATATTGTAGGTGATGTCATCATTCAACAGTTCACATCTTTACTCTGTGTTGAGGCCAGAGATGAAGAATTGGTGTCCTTTCAACCACTTAAGCAGCGTCTGCATGTCTTTCTTCACCACGGTCACAGTACAGGCTATACCTGGAGCATGAACAAAAAAAGAAGGAGAGTGCCTCTAAAGAACTCAAGAGAAAAGCAGCGGAGGAGGAGCTGGAGAACCTCCGAAAGCAGTGTCGGTTACTCAGCAGTGTGACTGTGTCACTCCAAACAGATGCAGAGAAGTTGGCTGAAATGGGAGACAGAAAGGCAGGGACAAAGATGGCGAAGCTTATCACGAAGTCTAACACTCTACGTGTAACATAGTTAAAATGGTTCAGGTTAAATCTTGCTAAAATGCACCATCTGCTGGTAAAAAGTTATATTGCCTTCACCTAGGAAGAGCGGGGTATTATGGGTAATCCTCAGAGCCATGAGGATCACCGACGAGGTAACGTGTCTCTGCCATGTGATAAAGAAATATTAGTTATGCATTTTGTGAAGTGTGTTTGTGATTTTCGTTTTTGCATATTGTTAAAATATGTTCGGTCTGGGTCACGCTAGTTCTGTTATTATGTTGTTTTTGTCGTGTTGAGAATGTCTAGTTCGAGGGAAAGTGTAGTGGGAATTTCCCACGTGGTAACACTATGGCTCCTTCTTGCAGGAGCTTGTTTTATGCCAGAGACTGACCTTACTTCCATGCCCGTTCTGTGAAATGCAGGTATGTTTTACCAATTCTCCTGTAGCAGATGGTTAACATGAGACTGAGTTTTATTTTAACAGTTTTATATAATGATGTGGTTCATTTATGTTCTGCATTGTTCTAAAATGCAAGGTTATATAATGCAAGGTTATATAAACTAAAATATAAAAATGGCATCCAGTAGAGGGTTCTTTAACACCCCGGTTCCATTTTCACTGGGTGACCAAACATTGGGTAGTCCATTACTTGATATACATACTGTACATGACTCATTCGTGACTGGGGAAACTGTCACACCCAGTAGTCAGACCTGTCCTAATATTCAACCTCCTCAGTGTTCTAGCACATCTATTCCGGATTCTCATGTTAATAATGCTGGGCTAGTTGAGCAGATGAGCACTATTGTCCAACAAATAGGGCAACAGCTGGCTGATAGTGTGATGGCACACCTGAACTCAAGCAGCCCAAGTGGAACTGCAATTAAAATAACTCAAAATGAGAGCCATCAAGTCCCATGCAGCTCATTGGATCTTTCTCAGGTCCAGCTAGTCTCCAGGAGCCAGGTGAAGGAACCACCTATTTTTAAAGGGGAGAGTTCTGATACAGTTACAGTTGATGAATGGAAGGACTCAATGAGAAATTACATAAAAAAGAGTGGTGTGCAGCAAGACCACCAGGCTGAGGAGATCCTTGTCCATCTTAGGGGCAGAGCAAGGGATGCTGTGAAGTGTGGAATACGCAACTGTGGAATTGATGTTCAGCGTAATCCACAAGCCATCTATTCACTTCTGCGCAAACATTTTGGGTCTGATCAGTGCTCCCCCGTACCACTTGCTGATTTTTACTCCACCCGGCCAAGAGAGGCCGAGGATCCATTCGAATATTGGCTAAGATTGAATGGAGCAGCTGATGTTGCTGTTAACCAACTTAAAGAACAGGGTAAGACCTTTGACAATCCAAGTGCTGAAGTTACTCGTATGTTCATCAGAAACTGTCCATGTAAAGACTTAGCTCTCACCTTCAGATCCAAGACAATAGAAAAATGGTCAGCACAGGATGTTCAGGAAGTGTTGGATGAGTATCATATGGAAAAGGGACTGCGGTCTGCTGAGAAAGAAAGCAGAATCAGTGTGAACCGAGCAGAGGTGGACTGCACAGCGCCTGCATCTGTTCATAAGCAGGAACTGCAACAATGTGTGGCCCCAGACAATTCCACTATGGAAAGACTGATTGGCATGTTGGAGAAAGTGCTACTCCAAGCCCAATGCAACTCCCAGTCTAGCAGAAGGCAACTTGTTAAAAGCCGTTTGCCGAATATTAAAGGATTGAATGACATACCGTGTTCTGTATGTAATGATAATTCTCACACTGCATGTACGCACTGTCGACAGAATAATCTGTGTTTCTTCTGTCATCTTCCTGGCCATTCAAGTCGAAACTGCCGTCAGAGAGATCAGCTGCCTTCCCACAACCAGCAGGAAAACTGAAAGATCTGCGTGGAGGGGAGGACAGCGCAGATCGCCTTAGTGACACTCCCACCTTGGATTCTTCCGACGATGACTGTGAGACACTGTACATCAATTACAGCAGCAAGGTTCCACCACACAAAACACTGATAGTACAAGCCCTTCAGAAACTTTCAAAGACCGACGGCCTGTTCTACACAGATGTGACCGTAGGAAATGAACATTCCCTCAAAGCCCTGGTTGATAGTGGATCAATGGCATGCACCATAAGTGAGGAAGCTGAAGCAAAAATATCTAAAATTCTCACACACATGGACAAGAAACCCGCTAATGACTTTGTTATTGTTGGATGTGGAGGGCATGTTGTCACACCATCTGCCCTGTATGAACTCACTCTAACAGTTTTTGGCTTTAATGTCATGGTCCCCGTTTTAGTGGTTCCGGGCCAATCTGATGAAATGATATTGGGCAGTAATGCTATCAGATGGCTGATTTCACAAATGAAAGTCTCTTTTGATGAGACAACTGACTGTCCCCCTCAGAGAGACAAAGACAATTTGCCCGGTTTAATGTCTCTGCTATCGGACTCGACGTCCTGTAACCCAGGCAAGAAACCCATCAAAGTGGGCACAGCCAAACTCAAAAGGTCTGTTACTCTCCAGCCCCTAACTGAACATTTGGTTTGGGCCAAACTGCCCACATCTGATGTTTCTTTAGTTGGATGTTCAGTCATCATTGAACCAACTCAGTCCAAGTGCAGACCCAGACAAATTCTAGTGGGGAGAGTTGTAGCGTCATTGTACGCTGATGGTTGTGTTCCTGTCAAGATTGTAAACCCAATTGAAAAACCTCTCACTCTGAGAAGAAATGCAAAAGTGGCCGATGTGTCCACTTGTGTTTCTGTACATGACTTCACCAAAACCGAGTGCATCCAATCCAACAAACAGTACACCAAAGACTCTGTAAAGACACCAGTAACTGATGAGGATATGTCTCATATTCTGAGTGACATTGGACTCCAGGACTTGGACCTCTCATCTTGTGAAGTCTCCATGGAGTGGAAAAATGAGTTATTACAAATCATTCGGCAGTATGAATACATCTTTTCTCGGCATAAAATGGACTGTGGGGATGCCACAGATTTTGTGCACAGAATACGTCTTGTGGATGACAAGCCCTTTCGGCTACCATACAGGCGTGTTCCGCCCTGCCATTATGAAAAACTGCGCACTGCTCTGAGTGAAATGGAGGAGTTAGGAATTGTTCGTAAATCACAAAGCGAATACTCCTCTCCTCTGGTTCTGGTTGTTAAACCGAATTGAGACCTCCGCATCTGCAATGATTTCAGATGGTTGAATGCACGAACCGTTAAAGACGCGCATCCATTGCCCCATCAAACCGATGCCCTCGCTGCACTTGGTGGGAATGTATTCTTTTCCACCATGGACCTGACTTCAGGGTTCTATAATGTGAGACTACATGAGGATGACAAAAGGTTTACTGCCTTTTCGTCTCCTTTTGGCCTGCATGAGTACAATAGGATGCCTCAAGGCTTGACCAACAGCCCCGCGACTTTCATGCGGATGATGATGTCTATTTTTGGGGACCAAAACTTCACTAGCTTGCTATGTTATTTGGATGACCTGATGGTCTTTGCCCCATCTGAACAGGTTGCGCTTGATCGGCTCCAGATGGTTTTCTCTCGTCTGGCAGCAAATAACTTAAAACTGTCTCCCAAAAAGTGTCACTTCCTTTGTAGGTCAGTGAAATTTTTGGGTCATGTGATAAGTGAGGATGGTGTAAGCACTGATCCTAGTAAAGTTCAGGCTATCAGTGAGGTACAAGAAACTGATCTTATGGAGCCTGATGGTGAGACACCATGTGCCAGGAAAATTAGATCCTTTCTTGGGATGGTCCTTTATTATCATCACTTTATTGGGAAGTGCTCTGTCAAAGCTAAACCACTCTTTAGCCTTGTAGCTGAGCCTGGAGTGACAAACAAAAAGGGGCGAGGCCACAAACCCAAATTCAAAAAGGGTCAGGTTAAACTGTCCCCATCTGACTGGACTGATGAGTGCAAGGAAGCATTTAAAACTTTGAAAAATGAGTTGATAAGTAGTGTTACCTTGGCTCATCCAGATTTTAATGCTCCATTTATCCTTGCAGTTGATGCCTCTTTTGATGGCATCGGAGCTGTTTTATCACAGCTTCCCCCTGATGGAAAGGTGGCTAGACCAGTGGCTTTTGCCAGTAGGACTCTCTCACGCTCTCAGCTAAACTATCCAGCACATCGGTTGGAATTTCTTGCTCTTAAATGGGCAATCTGCGACAAGTTTAGCCACTGGCTAAAAGGGCGTCATTTCACAGTCTGGACAGACAACAACCCATTAACATACATACTAACCAAGCCAAGGTTAGATGCGTGTGAACAGCGGTGGGTTTCCAGGCTCGCTGCCTATAGTTTCGATCTGAACTATGTTCCTGGTAGCAAAAATGTTGTCGCTGATGCCTTGAGTAGAGAACCATTTGTTCAGTCATGCATGAGCCATTGCGTTGTAACCGAACCATATACCGCACTACTTAACCAAATGAACGGTATGATGGACAAAACGGTCCAAGATGCGTTTCGTTGTACGACCAACTGTCAGTTGGTTATTGGGTGCATGGATGACAATGCTGAGGTGACCTCACCGACTCCCCAGACATCATTAACATCACAAGATGTGTCAGTTGCTCTTACTGCACATGTGTCTGAAGGTTTCAGTCAGATGAGAGCCACTGACCCTGCCGCCCTGCAACTCAGTGACATTGATCAGTCTGCAATGATGCCAAAGAGTGAACTTGCTAATTTACAAGGTCAGGATGGTGTGTTGGGCAAACTTTTCTATTATGTTCAGCGTCACAAGAGGCCCACCAGGCGTGAACGAGCCAGTGAGTCCCCTGCTGTTATAAAACTGCTGAGACATTGGCCTAAACTCCTGATTAAAGAAGGTCTGCTGTACAGAGTTAAGAAAGACAAACAGATGAACAGAACAACCCAACAGTTTATCGTTCCTGACTCTTTAAAAACCAAAGTTCTCCAAGGGGTGCACGATTCAGCTGGTCATCAGGGCCAGGCTCGCACACTGTCTCTCGCCAGACAGAGGTTCTTTTGGATTGGGATGGAACGTGACATCATTAACCATGTGAAGTGTTGCTTTCGATGTGTGGTTGGCAAAACTCCAGAACCCAATGACAGAGCTCCCCTTGAAAGTATTCAGACCTCTGAGCCGATGGAACTGGTCTGTGTTGACTTTTNAATCCGCGGACATCGTCGTGAGCAGTTACCCATTTCCATGTTTTGCTCTAGCTCGACAGCTACATCATTGCAACCCTCTATGGTTGTCCCACAGGCCACAGTCAGCAGTAAGCCGACCAACACTGTGAGTGGGCCTACGACTCTCTGCCCCACTTCTGTGCTGCGAGCTGAGGTTCTGTGGTGCCTGGAAATGGCAACTAAACACCACTCCTTTACATCAAATGATGGGATAGGAGAACTTTTTCAGAACATGTTTACCGATTCAGAAATGGCAAAATCCTCCACCTGTGGCAAGGACAAGACGAGCTACATCATCAAGTTCGGGTTAGCGCCATACTTTAAGAAGAAGCTAGTTAGCAGTGTCAACAAAGCTGAACCGTTTGTTCTCATGTTCGACGAAAGTTTAAACACATGTTCAAAAAAGAAACACATGGCCATACATGTTCGATTTTTGGAGAATGGTTGTGTGACATCAAGGTATTTTGGTTCAGAGTTTCTGGGGCATGTGAGAGCAGACAACCTGTTGCAGCACATTAATGTATGTTTTTTTTTCCTTTTCTTTACAATTATTGTTTTTACTATAAGCCTTTACCCATAGACTCCCTTCAGTGGGAAATGTTGAAGTATTGTAACAGCAGCTTGAAATGATCAGATTTTGAGAAAAACTATTGTACTGCATTTTGTCTTGTTTATAAAAAAGTTTGAAAAGCACTGAAGCTTCAGAAAGCACGTAGTGATTGGCTGACCCTTTTCTCTCAAAAAGTTTATTGTAAACAAACAAAGTACAAAACCGCAATACATGGGAGCCATAGGGATTCTGCACAGGCGAAGCAATTGGCAGGTGGCATTCCAGCTGGTAAGAAAATATTGTATAGGGACAGCATGAATGGATAGGTTATGCTCATTGCTCTGTGATAGAAAAGTAATTTGATTTCCTACCCTTTTCACTCTGAGAAGCTTAAGTCTTTGCCAAATTATCTGTGTGATCTATGTGATTATGTAATGTAATGTATTTACTTCATCAAATGGATGATGAAGCAGTTGACTGCAATATATTAAAGACATGAATAATTATATCTTAACTTTTCTGTCAATATTGTAGGTGATGTCATCATTCAACAGTTCACATCTTTACTCTGTGTTGAGGCCAGAGATGAAGAATTGGTGTCCTTTCAACCACTTAAGCAGCGTCTGCATGTCTTTCTTCACCACGGTCACAGTACAGGCTATACCTGGAGCATGAACAAAAAAAGAAGGAGAGTGCCTCTAAAGAACTCAAGAGAAAAGCAGCGGAGGAGGAGCTGGAGAACCTCCGAAAGCAGTGTCGGTTACTCAGCAGTGTGACTGTGTCACTCCAAACAGATGCAGAGAAGTTGGCTGAAATGGGAGACAGAAAGGCAGGGACAAAGATGGCGAAGCTTATCACGAAGTCTAACACTCTATGTGTAACATAGTTAAAATGGTTCAGGTTAAATCCTGCTAAAATGCACCATCTGCTGGTAAAAAGTTATATTGCCTTCACCTAGGAAGAGCGGGGTATTATGGGTAATCCTCAGAGCCATGAGGATCACCGACGAGGTAACGTGTCTCTGCCATGTGATAAAGAAATATTAGTTATGCATTTTGTGAAGTGTGTTTGTGATTTTCGTTTTTGCATATTGTTAAAATATGTTCGGTCTGGGTCACGCTAGTTCTGTTATTATGTTGTTTTTGTCGTGTTGAGAATGTCTAGTTCGAGGGAAAGTGTAGTGGGAATTTCCCACGTGGTAACACTATGGCTCCTTCTTGCAGGAGCTTGTTTTATGCCAGAGACTGACCTTACTTCCATGCCCGTTCTGTGAAATGCAGGTATGTTTTACCAATTCTCCTGTAGCAGATGGTTAACATGAGACTGAGTTTTATTTTAACAGTTTTATATAATGATGTGGTTCATTTATGTTCTGCATTGTTCTAAAATGCAAGGTTATATAAACTAAAACATAAAAATGGCATCCAGTAAATAAAATGTCAGCATTTTATTTTATTTTTCAGAACATTTTAATTAGTTACTTTATTTACTCTGAAAGACACTTATTGGTTGTTCTTTTACTGTAAAACGAAATCCACTATGCGATCACTGTAATTTGAAATGATTTTATTGTGGTTACGTTATTATGGGTAATCCTCAGAGCCATGAGGATCACCGACGAGGAGCTTGTTTTATGCCAGAGACTGACCTTACTTCCATGCCCGTTCTGTGAAATGCAGATGGAGAAATAAAGAAACAGCTGATGCCAACTTGAGCAGCTCCTTGTTATTCATTGCCACACTAGTAGAAGCCACCAGAACCATATAGGCCACATACGCAAAAGATTCAAAGACAAGAAAGCTGAACTGCTACAAATTGACAAAATGATAGAAGAAAAGGCCACACAGTTGAGGCATTTGTAACAACTGGAACTCAGTCAACCCCCCCCCTCCCCAACCAGGTCACACACCTGAGGCACACACACACACACACGAGTAGATGGGTGTGCTTAAAGGAAGAGGAACACACAGAATCAGAGCAGGACATTCAACTCCTTGCCTCTCTCTGTCATTTTTTGTCTCTCTCTGAATTTGTGCATCAAGCATACACAAACCTCCCTTCTTATTCATCTCTGTTCTTAAATGTTTTTTTTATGTGTATTATGCCTAACTAAAAGAAGTTAGTTATTATTAGTTAGTTATTATGATTATTATTAGTTATTATTACTCTCTTTTTGAATTGTGCATGTGTTCAGTGTTGAATTATTTTAATTCTGTTTTCAAGTTTACGGTTTTTCATTTGCCATTAGAAATATGTGTTGTGTGGGAACAATGAAATAACTTTTTGTCTTGAGTTAGATATATAGGTCAGTTCCTTTATTTAGGCAAGAAGCAACTTGATGTATCCAGTAATTGTTATAAAACTACATTTACTACCAAAGTTTAGAGAAAATTAAAGTTATCTATCACTTTACAATTAGTTGCTCTGAACTGAAGTACAAGAGGTTGCCGCTACGGTTGCAGCTCAGTGTTGTAATGGTATTAAAAAAAATATAATGATATTAAAAAGGTATTTATTTAAATTTAAAACCCTCTGTGCCTAAATTTAACTTAAGAATTTCTGTATACTCTAGGAGGAAGATCTTCACATGACAAACACAAAAATTAACTGATTTGCAACCACTCTGGTTTGCTATCAAAGTAAAAGTTTGATAACAGGTCAGATGTCTGACGTCCTGTTTGAACTCTTTTCAAAGATTGTCTGCTTGCAATTGAGTACAGTTCTAATGTAAGATCATCCGTAATTCTACACATGCCTGTGTTTTCATTTATTTGTTCTTAATTTGGAAGAAGGTAAAGGTTAGCCACTGGAAACCAAGCTTGATGACTTGAGAAGCAGAGTTACTTTCCAGAAAGACACAAGGGATTGCAACATTCTGTATTTTTCTGACACAAGGCTGACTCCCACATGTAGGGATTTGGGGTGTCACTATCCACTCCTCCCCAGTCACTCTTTTGCCTTTCTGCCATGCTTATCCACACCTGTCTCAAGTCCTACTAATTGCTTCACCTGTGCCCACTTACCTCGTCACCCTCTGTGCTTAAAGCCCGGTCATTTTCCTCACTACTCTGCTGGATCATTGCTCTTGTTTACCTGCTGTTATGTTCTACTTGTTACTTCAACTTGAAACTTAGTTCTTTATTTTGCTGCAACGTCAGCGTTTTTGCTTTGCTTTTCTTTACTTTATCTTAATAAATTAGTTTACCTCACCAAGATGAGTCTGCACTCTGGGTTTGCCTCTTTCCCACCCTGCCTGACAGAATGATCCAGCCAAAAGAGAACCCAGCAGACTCCAACGTCGGTGTGACCCTCTCTCCAGGGGAGAAGACCAGGATTCTGGCCAAGCTGCAGGAGGAACACCCGCTCACCACGACAGTCTATTCGGTGGGTCGGACCGCCGCCATCAAAGCATCTTCAGTGTGTCAGACCGCTGCCATCACAGCCTCTCTGGTAGGTTGGGCCGAACTGCTGTCAGTCCTTGCGGCCACTCCCATGTCCCCAGCAGAGCTCCAGGCCATCTCTGCACAAATCATGAGACTCCAATCCTCATGTAGACTCTATTCATCGTAAGAACCGCACTTGCACTCATGGACAAGATAATCTGCTCCACACCCGGAGTTCTTTGCATCCCTGAATTCTTCCAACTTTTCTCACACGTTAGAGTCACTTTATCTGGTCTGGAGAAAACAATTGATCTCATCTCGAGTCTTTCTGAAGCTCCCTCTGTTACTCCAGAGTTAATTGGACCACCTTCAGTGCCTCCAGCGCCCTCTGCTGAGCCCTCTGAGCTTCCTGCGCCTTCTGGTGAGCCCTCTGAGTTTTCTGCGCCCTCTGCAGAGCCCTAGCACCACCCTCAAAGTGACGCCTCTCCACCAGTAATCGTCTCTGAGGGGGTCAGTGACGCCTGTCCACCGGTCAGCGTCTCTGAGGGAGGCGGCGATGACTCTCCGCCGGTCAGCATCGCTAAGGGGGTCGACAACGTCTCTCCGCCGGTCACCGCCGCAGCTCTACTGCCAGGTCAAGCTGACGCCGCTGCCACAGCTCCACCAGCAGGTCAAGCCGATGCCGGCTCAGCTTTGCCAGTGTTCGTCACGTCGAGGGTCCGGGTGGACACCTCGCTCAGCTTTGCAACATTGAGGGTCCGAGAGGACAGCTCGCTCAGCTTTACCACGCCGAGGGTCCGGGTGGACGCCTCGCTCAGGTCAGCATCGCCGAGGGTCCGGTAGGACTCTTCGCTTCAGTCTGCTCCGCCGAGGCTCCCAAACGACACCCTCATCTTGCCTGCTTGGTCCACGCCTGCCTGGCTCCGGAACTCTTGCTCCACCGAGGATGGCACCCGAGCCATCCCCCAGAACTCTTGCCTTGCCGCAGCCAGTTCCCGGGCCGCTTGCTCGAACTCAGGTTCATTAGTGGAAAGTGCCCAAGTTGCTCTCAGGTATTTTAATTTTCTTTTTGTTTTCTTTTTGTCTTGCTTGGTTCCCCAGGCAGTTTGCCTGGCCTGCTTTCGTTTTTTGACTTTGTTTTGTTTTGTTTGTGCCCTCCATCCTGTGTTTTTGTTTTTACCCCCCATCATCCTCCTGGCTAGGCCTTGTTTTGTTTTTGGGACGTCAGGGGCCGTCCCTTGAGAGGGGGCTACTGTAGGGATTTGGGTTTTCTGTGTTTGAGTTTATGGTTTTTGTTTTATTTTCATCTTGTTTTCTGTTTGAGGTTTTGTTTCAGTTCTTGTTCTCATTTGTTGTCACTATCTACTCCTCCCCAGTCACTCTTTTGGCTTTCTGCCATGCTCATCCACACCTGCCTCAAGTCCTACTAATTGCTTCACCTGTGCCCACCTACGTCGTCTCTGTGCTTAAAACCCGGTCATTTCCCTCACTACTCTGCTGGATCATTGCTCTTGTTTCCCTGCTGTTATGTTCTACTCCACACTGTGTTATTTCAACTTGAAACTTAGTTCTTTATTTAGATCCGGGGAATTAAACAAAACCAAAAGACTACTTTTTATGATGAACAATAAGTGGAGCAATGTCAGAAGTACATATGCTTGCTTCTTTGGAACATCTAACAATAAAATGTTGTCCATTTTACCGGCCTCACAAGTTTATGAGCCACAAAAAGTAAGCATGAAATATTTCTTTAAAAAAATCTTAGTTTTGTATTTTTTTTAATGTATGGTCAATGTGACTCTTGAAGGAGAGCATTTTATCAATAAATTGTCAAGGTATTTATAAGTTTGTACAAACTCTATAAGCTATATAATTTATAGATATAATAGTCAATGTAGTTTGTGGCACTTTTATTTGTTTGCAAACAACATGGCCTTTGTTTTATCAACATTAACAACAAGTTTGACTTGAAGTAGATCTGATTGAATGGAATCAAATGCACATTGCAGACACTTAAGAACACATGTTACAGACTTTGCATGACAGTAAACTACTGTCGTCAGCATATAAATGCATACTACCATCAGTAAAATTTTGACCAACAATATTAACAAATTTAAAAACAGTATGGGATCCAGAATAGAGCCTTGTGGGACAACTTGCATGATTTTGATGACACACATGTAAGTAAAGTTAAGTAAAAATGTATTTGTATAGCACATTTCAGCAGCAAGGCATTCAAAGTGCTTTACATCATTAAAACATCAGTAAACTCATTACAATAATCAAAAGCATCATTACAGTCATCAAAAAAAAATCATAAAAATCATTGAGCAGATACACTTGATAATCATAAGGAGATGGTCAATATGTAATAAGATATTTTGTTCAGAGCAAGTGAATTTGTTTGCAGACTACTAATCAAAGGCAGCTCTAAACAGGTGAGTTTTCAGCCTTGATTTAAAGGAATTTAGTGTTTAGGCTGTTTTGCAGTTTTCCAGGAGTTTGTTCCTGATTGATGGTGCATAGAAACTGACAGCTGCTTCTCCATGTTTGGTTCTGGTTCTGGGGATACAAAGTAGACCAGAACCAGAAGACCTGAGTGTTCTAGAGGGTTGATACGACGATAATAAGTCTTTAATGTATTGTGGTGCTAGATCATTCAGTGATTTATAAACTAATAGAAGTATTTTGAAGTCTATTCTCTGTGCTACAGGGAATCAGTGTAACAGGTCCCAGGCCTGAGACCAGTGAGCAGATTAAAAGTTGTTCTGAAAAGAACAGGGAAAATGATGAGATCGGTCACAAGTGGTGTGCTTCCTGCTGTCTCTCAAGCCAGTCTGAGAGGAGACGGCTCCCGAGTTCACCTTTTCACCGACGTGATGCCCCCCAGTGGCAACCCACAGTTGTCCAGTTTATTCTTTCACCCAGTAGTCTTGAATAACGAAATATTTACAACAAAATGTGGCAAACTTTTAAGGGTGTCACATCAGTGTAGGGACTTTAAAACCGGGGTGATGTGCTCTATTTTTCTCGTCTTAGTGAGAACACGAGCAGCAGCTGCAGCTGTCTGATTGATTTTTTTTTTGGCAGACCTGTGAAGACACTGTTGCAGTAATCGAAATGACTAAAGATGAACATGTGTATAATTTTTTCTAGGTCTTGTTGTGACATTAGTCCTTTATTTCTGGAGATGTTCTTCAGGTGGTAGAAAGCTGACTTTGTAACTGTTTTTATGTGTCCCTTAAGGTTCAGGTCTGAGTCCATTACTACACCCAGGTTTTGGGTCTGATCTATAGTTTTTAGCTGTAATACCTGAAGCTGCGCGCTGACTCTTGATCGTTCCTCTTTATGTCCATAATAGTTAGAGATAATAATTTCAGTCTTGTTTCTGTTCAGCTGGAGAAAGTTTTGGCACATCCATGCATTAATTTTCACTTTAACAGGGGCAACAGAATCTGTTATATCTGAGATTTTGGAGAATAAGTTATATACCAGTTCATCTACTGGTTTACAGCCTGGAAGTGAGGTGCAGGAGTAGATTTGATTAAAGGTTTCAGCTGAACAGGCTGGCTGATTTGCCCTTGGTACCGGAGTCAAGGAAGGTGGAATCATGTCAGCTGCAGCTGCTTTTTTTCCTTTCTTTGCTGCTGGTGTTGACGAGGGGATGTTTCGGCTCAGTGCAGGCCATGCTGTATCATCTAGGTGAGGGGTTTGTCCTGTCAGACATTGAGGCAGATCCAATTGATGAGATTTATTTTTCGGCTTAGCTCTGAGACAGTTCCAGGTGGTTGAGCAGCTTGAGGTGCTTGGACGCTGTTTGTTGTCCTGAGGCATTGGTAGAGTTGTTTCATTTCCAGTAACTGTGTTGATCTCGGCATTTACCTCCAGTCTTGACAGCCTCTGTTCTATCAGTTCAAGTCTGTGTAAAATACTGCTGGTGTCCTCTGCTATGACCATAGGCATCTTGCTCTGGCTTATCTTGGATATAGCAAAGAGTGAAATAAAATAAAATTCCAGTAATGGGGGGTAGGCAAAGTATAAGTAGTTAAAAAAAATCTAAATAACTTTAAAAACTTAGCTTATAATAGCTACTATCAAATTAGGATGGGAGAGAGCAGGATTAGATGTTACGAAAGGTCAAACCCTCCCCCCCACCACCACCACCACCTTCTTCAAATCAGACGAAATGGGTGTCAATCAACTCGGCTACGTTTGTGCAGCAAAACTTTTCGTTTGTGTCACTATTATTCTAAATATATAAATAGAAAAGTTTCCAGGGGTCATCAAAGGTCAATGAACATCTGTTCATGTTGGAACTGTGAATTTATTTCAAATATTATGTGCTAAATATTATCATGAATAATTTATTTATAGCCTGGAAAAAATTATTTTGGAAGTAGATCTTATTTAGAAAGCACGTGTTTGGTTCTATTCTTATTTTTTGTATTTCAAAAGTACAGATTGTGTAATAGCACCCTCTAGTGATCAGAAGCTAAGATACAGGTCACCAAGTTTGTTTTGTGAGGTGTTGTACCAACCTGTTCATTCTAAATAAGATCTAGTTCCAAAAGAATTTCTTCCAGCCTATAAATAAATTATTCATGATAATAATAATAAATTCACAGTTACAACATGAACAGATGTTCATTGACCTTTGATGACCCCTGGAAACTTTTCTATTTATAGGTGTGTGTGTGTGTGTGGGTGATTGACCTTTCATGACCTCTAGAAACATTTCTGAATATCTTTAAAACAATAGCGGCACAAACTAAAATTTTTGCTGCACAAAGCAGCACAAACGTAGCACAAACGTTTGACACCAATTTCGTCTAATTTGAAGAAGGTGGGGGGGCCAACTTCACTCAGGCATTGTACCTAACCAGAAAGATAGTTTGAAATCTCTCTGACTTTTAGCTGTGAAAGACATATCTCTAAAAGATTCTGACAGAGGATTGAGTGAACTACAGTGTCAAAAGGTTTGGAGAAGTCAATAAACCTTTGGCATCCAGGCCTTCCACAATATAATTTAACACTTACAGTGCTGTGTTGTTTCCTAAGATAAAAAGATAAAATGTTTGATAAAATCAAATAATCTCTAAGTTGGTCATTAATTAATCTTTCCAAGACCTTAGCTAAAATGAAAAGTTTAGAAATGGGCCTGTATTTATATAGAACAGCTGGATCACCACCTTTAAAAAAGGGAAGAACAAAAACTGCCTACCACACATCTGGGATGACATTAGTTTGTACTGAGAGATTAAGAATGTGTGACAATGGTTCTGCTATAATGTCAGCTGTCAGGCATAGGGGAAATATTATCAGAGCCTGCTGATTTTTTAGGCTGAAGTACCTTCCTTACCTTAAAAACTTCAGTAGTTGATATATAAGAGACTGAAAAAATGTGGCTTCTGTAGGCCTAATTGGTTAGTGTAATGGAAGGCTGATCTTGAGAGGCTGTATCAAACACTATGCAGCACTGATTGTAGCAAGAGACTCTGATAAAGCCAATCTGAGACTAGTAATGCCAAACATTTACTAATATGTTATTTATATTTTAACCCCCACATTAAAAATGTTACCTGGACCACTTTCCTCCACCTGCGTAATATCACTAAAATTAGAAACACCTTCTCTCAAAATGATGCAGAAAAACTGATCCATGCATTTATCACATCTAGGCTGGGCTATTCTAATTCTTTAATATCTGGGTGTCCAAAAAACTCTTTAAAAAGTCTTCAGTTCCTTCAAAATTCTGCTGCCAGGGTCCTAATGAGAGTTTCTAAAAGTAGAATGGGGGCAGAGCCTTCAGTTTTCAGGCTCCATTCTTGTGGAACCAACCTCCAGTTCCAGTTTCTGTCTGTCAGGCTGACACCCTGTGTACTTTTAAGACTAGGGTTAAGACTTTCCTTTTTGATAAATACTATAGTTAGAGTTGGTTTGGGTTTCCTGAGCTATCCCTTAATTATGTTGCTACAGGCTTAGACTGCTAGGGGATAAACTGACCACATTTCCTCACTCTGCTGCTGTCTTTACTTTCTCTACTGTCTTATTTCTGTCATTAACATGTTTTTCTTTGTCTTTCTTCCAGTAGAAACTCCACCTGGACCAGTTATTCTATGTTTGTCTGTGTCTCTTTCCTGTCCTCTCTAACCCCAGATGGTCGAAGTAGATGGCCATTCGTCCTGAGCCTGATTCTACTGGAGGTTTCTTTCTGTTAAAAAAGGGAGTTTTTCATTTCCACTGTTGCCTATGTGCTGCACAGGATGTGAGATTACGACAAGTGAAGATTCAACACAATCTGCTGGCTTCTTTAGATATATAGCATGTACTTATTGGCTTTTATAATGTATATGGATGTTTTTGTAGTGTTCTGAGACGACTTTTGTTGTGACTTGGCACTATATGAATAAACTAAATACAACTGAATTGAATAAAATTTGTTTCACACACAGTATTTGGAAAATCAGACCACAATGCCATTTTTCTTCTGCCCAAATATAAAACTTTTATTGAATTTTGTTGCAGTCTGCTAAAGCAGAAGATAAGCTGTAAGATTTGCTCAGGGAGATGGACTGGGACATGTTCTGGGCAGGGGTGGAAATTGTTTTTTTTTTACCAGCCTCTATTTGTCTTTTTTGTGTGTAACGCTTCCTTTAGTTACAAAACCCACCAGTACAATCAAATTATATCATTTACATGTGTACATTTGCACACGGACAAATGTAAAAGCAACACACGGAAATAAAAAAAACTTGTGGGGAGAAAAGAATAAATAAAGACACAAAAATGCATCTATAAGGTTTAAAAATATAATATGTTGAAAAAATAAACTGAAAAAAAAAATAGGAATGTCAATTAATTTATAAAACATGGGGTAAAGTTCTCCCTTTTTTAATTAATTGGTGCATTTTAAGCGTATTATAAATTTTTCTGGCCTTTTATATATTTCTGTTTTTATATTTAATTCTGTCAGTTTTGGTCCTCCACAGGCATGAAGCTCTTGGACTTCTTTGTGTTCTTGGACCTTCTTTAGGTGAATCAGGAGTAGAAGAACTACTCCTGGTGCTTCTTGCAGCAGAGAAAGTGCTGCCATAGGATAAACTTTTAGCACATTTAAAAAACAGAGATATTCTTGGTTGCTTTGCAGGTTTTTTTTTTTTTTAGCTCTCT
The DNA here is from genome assembly GCF_001649575.2 of Kryptolebias marmoratus. Taxonomy (NCBI): domain Eukaryota; kingdom Metazoa; phylum Chordata; class Actinopteri; order Cyprinodontiformes; family Rivulidae; genus Kryptolebias; species Kryptolebias marmoratus. Next base: position 30,719,536 of record NC_051435.1, on the reverse strand, counting down.
CTGCTGGCGGGAGTGAATGTTCTCCTGCGTGAGGGCATACGCACGTGACTCTGCGTGTGACAGCATTGGAGCCGCTAAATATAAACCATATTTTGGTCCATTTTTTATTTTTATTTTTTTAGTTTGGCGCTTCATAATGTGCTGAGCAACCACAGAAATAGCTCTCAATGTGATCTGTCGTTATTTAAATTAAAATGACTACACGCCATGAAATTTGTAGGGAGAGCCGGGCGGACAGTCTTGTTGACAAGGGGGAGGCACCCCACCTAATTCCACCTAATTTTTCACTACTTTCAGCATCTTTAATTTACTCTAGTTAAAAAACTACAACACCTAGACACTTCAGACATGGGCTAGATTATTCTTAACTAATAGAAAAATATTTAAAACCATCTGTGTGATCTGTGAAACCTTAATCCAGGGGTGGCTAATCCTGGTCCTCGAGGGCCACTATCCTGCATGTTTTCCTTGTTTCCCTGCTCCAACACACTTGATTCAGTGGTTAAATCACCTCTTCTTGTTCTTCAGAAGCCTGTTAATCACCCACTGAATCAAATCAAGTGTGTTGGAGCAGGGAAACAAGGAAAACATGCAGGATAGTGGCCCTCGAGGACCAGGATTGGCCACCCCTGCCTTAATCTGATTTGTGAAGCCTCAATAGAAGGCGATTTCAGCACTTTTTTGGTATCTGAATCCCACTAGAACTGGTCCAGCTCCAAAACTACAACACCTAGACACTTCAAACCTGTACCAAATTATTCTACACTGATTGCAGAACATCTAAAACTAAGTATGTGATTTGTGAAACCCTAATCTAAATTGTGAAACCTCAATAAAGGGGGGTTTTAGCACTTTTTTTTTATATCCGGACCCCACTAGAACTGGTCCAGCTCCAAAACATACAACTCCTCACTGGTATTTGATAAAACGTAAAAATCTATGCTAAAATCTTGTGTTCTGAATGTGTTTGTCCAGCGTGAACAATCAACATTCATATAAACTAATTCATGTTATTTCAGTGAGTCATCATGGTTGTGCTCTGTTGCTTAAAATGACATTGTGCCCTATGAATTTACAAACACACACAAATACATGTCATATACACATTCAAGTCACTTATGTTTGAAATATATGCTTCCATTTTAATTAAGTACTGGTCTTCATTGTAATTGGTTTGCAGGGGGATATTGAGGGGTTGACCTCAGTATTCTTTAAGTCTGGCTACAGCCTTGCCTGTGCCCCCTTCTCCTAATTATCTTCAGTCTTTAAAACCTCGTCTCCCTCACTCACTGACTGGTTTGTTCTGTGGGGTTTTGTGGGTTGATAATGGAAGCTCATCCACCCACCAAAGGAAACTCAAATATGTGGACAAACGAGGAGTTCCAAATTTATTTAAAAAACAAAATAAAAGGCTGTTATGACAGCAAAAACTAAAATGAGCATGAGATTAACACAGGAAGCCACACAATGCATTAAAACAACAATGATCCAGTGAATAGCAGATGGAGATGAACAGGTTTTAAAGGCTGAGGGTAACAAGGAAGTGGAAACAGGTACAGATTGGTAACACGGAATAGGTTTGAAAGGAAGAGGCTGACTGACATGGGAATTACTGGGAGAGAGAGTGATGGCACATAGAAGGCACAGGGAGCAGACTACACAACAACTTACAACATAGGAAACTAAACACTGAAACAACAGAATTGAATAAATTAAAAAAAACTTCATACAAAATAAACTTAAAAACTGTTGTGCCCAGCAGCCTGTTACAGAGATACAATTCTTCCAGTTTTTGTAGTTGAATTGGTGGAAATTACAAAGATAACACAGTTTGACAGGAAATAGATTCCAAAGGAGCTGTTAGCTGAGAACTCGATGTGCAGTATAAGATGTATAGTGTACACATATGATCACAGCTGTTTCTTTGCCCTTCACTTGTCCTTGCCTCAATCCTACTTGTTAAGCATAAACTGCACAACATGCTGTCATGGTCAGGTACAGAGCCAGAAACTGAGTGAATTAAAGGCCTAGCATACCTTAAAGGAATGCATATCACCCCCTGCCTTTCAAGACAGAGTTTAAAACTAAAATCATCTTACACATTATATGCAATCTTATGCAATATTGCGTTATCTTATGTGATCTTGCATGATATGTTAGTTAGTTTTTGTATTGTTATTGACTATCAGTTACCACACTAAACTTTAGCTCAATGTCTGTTAAAATCTTCCGTTCTGTTATAGTCATTTCTGTGTAGTTAGCTATTACAACCATTTTGAATTCAAATTTCCTAAAATTTCATTCAGTGGTTCATGAGATATTTTGCTAACCGACTGACAGAGTTGATACCAACAGGTAATGGCAAGGTTTTATGCAAAGATGTTGCACAATGTGTTACACACAAAGGATGTGTTGTAAACAATCTTCAGCTACTACCACACTGAATTTTAGCTATCTGTAAAATAGTCTGATTTATAGCAAATCTTCTCTTTTCAAAGATTAGTTGGCTATGGCAACAATCTTGAATTAGGTTGACATCAAAAGCTAATTGGTTGTAGATGTACATCCACTGATTATTTTCTGAGAGTTTCATTAAAATGTGTTCAGTGGTTCATGAGATATTTAGCTAACAAATAGACTTGACTCCAAAAGCTAATAGTAAGCTTTTAAACACAGGTCTCACACAATCAATTGATGCTTAGAGTCTAAGTTGGAAATGACTTCCAGCTACTACCTCACCACATTTTATCTCAATATCTGTACTATATTATAACCATTTTGGTGTAGGCTAAGGTTTTAATCTAAAGAAATGTTACAAAACTGCTAAATAAATGTTGACGATTTACATCAGATCAATGTAGGTTAAATATGATTTTCTGTATGTTTCTTTTTATTATTATTATTTATCATTGATGAATAAAACACAAGAACTTACATTCATCTCTCTGGGAATTTTCATTAAAGTAATCCAGTAACATTGTAGTTTTTTTATTTCATCACTAGATGGAAGCATTTCCATATCGGATAGACATTATTGTTTCACTTTTTAAAGGCACACAGAATATCAGAACCATGTTTGAGCTATAATCATTGACTTCTGGAATGATACATCTTAGACGGATAATGTGGTTTATCTTCCTGATTATTTCGCCTGCCTTCAAAAATGCAGAGGCAGCGCTATAATATTCTTGTCCATGTGTATGTGTTCATTTGTCTGTACCGTTATAAATTATATCATGAATCACAGAATGAATTTTAATGAAACTTCCAGGAAACAATCACTGAGGTGACATCTAAAACTAATTATCCTTTGAAAATATCACAGTTTAAGTCAGCTAATAAAATTTAGCCTACACAAAAATGTCTATTTTTCAGTAAATTTGACAGAAATTGAGTTCATACACAATACACACTCTGAGTGATCGTAATTGAGATATTGCAATATTGCATGTTATTTCGTATAATGCTATTTTTCAACTTTTGACAAAAACTGCAATAACTCAATCATTTCTCAGCATAAAACAATCTTAGTTTAAAACTCTGGTATGAAAGGCAGCAGGAAATGTGCCTTCCTTCAAGGAATAGGAGGCCTTTAAATATCAGTCTTTTCAGGTCAGAGTTATCAATAGAGTTTGCTAAAAACTTAGTTGTGTCATGAATGTTGGTGTTGTTGGGGTTTTGTTTGGGGTTTCTTGTTGGTCTTGTTTTGGTTTGGTTGTCTTTTGGGTTTCTGTGTTTGTTTGGTCACCATTCACCTCCCCAGTAGTTTTCCATGCATGCCTGCCACGCCCACCTCACCTGCTCCTCGTTTTGTCCACAGCTGCACCCAATAATCACCTCTCCCTCAGTCTTTTAAAACCGGTCTCTGTTCATCACTCTTCACTCGGTCATTCCTCTTGTTACCTTCATGCGCCATGTCATGTTTGTTGTTTGCGTTGCCTCATTTGTATTTTGTTGTTATTTGCTGCCACGCCAGCCTTTTTGTTTGGTTATATTTTACTTAAAATAATTAGTTTAGTTTTTCACGATGAGTCTGCGTTCTGGGTTCGCCTCCGTCTCCCCCTTCTTGACAAGTTGGGCACATTGTTGTATGAGTAAGAGTTTTGACACAAGGGTGTCTGGAAGAATTTTTGGTTTTTAGTAGTTCCACTTTTTATTTTAGAATCATTCATCCAATAATAGGTTTGTAAGTTTGAATATAGCTTCTTTAATGGTTGTTGTGCAATGTGGAACTATTACATGATCAAGCATCTTCTTAGGAAATGTCCAGGAGAGGCTGGCTGGAGGCACCAGTCAGTTATTACAGAGTTTTATGGGATTACTTAAGTTTTCAGGATTCTTTTTTCTTTTTCAAACTCTCACACTCTGTGGGGGAAAAAAAAGGTCTTAAGTTCTGAGAAAGTAAATTATGGCATTCCAACAGTTGAACTCTTTTTACTTAAAACGGGGTGTGTTTCAGACTGTGTAACAGTACTCTTGAGTGAGTGGTTTAAAGAGATAGTCTGGTCCTTTATGAAGTGATGTTCTGTCTAATAGTTATCAATAGTTATTACTTTATCAGCTTTGACATCAGTCATAGAGCACAAAGTATCGGGAAAAAGGCAGATGTCTCTGTCCAGGCTAGGCTAATTGCTAGCAAATGAGGGCCTGTTGTTTATTATTTTTCAGGCTTATACCAAATCGTTCAGTTCATTAGTGCAGTATGATGCCTGTCAGGCATCATAGGGGCTACGATGAATAGGCACATGGGTCAAAAACTGAGCAAGGCACAGAAGGGAATTGGCACCAACACCAGGGGAGCCCCGCACCAGCTACTAGTCGACAGAACTGGGGCTTGAGAATGTAAGACCAGACACACAAACCTATGACTCGATGCCCCACACATGGATACTGGAGTGCTTGAAACTGCAGAACATCAACAGGACACTAAGAGCCTTCCTTAGGAACTCAATGGGAATGTGAAAGACAACTCTAGACTTTAATTCAAAGCCAATTGCACAAGTCAGAATTAAATGCGGCATATATGTCACCAGGTCATAGAGTGACAAGGACTATGCCACCGACCTAAATTAGGTGATTAGGTGCCGGTCGGTGCATGTGTGGTTGGGGAAAAGTTTTGTTTTTTTAACAGGCTGCAGCGTGGAACAGGGAGCGTCGGCAGTGGGAGGCTCATTGGTGCAACCAAATCAGCTGTGGTGATCGAGGTGAGACACGGAGGAGTGTGGAGGCCTGTGGGATGGAGAGAAACGTGGAGACCTGGTGCAGCGTGTGGCAGAACTGGGTCGGCAGTGGGAAGCTCATTGACCCGGTTAAGCCAGTGGCAGTGATTCAGTGAGGCGGTGAGGAGCATGCAGAGGGGCGTGTGACAGGACGCTACGTGGGAGTACTGGAGGGGGAGAAACATGCAACCCCCCTCCTCCTAGTTAAGTTCCTGTTTTTGTTTTGTGGTGCTGTTGGTGCCAGGGCTGCATGAACCTGGCCTGAGTGGTTGAATCGACCTGTCACCGTCCCTCTGCGTTGATGGTGTGTACCCACTGCTGAGCCTGTCGCTGACCAGGGAGCTGCCGTTCAAGTTGTTGGAGGAAGACGCTAGAGACTACCTGGAAGGATTTTAACACTTGTGGATTTTACTGATTTTTTTTTTAGACTCCTTTTTAACTGTCTTTGTGCACACTGTAATAAATTTATTATCTTTTCAAAAAACAACTTTATCCCGACATGTGGATTCTGTAGTGAGCTCCCCCAAATAGGATGTGTTTGTCAGTATCACGGGTTGCTCCCTGTGACATATACCAAGGTGATACTTTGTCCCCACTCCTATTCTGCATGGGCCTGAACCCCTTCAGCCAGATGATTGCAAAGAATGGCTATGGAACAGTCATCAGTCACCTTCTCTACATGGATGCCATCAAGCTGTATGCCAAAGGAGAGCGAGACATTGACACACTGATCCACCTCACTAGGATATACAGCAAGGACATTAGTATGTCATTCGATAAGTGCAGCCGAATGGTGTCCAAGAGAGGCAAGGTGATCAGAACTGAAGGGACTGAACTACCTGAAGGCAACATTGCAGATGTCCAGGACAGCTACAAGTACCGTGGTATCCCGCAGACATATGGCAACCAAGATGAGGCCGCAAGCAAGTCAGCCACAACAAAATACCTACAGAGAGTACGACGTGAAGAGCCAGCTAAATGGCAAGAACAAAGTCCAAGCCATCAGCACATATGTGTGTCAGTCATCAGATACCTTGCTGGTATAACAACCTGGCCAAAGGAGGAGATAGAAGCCACAAATAGCAAGACACGAAAGCTCCTCACAATGATCGGAGGGTTTCACTATAAGTCCAGCACCCTGAGACTGTATACTGAGAGAAAGGAGGAAGGCAAAGGACTAGTGAGCCTCAGAGCCACTATACAGGGTGAAACAACCAAGATCCTGGAGTACATCTAGAAGAAAGCCTGCAATGATGATCTGCTAAGTGAATGTCTCAGGCAGCAGAAACCCAATATGAAAGAGGAACCCTTATTGAAAGACAAGCCCCTGCACTGCATGTACCACGGCAGATTGAGGAAATGGCTGATATCAACAAAACCTACCAGTGGCCAGAGAGGACTGAAGGACAGCACAGAGGCACTAATCATGGCAGCACAAGAGCAGGCCCTCAGCACAAGAATAATAGAGACCGGGGTCTATCATAGGTGATGGCTAACCAACCAGACATTGTGGTGACAGATAAGATACAGAAGAAAGCAGTGGTGATAGATGTAGCAGTCCCAAGTGACTGTAATATCGGGAAGAAGGAGCACGAGAAGTTTGAGAAATACCAAGGGCAGAAAGAGGAAATAAAGAGGTTGTGGAAAGTCAAGGCCTCAGGGGTACTAATGATTATCGGAGCACTCAGTGTTTTGACCCCCAAACTGGAAGAGTGTCTCCAACAGATCCCCAGGAACAACCTCAAAGATCTCTGTCCATAAGAGTGCAGTCCTAGGAACAGCTAAGATACTGTGAAGAACCCTCAAGCTCCTAGGCCTCTGGTAGACCTGAGCTTGAAGTGAAAGTGGAACCACTGATGTGGAACAAATTGGGTGAGATGGAAGATATATATATATATATATATATATATATATATATATATATATATATACACACACACACACTATATTGCCAAAAGTATTCTCTTGCCTGCTTTCATGCATATATGAACTTGAGTTACATCTCATTCTTAATCCATAGAGTTTCATATGATGTTGGCCCACCCTACAAATATAACAGCTTCAACTCTTCTTGGAAGGCTTTTCTCAAGGTTTAGGAGTGTGTTTATGGGTATTTTTGACCATTCTTCCCCACAGCCAAACTTTACACTTGGCATAGTGTGGTTAGGCAAGTATTGTTGTATGCTGTACACCACTGCAGCCAAAGCTTTGCAATGCACTTGGTGATGTAAGGCTTGGATGCAGCTGCTCTGCCATGCAAACCCATTCCATGAAGTTCTATATGCATTATTCTTGAGATAATTTGAAGGCCACACGAAGTTTGGAAGTTTGTAACCGTTGACGCCACAAAGAGAACTCTGTGCAGAGTTAACAGCATCCTTTGAGCCCGCTCTGTAATTTTATGTGGCCTACCACTTTGTGGCCGAGCTGCTGCCATTCCCAATCACTTCCACTTTTACTATAATACCACTAACGGTTGACCATGGAATATTTAATAGAAAGGAAATTTCACAAATGGACTTATTGCATAGGTGGCATTCTACCACTGTACCATGCTGGAAATCACTGAGCTTTTGAGAGCGACTGATTCTTTCACAAATGTTTGCAGAAGTAGCCTGCATGCCTAGGTGCTTGATTTTATACACCTGTGGTCATTGAAGTTATTGTAACACCTGAATCCAGTGATTAGGATGGGTGAGTAAATACTTTTGGCAATATAGTGTATGTGTTTGTGTGTTATTCATCCGTTTATTTTCTTTCTTTTCTTTTCTTTTCTTTTCTTGCTTTTTCTTTTCTGGGTTGCGGGATAGGTGGTCCCCATGTCCAGCAGTTACTGTATGAAAAGTGGGGTACACGCTTGACCGTTCACGTCCATCATAGGGTCACAAAGAGACACACAAAACAACCATTCACACTCACTCAAATCTAGGTAGAATTTAGACTAAGTAATAAACCTAACTTGCATGTTTTTGGTCAGTGGGAGGAAACCCACCGTGCATGAACAGAACTCCTGCGACCTTCTCGTTGTGAGGTGAAAGCTATACATATACATCTTGTTCTTTCAGCTGTTCCTTTTTCAGGAGTCTCCACAGCGAGTCATCCTCCTCCATCTAACTGTGTGTTCTGCATCCTCTGTCCTCACTTCAACTACCTCCATGTCCTCTCTAACTGCATCCATATATCTCCTCTTTGGCCTACCTCTTTGTCTTTTCCCTGACAGCTGCAATTTTACCATCCTTCTACCAATATACTCACTGTTCCTCCTATGCACATGTCCAAACCATCTCAGTATGACCTCTCTAATTTTAATGTCCAGTCGTTAATCCTGTGCTGTACCTTTGATGATCTCATGCTTAATCCTATCCATCCTTGTCCCTCCCAAGGAGAACGTCAACATCTTCGGCTCTGCCACTTCCAGTTCTGCCTCCTGTCTTTTTTTTTTAGTCCCACTGTCTCCAAACCATACAACATAACTGGTCTTACCACTGTCTTTAAACCTTTCTTTTGACCTTTGCTGCCACCATTTTGTAACAAATCACTTGTGAAACTTTTCGCCATACACTCCGCCCTGCCTGGACTCTCTTCTTCACCTCTTTATCACACTGCCCATTTTCCTGGACAGTCCTTGAAGTCATGTACCTTTGTGTCCTCTGCTCCTTGTTGCCTCATTGTTCCACCTGCCTCCCTCCTATTCACACACATGTACTCTGTCTTGCTATGTCTGACTTTCATTCCATGTCTTTCAAGAGCATACCTCCACCTCTCCAAGTTCTCTTCCACCTGTTCCCTGTTCTCATCACAGATCACAGTGTCATCTGCAAACATATTAGTCCACGGGGATTCCTGCCTGACCTGATCTTTTTGTCTGTTCATCATTAGAACAAACAAGAAGGGACTCAGATCTGATCCTTGATACAGCCCCACCTCCAAATTAAAGCTATCTATCACTTCTATTCTACCAGTCCAACATACTTCTCTGCCTTTCCAGATTTCCTCATACAACACCACAGCTCCTCCCTCAGCACCCTGTTGTATGCTTTTTCTAAATCTACAAAAACAGAATGAAGTTCTTTCTGCCCTTTTCTGTACTTCTCCATCATCATCCTCAAAGCAAGGATAGCCTCTGTGGTGCTCTTTCTTGGCATAGAACCATACTACTGCTCACAAGTTGTCACCTCTTGTCTAAGTCTAGCTTTCACAACTCTCAACCAGATTTTCATTGTGTGGCTCATCACCTAAATACCCCTGTAGTTGCTACAACTCTGTACATCACCCTTGTTCTTAAAAATTGGCATCAGCACACTTCTCCTCCATTCCTCAGTCGTTTTCTCAGTCTCAAAAATGCCATTGAATAAATAAGTCAAAAATCTCACTGCCATCCCTCCAAGACATTACCACGCCTCCACTGGTATGTCATCAGGTCCAACTGCCTTATCCTTTTTCATCCTTTTCAGAGTTTTCCAGACACCATCCTCATTATTTTTTTCCCACTTCCTGGTCCACAATTTCTATTGCCCCTTTTCCACCGACTCTAAAGGTTCCGGCTCCACTCTACTCGCCTTGCTATGCGTACGTTTCCACCTGCATTTTTTCAAGGCCAGTCCCTGCTTTTTTGGTCCCTGCTTTGCAGTAGGGCCAGCTGGGCCTGCCCTGCTTTCGTGGGTGGCACAAGCTTAGCTCCTGTTCACTCATTAGTTGTCGGTGTGGCCAGATGCAAGCATAAAGAGCGAACGGTAGGAATATAAACAACAGCGTTAGCTTACCCTGCAACGTTTATGCTGTCTGTCTCCCAGCTGAAGGTGCTGTAAAGCCTGAAATCTCCGGCGGATAACAGCTGTCCCACTCCGCGCAACAATCGCGGCATCCAGAGCATTTCTTCCACTGGGCCTCTCTTCCTGAAGTCTCAAGAGACTGAGAAACCTTAATCTAATTTGTGAAACTTCCATACAGGGCTATTTCAGTACTTTTTTTTGGTATCTGAATCACACTAGAACTGGTCCAGCTCCAAAACTACAACACCTAGACTCTTCAAACCTCTTCATCTGTTAATTTAAGACAAAGTAGGTGAAACAGTGAAAGCAATGAAAAACTTGCAAAGTTCAATGCCAACCAGAAAGGTGTGGATGAAACTCTTAAGGTAAGGCTTCCTTTAGGTAAGGGGGTTTTCAAATCTAGGCCTCCTGCAACTTTTAATTGTTCAATTTAATTTAGTTTATTTTTATAGCGCCAATTCACAACAAATGTGTCTTAAGGCACTTTACAAAAATCATTTTAATTCATTCATACATACATTCAAAGAGATGCTAGTTATCAAGCAGTACAGTAAGCCAAAATTAATTATTCAAAGTAGTTTACAAAGTTTCTTTCTAAGGAAACGCAGCAGATTGTATTGAGCCATTGACTTGCAGCATTCACACCTCCTGGACCAGAAATTAGCGGCAGCATGAAATCGCATGTATTCAAAGACATTAAAACAGAGTAAAGTCAGAAATAACATTCAGAAAGGTAGCTCAGTGGTAGAGTATGTGTATCATATGATAACTCTACAATCATTGATGCAGCTATCTGGGGTTCTGTTCCCTTGCCATTTACTGCATGCCATCCCCTTCAATTTCACCTGTTCTTCATGCTCACTGACTTGTGAAAAAAGGCCAGTAGAGCAACAAAAACATTTTTCTAAATAAATCTGTTGTTTAAAAGTCCACTGGTCAGAACAAAGATAGATAGAAATAAGTGAGGGGAAGCAGGGTCTGAAATAATGAAACATGTTAGTGTAAAGCAAAAGGAAAGGTTTGTAAATAATCTTTTTTAAAATATAAAGTAAATATTTGTATTTTTAGAAAACAGTTTTTAACATTACATTTTTGGATATAACGCTGGCATCCAGTTAGGCACTGGAAAACAAAAGCACTAATCAGGACTGAGGCAATGGAACAAATTGAGCATGGCCAAATGGAGGAGAGGTAAGAGAATTAAAGTGACTGAAGCAATATGAGCATCCAAAACTAATCATGTATAAACAGAACAAAACAGAAAAAGAATTCAAGTGATTCATAACTAAATGCCTTTTTTGCAGTGAGTGAGAGGAGTTTCTCATGCAACTACGAGCAGAAATAGAGATGTTTGAACCTCTAAAATCACAGAAAAGCGGTAAAATAAAAATGTTTACAAATTTGAAGTTTGGCATTTTTTATGGTTTTAACACACAACTGACTATTTTGACTTTTCTTTTTCATTCTACTCAAATTATTTAGCCAGTACTATTGTAGTTTTGGAGCTGGACCAGTTCTAGTGTGATTCAGATACCAAAAAAGTGCTGAAAATGTCCTGTATTGAATTTTCACAAATCACACACTTGGTTTTAAATGTTCTGCAATCAGTGCAGAATCATCTAGTCCCAGTTTGATATTTCCAGGTGCTGACATTTTTTAACTAGAGTAGATTAAAGATGCTGAAGGTAGTGAAAAATTAGAATCACCCTTTACCTGCAATCAGAAGCCAACTTCAGCTTTGTCTTGTTCCAGTAGTTCATTTCTCATCAGAATGTTCTTGTTACTTAACATTTATCATGGACATTGTTAATAAGGGTGAAGTCCAAGCTGGGATGGCATCATTTCGATGTCTCTAACTCATTGTGTACCTGACGTTACCACCAGGGTTCAAACCCTGAACCTCTGAGTTTACCACACCAAAGTCATGTGACCTAACCACTCTGCCCAGAACACCTAGCAGGATTAATGAACCAGCTGCTAATAAAAGGAACCCACCCTGAGTGGTTGCCTCAAGTTGGGGCAGTTTTAATCATGAAAACCCCAGAAAAGGGGACAAAGTGTTTCAGTCATTAGTCACCTCATCTACATGGATGACATCAAGCTGCCAAAAGTGAGCGAGACACTGACTCACTGATCCACCTCACCAGGATATACAGCAAGGATATTGGTATGTCATTCAGACTTCATAAGTGCAGCTGAACAGTGTCCAAGAAAGGCAAGGTGATCACAACTGAAGGAGATGAACTACCTTAAGGCAACATTGCAGATGTCCAGGGCAACTACAAGTTCCTTGGAATCTTGCAGACAAACGGTAACCAAGACGAGGCTGCAAGGAAGTAAGCCCAAACCAAGTAGATACAGAGAATATAGTAAGTCTTGAAGAACTAGCTGAATGGCAAGATTAAAGTTCAAGCCATCAACATTTATGCAGTTAGATGCAAGAAGGCCAGTTGTTTTAGTTTTTTAACTCTTTTTGGATTTACCATGCCCTGGATGACTGAGAATCTACACCAGTTTAATGTCAGATTGTTTTACAATGTCTATGTTTTAAAACAAAAATGAAAACAAATACAATCCCCTGAGAATGTGTCTCAGGAGGTTACAGGTTATATTCTAAGAAACAGAGTCCTTTCAAATTCTGTGATAGGTTGGTTCTTTTAGATATATGCTCACTGGCCACTTTAGTGGGTCCACCTGTTCAACTGTAAACACAAAAACCTAATCACCCAAAATGAATATTTTAGAAACTGCTGATCTACTGGGATGTTCATATACTACTATCTCTAGGGTTGAAAGAGAACAGTCCAAAAAAGAAATAACATCCAGTGAGTGGCATTTGTGTAGACAAAATTGCCTTGTTCTTGTCAGAGGTGTCTGGATATCAGACATAATGCTGCATTGTAGCTCTTTGAAAGTGAAATATGAAATATCCTCCTCTGTTTAAAGTAGGTTTCTCTCATTTGACATAGATGGCTTCCTTCACCCCCTTCTCAAACCATGTTATCTTGGTCCAAAACATGAACATTTTGTGTCCTTTACAATTGAGGTTTAGGTGCACAGCTGAGTCTTGTCCTGACAAACTGGCCCTCCTGTGTTAAGCCATGAATCTGTGGAGAAGCTATTTGGTTTCTCCAATATAGAGTTCTGGACATTCCTCGCTGCACTGAAATGCATACAGCACACAGTGGTGAGTTTAGGGTGGACCAGCCTCTGTCTGAGAGTCCTGTTGAGTTTGAAATGTACTGGGATATTGGCTTCAGGAGGGTTAAACCTTTCTTAACAAGTGTATATATATTCAGGAACAGTCTTTAAAAGGTTAAACAGTCTTTAAAAGGGTGATATGTGGCAATTTAACGTTTACATAAATGACAGGTCTCACAGTTTGCTTGGATTTTCAAGTCCCAAAGACCAGTCTGCAGCTGCAGCCTTAAAACACAACAAACTCAGATGCCTTCTTGTTTCTTTTTAAATTAATTTTAAGTAATTCATTTTATTGTATCATTTTAAAAAACGTGGTAATTGTGTACATTGTTTTTGATTTTTACAAGTTCAAGGTTAAACAGCTTAACTCTCCCGTGGTCTTCAGGTCAAATTGACCCAAAGGTGCTTCTCTACCGCTCCCTATCTCTCTTTCTTTTGAGGGCTTCAGGAGTGTTCAGACATGAATGAATCCTCTCTGGATGAACCCATCCCAAGGACCATTTGAAAAGCTGAAACCCTGAATTTCTGATTTTGTGCCATAACCATTCTTGTTGTTGTTGTTTTTTTTAGAAATCTTCTTCTTTGTATTTGGTACTTTAGCCATTAAATAATGATTTATTGTTACAACACACTAACTAGACTGAATGACAGAAAAATACATACCACATTCAGTACACTTTAATTTACAGAACTATCCTTTACGTAATAAAAAAATATTGCTCACAATGTCTTTTTATAAAAATACCGAAATGACCAAAAAAAACAAAGGTTAAAAATAGAATTTAATAAATTATATAATAATTTTCTGTCATCAGAATAATGAGCCATAACTAAAAATCAAACATTTTAAAACATTATTTACCAATATTTTAGACCAAAAGTCAGTTGTTGACTTTTTTTCATTGCTTTAAGTATTTCTTTCATCATTCATTCCCAAATGCAATGTCCTGATAAGTGAATCAGTGCATTTCTTCTCTTTAGGTTCCATATTTCCCATATCCAATCACAAGTGTCCCTGTGTTTATCAGGGCCCAGTCACTGAGCTTCCATCCTCTTTTGCCATCAACTAATGAAACTCTGCTCCTAATGTTCCTTCATTAGCAGCTCTTTAACCAGATGTTAATCCAGCTGGCGCCAGTGGGAGGGGACACAACGACACACCTCTTCGCTGAAGAAGAAACCTGCTTCGCATCTCCGTCTTCTTGCCTCACAAGGAGGCCTGACACAACTGCAAGTAAAAAAAAACATTAAAAATACAGGTTCAGCAGTCCTTGAAGGAGAGCATATCACCTCTCACATTTTATGACGAGAGTTTTAGACATGGATCACACACTTACAGCCATTTTGGTCAAACCTTGAAAAAAATGTTATGCTCGATCTTACGCAATAATGCAAGATCTTGTGCAATGTGTTAGCACTTGTTGGAGAGAACTCTCACCTATTACCACACCAAATTTTTGCTCAATATCTATAAAATTTACTGGTTTATAGCTATTATTGTGTTACTGTGTTTCCAAAGTTGGATGAACAATAATTAAAAAAACAAACTTGGAGAGTAGAGCAAGTAAAGACAAAAGCAGAGTGAGGAAATGTGATCAGTTTGTCCTCCAGCATTCAAAGTCTACAGCAGCACAACTAAGGGATTGCTCAGGAAACCCAAGTCAACACTAATTAAAGGACTTATAAAAAAGGAAAGTCTTATGTCTAGTCTTACAAGAAGACAGCATGTCAGCATCATGAACAGAAACTGGAAGTTAATTCCACAAGAAAAGAGCCTGAAAACAGAAAGCTCTGCCTTTTTTTTAATTTTAGAAACTCTAGGAACCACAAGTTAACCTGCAGTCTGAGAGCAAAGTGCTCTGTTGGAAAATATGGAACAATAAGATGGAGATTGGTTGTTGAGAGCTTTGTATGTTAGAAGTAAGACTTTAAATTCCATTCTGAATTTGACTGAATCTGGAGCTAATGGAGAGAAGCTAAAACTGGAGAAACATGGTCTCTCCTTTTAACTCTCATTAGAACTCTGGCAGCAGCATTTAGAATAAACTGAAGACTTTTTAAAGAATGTTTTAGACACACAGATAATAAAGAATTAGAACAGTTCAGCCTAAAAGTGCTTTCCGACTGCAGGTTTACTTGTAGTTCCTGGAGTTTCCAAAAGTAAAATGGAAGATAGAGCTTTCAGTTATCAGGCTCCTCTCTTGTGGAACCAACTTCCAGTTTCCGTCTGGAGGCTGACCCCCTGTCTACCTTTCGGACAAGACTTAACACTTTCATTTCTGATAAATTCTATAGACAGGATTGGCTTGGGTTTCCTGAGCTATCCCTTAGTTATGCTGCTGCAGGCTTAGACTGCCGAAGGACAAACTGACCAAATTTCATCCACCTGCTGCTGTCTTTACTTGCTCTTCTATAATTATTTCTAACATTAACATGTATTTTTCTTTGTCTTTCTTCCAGTAGAAACTACACCTGAACCAGTCATTCTGTTTGTCTGTGTCTATTTCCTGTCCTCTAACCCCAGCTGGTCAAATCAGGTGCCTCTCTTGTGGAAACAAATTCCAGTTTCTATCCATGAGGCTGACACCCTGTCTACTTTTAAGATTAGGCATTATTTATGAGAAGCCACAGCATCAAAAGCCATTAGACTGTATCACATCAAAAACTGTCATTCATCAACAGCTCATTGAATTATATAGATAATGAACATTTAGTTAATTTGATCCAAATTCTGGTCCACACAGTCCACATACTGCACAAGGAGCAAGCATGAAAGAGAAAGGACAAACTCATTTTAGACTGATGAGTGATTGCCACCACCTTATTGAGTGTTCATAATCAGTGTATGGTTCGTTCTTTGTTTTTTTCGTTTCAAAATAAAATTGCAAAAACAAGACAAGCATGTGTTTTTTTTTGTTTTTTCGTTTTTAAAACGAAATTAAAACGAAAGGTTTTATTTTGTTCTTCTTTTCCGTAGTAGCAGTTAAGTTTATTTTGAAAGTCATACAGGAAACACAGTATAATATAAGTAATGAAAAAAATGAAAATGGCGGTAATGTACACCTTCAGTTTCTTGCCAACCACTATTAAAATCCACAAGAAGAACTTTTTCAATTAGCACTTCAGAATCTACCAGTTTAAAAATGGATCCGTTTGTCTTATTTAGAGGGAATCGATGCATTTCATTGAGAGCTGATGATCTTACCGTCAAGATTTCTTTCATATTCCAAGGAAGTCATTAAATCAGTACATTACCGCCACCTGCTGGTAACTGAAAAAAAAAACAAAACATACCCCTTTTTTATTTTTGCAATTGCCGTTCTTCTAATTTCGTTTTAAAAACGAAAAAACAAAAAAACACATGCTTGTTTTGTTTTTGCAATTTTATTTTGAAACGAAAAAACCAAAGAACGAACCATACACGGATTGTTCATGGTGTCATAGGTTGGATGCCAGAATATTTGCCTGTGGTTACTTAGAGATGAAATACACAAGAATCCAGATGAACATGTATCCAAACATATAGGTTTGTAATCACATTTGTCCAAGTTGCAAATCTGAAAGATCTCTATGTCATATTCATAAATCACTCTGGAGCAGGGTCACAAAAGGTCAAATTTGCCAGGATGAATGGATGTGTGTATATGCGAGTGTGTTTCCTTCGTGTGAGGGTAGGAAATGGCGAAGTGACAGCTTTGAGAAGTCATTAGCACAGTTGGGTCTTACATTACACAGGGGGTGCAGGAACCACTTAGTGCTGCTTCACTAGTCCTTTCCTCTGGATATATGTCTAATTAACATTCTGAGTGTGTAAATGTATGTGTGTGTGGGAATGTTGGATGATGAAACCACTGATACACTAAAAGTGAAAATAAGGAATGTTACACATAATCAAAATGACACTGAAGTCATGATGTTAAAAAAATCATTTTTGACAATATTTTACTGTAACTTAGCAAAGAGGTGTAACATGAGTGTGCAAAAACACACTGATGAAAGATAGTTGTTTTGGACAGAGAGATGAATGCTCAATTTAATGGATGGACAAATGGATGATCAAACCTTCTCTCAGAATATCAATCATTGGTTCAGGACAGCAGTCATCTGTAAACAGGATGTAGAAAGTACTCAACCCCTTTAATTCTCTGCTGTTACCCCCTTAGTGACCTAAATAAGAAGTTCTACCACGAAAACATATGACTGTAATAACAAAACTCTCAAAGAAGAAATTACATCTCCCTCCTTACATCCTTACATCCTCCTTACCTGCAAGAGGCCTGGTGAAACCTTCTTCCTTTTAGAAAACACTTGTTTGGTGATTCATTACATTCACAGGAACACTTTGTCTTGTTGAGGGGCTGGTGCCTTGGGCATGTCTTATTACAAGTGCACTGACAGGTCTCCTTGTTGAATATATGATGGAGAGGACAGGACTGAGCAGGTAGAATAGTGCAAACACAATGGCAGGTGTTTCGATCTAGGTGTCGGTTCGGGCCACAGTCGTAAAATGGATTTGTGTGCCGACAGACACACTGACAGCTTTCCACATCTAGCTCTTTACCTGGACCACAAACATCTGATGAGAATATGTCTGCATGTGAAAGGAGATAGAAAGACAAGAATGAGATCTGCTGAAATAACTTTTACTTGTAATCCTTCTAAAAGTGAGGTAAGGCCTTATCAGTCTAGTAAATCAATATAACTGTATTCAAAACTGTAATGTATAACTTAAACTTGAATTAGAGCTTATAAAGTCTTACATACAAACTTACACCTTATATAGATCTGGATGATATCCTTTTTTGTGGGCATTTGTGTAACTGAAGAAGCCTTATTCAATGAAGTAAAAGTTAGAGTGTCAAGGGGAAAACATTAAAAGATTGTAAACTGTCATTACATTTACAACATACTCACATTGTGCAATATGTGAAACTGACACAAAGTTCATGTTTGTTACTTTTCACATGTACTAAAACAATTGTGAGGAGGTGTGGTGCGATGTGGCATCCATCTCAGACTACAGTGCCTTGAAACGGTTTTCATATGCCTAAAGTTTTTCACATTTTGTCATGTTACAATCACAAACTTCAATATATTTTATTGTAATTTTCTGTAATAGCCATGTAGGTGACAGCAAACATGTGGAAGAAGCTGATCTGCATTGAATAAACCAAAACTGAACTTTTTGGCTTAAATGCAAGGCAATAAGTGTGGTGTAAAACTAACACTGCACATCACCCTAAACACATCATCCCCAAGTTAGTGGCACGATCATGCTGAGGAGATGCTTTACTTCAGCACAGACAGGAAAGCTGATCAAAGTTGATGGGAAGATGGATGTAGCTAAATAAAGGGCACTCCTAGAAGAAAACCTGTTTGAGGCTGAAAAAGACGTGAGATGGGGCGAGGGTTCACCTTCCAGCAAGACAATGATAATAAACATCCAGCCAGAGCTACAATATTTTTTTTATTCATACTTTTTGAATCCCCAATCATACGTGGAGCAGAGGGCTGCTATCTAAACACCCAGCAGCTGGAGGGTTAAGGGCCTTGCTCAAAGGCTCACAGTGGGATTGACAAGGGCAGAGGAAAATGTGAACGGTACTTTTTTTTATCTGTTATTCATTATGTTAGTGGAGCCCTGATTTCCTGGCTTGCACACTGCTGACATGCTCTATGGTTTCCTGTCAGAAAACTTCTTGGAATTCATGTTTAAGTTTATGCCTATCAATTTTGGATTCGCTTTAAAAGGTTGATGCAGATGAACAGCTTTTGCTCATTTTAAGGGCAATATCTTTATAATTTTTAGGTTTAATAGAAAATTGGATAAAAAAAAATCTTCTTGAAACATGTAATATTAGGTACAATAACAACATTTGTTATTTTATAAAGAGAACCACAAACCTTTACCAACTTTTTTCAAAAAGTAAACTTTTGGGTAACCATTCATAAACTTGGCTGAATATAGCAAGCATTTA
This sequence comes from Kryptolebias marmoratus, assembly GCF_001649575.2. Taxonomy (NCBI): domain Eukaryota; kingdom Metazoa; phylum Chordata; class Actinopteri; order Cyprinodontiformes; family Rivulidae; genus Kryptolebias; species Kryptolebias marmoratus. The sequence goes on along the minus strand of NC_051435.1, from coordinate 30,700,366 downwards.
AAAAGAAAAAAAAGAATTCTATTGATTGAATCATCTAAAGAAGGAAATTAGACTTTGTTAACACAATATGGAGTGGGCATAATTTACATACATTTCAATCACCATTACTAGTGTCCTATCAAACCTCAGCCTAAGACTCATTTTATTTCTAATTTAGTGTCCGAGAATATCAGCAAGCCTCAAACTCTTTTTAATTCTTTGAACTCTCTGTTGAATCCTTAAGATTCCTTATGCCTGACTACTTCTGTTTTACTTTGTGAGAGATTCTTACAATTTTTTATTGATAAAGTTAATGCTGTCAAGTTTTCACCCTCACCTTGCACCCTTGACCTTGCTATACCTCCTGTTTCCTTAGCCTTTTTAGATTATTTTAAATCTATGTCTATCTCCCAAGTTTTTGAGATTGTGCAAAAGCTGAGACTTTCAGTCTGTCCTGGTGACAGTTTTCCTCCACAATTGTTAAAGGAGGTTTTTAGTGCTGTGGGTCCCTGGGTTTTAAATGATATTAATACCTCGCTTCCTCACCTCACCTCTTGTTTCCCAGCTGCTTTTAAACATGCTGTTGTCCAGCCTCTTCTTAAGAAGAGCAATTTGGATCCTACTGTTCTTTCAAACTTTAGGGCGATTTCAAAATTGCCCTTTCTTTCTAAACTATTAGAGAAAGTTGTTTTCATCCAGCTACAAGAGTACCTGCAGCTTCATGGTTTATATGAAAAGTTTCAGTCTGGTTTTAGGTCACGTCATAGCACTGAAACTGGTCTTCTCATTGTATGAAACGACTTGCTTACTCAGCTGTTTTAATTCTACTTGATCGTCTGTGTTTGACACAGAAGATCACACTATTTTATTATCAAGATTGGAGCATTCTGTTGGTGTTAAAGACATAGCCTTAAAATTTTTCAAAAGTCATCATCAAGTCATATCTGTCCAAAAGAAGCTTCTCCATCCAGTTAGGACAGTTTTCATCTTCAGCTACTCCTCTCAGATGTGGTGTACCACAAGGCTCCATTTTAGGTCCTATCTTGTTTTCCTTGTACTTGCTCCCTCTGTGCTCAATTTTCCATAAGTATAATTTTATTTCTATGCAGATAACATTCAAGTCCACCTTCCCTTAAATTCCTGTGGATCCCAGTCAGCAGAGAATCTGCTCAAGTGTTTGGAGGAGGTGAGAGTATGGATGGAGCTGAATTTTCTTTATTTAAATAACAAAAAGACAGAAGCTTTTTTATTTGGCAAATCCAACTTGCTAGTAGGATGCAACATGAAGCAACATGAAAAAACATTTCAAGGGCTTTATAGGGAGGATACTTCTTAATTTTATTAATTAGCCTCAGATGATAAAAGCTAGACTGGACTACTGCACTGACTTGTTTATTAAATTTAAAATCTGAGTCAAAGATCACCACAAAAGCCCTTGAGATGGTTATTCATGCTTTTATTACTTCTAGGATGGACTACTCCAGCTCCCTTTACACTAGGATTGACCAGTCTCTGTTATGCCGTCTTCAACTAATTCAAAATTCAGCTGCCTGTCTGTCAACTGGGACAAGACGAAATGAACATATCACCCCAATTTTGAATTCCCTCCCTTAGCTGCTCATTTCTTTTAGAATAGCTTTCAGATCTTGCTTTTAGTTTTTAACCCTAAAACAGGCAAGAGTGGAAAATAATTTGCAAAACATTATTTCCTATTATTACTTATGTCTTTAGGCCCTAAGAAAAATATTTAAACATCGAAAATATAAATATATTCAATATTTTGGATTTTATGAGTTGTGTCTCCCAGGATACGTTGCCCTATTAAGGTACAAATACAGCCAAAATGATAAACCTATTAATGTTCAATTTGATTATGGTAAATTGTACATTATTGTATTCTTAGGTCATTTACATCACATGTAGTACTTTCAAAGTTGATTTTATTCAGTTTTACCAATCCTGTTTAGTAATCTCATAACAAAGCATTCTCAACATTTCATGACAAATATATAGAACGGGTTGTGCACTGAAAGTTACATAAAAAACAAAAACAACACAGTAATGTTTTCTTAAACGATGCATACACAACTGAACACCCTGAGTAGGTTTTATGGGGCCAAGTTTTCCATAATGATGGTAACTCTATGAACAATGCCCCTCAGTCTATATTTCATTTTTTATGAAACGCTTGAAAGCAGTTGCACGGATTTTTCCCTGGGACGATGCACAGACGAACGCCACATTTTGTGCAGTAGATTGTTGTCTGTCCTTCGGGGCAAAGCCTGCACCTTCCCTTGTCTGTGAAAGTTGGGAAGTGATCTACTCGATCATGGCGGACATCAACCATGGGTCTTGGGGCCGTTGGCCTTTGTATGCATCTGTTGGGGCTGTGCACATTCTCCACCCCTCCCTTGGAAGATCTTCCCTTCTTCTTTCCACTGTGAATAAGGGCATCTGCAACCTCCAGCCTGAATTCCTTGAGCTTTTTGTGTTTTTGCACACCAATGCTTTTGGCATCACGGCGATACAGCAGCCATCCATTGGTGATGGCTATATCAGCCATTTGCCAAAAGAGGCACAGGTACCACCTATGGGATTTTGCAGGAGTGCGGTACAAGGCCACCATCATGTCAGCAAGGTCAACTCCTCCCATGTGAACATTGTACTGTGACACAATGTTTGGACATGGAACGGCAACTTTTCTTCTCTCCTCTCTGCAGAAACGTCTGACTTCTTTGAGAGGACTGATTGCAGCACAAGAGCTAGCTAAGGTGACAACTTTGTTGTCAGACCATTTTACAATTGCCACTTCTGCCTCATTATCCACCCTGTAGTCAAAACTGCCCCTCCCTTTCTTCAGCAGAACACGGTCATCCTCAAGTGTGCATCCTTTGAGCCTGTTCTTGCGGATGGTTCCCAGACTACGCAAACCAAGGGACTCTTTCAGGTGCACAATGAGTGGGAGAGAGGTGAAAAAATTGTCAAAGTAGACAACACACTCTGAAGGGTTCTTGATTGTCTTGCAGAGTTGAATGACAACATTGGCTCCAACTCCAAGTTCTTTGGCTGGACCTTGGCCTGGACCAAATGTGCTCTTTCCAGTGTATGTCAGGAAGTCATGCACTATCCCAGAAATGCCTGCTCGAACAAAGATCTTAAAGCCCCAATGGTGAGGTTTGCTTGGGAGATACTGTCGGAGAGACCCAGCCTTTGTTCCTTTGTAAGGGACCATCATTTCATCTATTGAGAACTTGTTCTCACTCTCAATTTCCAGACACTTCTTTCTTATGTGCTCCAGCACTGGTGTCACTTTGCAGAGCCGATCTTGGGTTGGGTGTGATGCCTGATTGTCTTGAAAGTGGATGAATCGAGAGAGGCATTTAAACCTTTTTACTGACATCACATTAGCTATTTTGGCATAGCGTGTGTCTTCTGCCCAATAATCATCCATGGATGGCATTTTCACCACTCCCATTATTAGCTTAATGCCAACAAATGACTTTATCTCATCTACAGTGGTATTAATGCTGGCTCCAATTAATTGACAGCTGTAAAGGTTTGTCTGTTCAGCAATATGTTGGAACAGATCATCATCAAAAAATTGGGCAAAGTAGCTATGTGGAGAAGACAGCTCATCAGGTGAGCTGAATTCACTGGCAGCTGCTGTTGACTGGTGCTCAAACCTTTTCTTACACCAGCTGTAAAAAACAGACAAATATATACATAAATACATAACTGTATTGTTATTTGTACAAAGTGCTATAATTAGCAAGTACGGACTAAATTTAGCTGGTTAGTGGCATGCTACTTTTAGTAAATATCACAACAATACAGAAGACTTGTGTTTTTTAACCTCACATCAACTACAAAATACATAAATTTGTATGGGTTGTGCATATAAATGTCCCTAAATCAAACTACTTTCACCTGAATTCCTTGGCTAGTTTGGACTTTGTACTGTGATCCATCTCTTCAACATCTTCATCAAAACTTTCATCCTCCTCATCAGAACTGCCTTCACTCACTGCCTCTATCTCATGCTGGTTGAAAATTACTTCCTGGTCTTCATCACTGTTTGACTCAGAGTCAGAAGAACTTGCAGGGATCTCTTCTATCATTCTCATTCCTGTGCTTTCCTTTCTTTTCCCATAAAAGGACCTAGCTGAGATGCCCTGCTTGATAAAAAAATTAAAGCAAAATACAGTTATACTGTTATAATGGTAACAGCTGTGCATGATAATATACAGTACTATTGAAATTATCAACATGCCTCACAGTTTAAAACAAAATTTTGAATAATGCACATTGATCAAATTTTTACCCCTAATCTGGCAACGTATCTCAGGGGATACATATATTTCAAAAGCTGCTAACTAACACCACAGATACAGTTGCAACATTTTTTTTTCAGCAGAATGTTAAGAAAAAAGTCCTAATTAATTTTAGCAAGTTATATTGATGTTTTATTAAAAATAAGCATGACTAATACATGATTACTTACCCCCAAGGAAGAAGGTTCTCCACCACTGGCAGCCATGATGTTTTCTGATCAGGCTGACGAAACGATGAAAGATAGCCTGAACCAAATCATGTGATCTAGATGCTAATACCAGACAAGACTTTTGATAAATGCTAACTTGATTAGTGAAAACCTCCCAGCACACCCTCTGCAGGATGTTAAAGAGAGTGTATCTCCTGGTGCACGTTGCCTGTTTAAGGGTTAAATGTCTAAATGGTTTGGCACCTTTTTATCTTTCCAAGCTTTTATATTCACACATTACCAGTAGATCTTTAGGATCTCAAACACAGAACCTTTTAGTTGTTCCCAGAACCCGGCTTGTTACCAGGGAAGACAGAGCCTTTTCAGCTGCAAGTCCTAGGCTCTGGAACAGTCTCCCTGTTTCTGTAAGGTCTGCTGGAGATTTGAATGAATTTAAATCTGTTTAAAAACTCATTTTCTCAATTGGCTTCTAACTCCGAAGAATATTAGACCAGCCCTTGTTTCTTTCATATTTTGGCAATTGTATTGTTTATAGTCAACTTTGTGTTTTACTTTTTTTTAGTTTGATTGACCAGTACAGCACTTCGGTTTTTAAACCACTTTACAAATAAATGAATGAATGAATGAATGAAACCTAACCTTCAATTAATCAGTTTTAGCTACTGCCAGCTGGACACTTTTTCAGTGCTTTGACCACCCATTTAAAATAGACCAGAAGATTTTTGAAAAAAACATTTTAGCAACTGTTTTTGAAGGCTTTTTATGTTTTGGTTCTACAATTAGTATAGTTTTGTAATTTTACCAAAATATTGTTTGTTTTTATTGTTTTTGATCATTTAAAAATAATAATGAAAAAATACTAAAAATAATTATTGATACATTAATACAATTTATTTATACAAAAATTCTAATTTTTGTGGCCTACAAGTGCTTTCAACTTGAGGATTCTGGCCCACAAGTCAAAATGTTTATACACCACTACTTTACAACATGGATAAATTGGTGATTGGTTGTAAAATGTGAAACCACTTACTGTGGTGATGTTGAGGGGGCCTTGGGAGGAGCAGTGGAGGGGGAGGGGAAATGTGTTGGAAACTGAAAGCCATGCTGATGCAACGACATTGCCTGATGCTCCAGGTCTGACCAGGAGGACACGTCCAGTTGGCTATTGGACACCTTCAGTAGAAAGACACAATAGGATGGCATGTCTGACATTTAAACACTCTCTGAAAGGAATGCCAATGAGAAACAAATGTGCCCATTAAGTGAGTTGCCACTGAGTCTACGACCAACAGAGATAACTAAACATTTTTTTGAAAATGATTTTACAGGTGTCTGAAGTTTGTTACAATATTTTCTCATCTCAGTTTTTTATCTATCACTGACAAAGTTTAATTTTCTAAGGCAGAATATTTCATTTCAATACTGTGGACCATCATTAATCCAGTCACTGGGGGGCCTTAGGCCAATGTAATCCCAGAACCAGTCTCATGTGTACAAAAACAGAAATACAGTGGTGAGATGAGCTGTAGAACTGACACATGGGTTCAAGGTGGAGGTGTGATCATCAAAGGTCAGAACTGAGACGCTTCTTGTTTGCTGTGGTGATGGACAGATTAGGTTAGGCAGGAGTCTCCATGTAAAGATGTTTAACATTGTGATTTGTAGTGAGAGAAAGGAGCATGTGGAAGAGAGGCTGGAGAGGTGGAAGTATGCTCTGCAGAGAAGAGGAATGAAAGTCAGTAGAAGAATGAGAGGAAGAGAAGGGTGGAACAGTGAAGCTGCAAGGAGTCAATGTATTGAAGGTGGATAAGTTTAAGAAACCTGGAGTTAACCATCCAAAACAACAAGCAGAACACAAGAGAGGTGAAGAAGAGAAAACAGACAGGAGTGGATAAAGACGAAGGGAGGGATTTGTGACAAAAGAAGAGTTGCAAGAGTGAAAGGGAAGGTTTACAAAATCCTTTACAATAATAGTTTACTATTGATGAATGATACGGTGTCAACAAACAAAACACAAGAGGCAGAGCTGAAGGTTTTCAGAATTTTTTTGGGAGGGGCCAAAATGGACAGGATTAGAAATGAGTAAAGGGTTTCCTCCAGAAAAGAGGCTAAGCCTGGTGGTAGGTGGCCAATCGCCGGCCGACCGTGATTTAGTAAAAAAAAAGATTAAAGTTGACAGGAAAGTTGAAAATATAGCTTTTTATTATATGATATTGTAAGATATTTGTGTCAAATATTTACACAACTACAATTTTACAAAAAGGCACTTTTGAAATACTTTTTTTAAACAAAAATACAATTAAAATAAATACAAATTGATTGCACCTAATTTGAATCCTAATTTAAGTCACTTTTATAAATAAATTAACATAAATGAAAATGTGCAAACAAAGCACCAACACACATCTCATGTCAAGGCCAATGAATAACAACAGAGAACTGAAAAAAACAGATGCTGTCTGTACTGTGCTTTTTGTGGCACAGGCTGCATGTTGGATCACTACATGGAACAACAAAACAAAGCATATTTAAAGCATATCATGGACCTGAGCGTGCGGTGGAGGCATTTATATTTGGTGCTTACATCTGAGCAGTATTCTCCGAAAAGACGGGGGCCGTACGCTATGTAACCAGTGGAAATGGTTGTCACATCAAAATGGCTGCACGTAATCAGGAGGAAGAACTGTTGTGTTTATGGCTGTGATACAGAGAGGATGTTTAACCTTAAAGCGTTCAGTTTGACTTTCATCGATTTATTTGCTTTAGTTGTGATTTGCCCATCATAGGACTAATATTTCTATAGACAATCCTTTTTATCGGCTTTTTATCTCCTTCCGTGAGTTTTGAACCATTTTATTATCTTTGTGATCTCTCATAGAGAGATCATATAAATGCTGATACCAGCTCCGCTAGAGCACCAAAACCGTCCATTTTGAATAAAGCGTGGCGCGCGTGGTCTGCACGAAGTTACAAAAGGTGTACGATCAGGCAATGCAACACTGTGCGGGACCTTCGCGGAGGGGCGGGGACAGCGCAATTGTGTCACTGTTGGCGAGCGCACCCTCGCGTGGTGATCAACGTGTCAAGTATAAATCTACCTGAAAGGTAGTGGTTTTGGGGGTGCGGGTGGAAAAAAATGTGTATAAAAAATGAGTGGAGCTTAGCCTGGCGGTGAAGGCAGCAAAGTCTGGCAGGCTGCCAGGCTTATAATACACAGGGGAAACCCTGTGAGTATATCAGAGGGACAGCTCAGGTTTGGAGACAAAGTGGTTAGGACGTACAGAGGAGGAACAGGAGGAAATGTATGGACTTATTGGACCAAGGACACTGAATGTGGAGCTGCCAGGGAGGAGGAAAAAGGAAGACCAGAGAGAAAGTTCTGAATTAAAAACTCTTCAGTTTTGAGTTGAGAAACTTGCCCAGATGGAAAGCGAAACATCTTCAACTACAGAATAAAAGTCTGTTTTGTTGTATTATTAGATTTTCCATGTACTGAATGACGATTAGTTAGCCTCTTAGTACCTTTAGTTTAGCATTATCATGTTTCAGTTTATGTTAGCTTATTTAACTTTATCATGATTTCATTTAGATTATCTTAGCTACTATTTTGACTATTCTTAGCTCATGTTTAGATATGTTTAGTTTCATGACTTTATTTAGATTATCTTATATTGCATTTAGATTGATGTTTTTACTTCTGTATCTCTATATTTGATTATGATGTTTTTATGATGTTTGATATGATGTTTTTATCGGTATTTGATTCTGTACCTGATTGTTGTTTCTGTGTTGTAAAGCACTGTGGATACCTTGTTTCTGGAAAGTGCTATATAAATAAATTTCACTTCACTTCACTTGACTCTTCTGCAATCGTCTGAGACATCTCTGCTACGACTTCACTTCCTCTTAAATGAGGCGTTCTCCTGAAACGGCCAAAAGCACAGGCATGCACAATTGATCTGCACATGGATCTTGCTCCTTCCTATCTATTGACCAATAGGAGAGGAGCTGTACCAAGAAGGCAGCCCTCTTCATTTGCATAATGAGGCAGAAATGCACATTTTAATGTAAAAAGGGGGGATGAGGAAATGTAAAAAGAACAAATGCTTGTATAAAGACAGGGAAAAACAAAATATATACATTTCTTGATGAAAACGCACGTGTAAGGAAAATAAAAAAAACAAAACAAAATTTATCTATTCTGCTCCATCAGTCTCAGCTGTTGTATATTTGGGCAAGACACTTCACCCACCTTGCCTACTGGTGGTGGTCAGAGGGCTCGGTGGCACCGGTGTGATGGCAGCCTCACTTCTGTTAGTCTGCCGCAGAGCAGATGTGGCTACAATATAGCTTACTGCCATCATTGTATGAATGGGCGAATGATTGTAATGTGAAGCACTTTGGGGTCCTTGGACTAGATAAAGCGCTATACAAGTGCAAGCCATTTACCATTTTATTTCTGCTTTTATTTTTAATTATGTCAGTTTTGGTCCTTCATAGACTTTAACATAGACTTGTATTTGTTATTATAAAGGTTGTGTTGGTTCACAAAAAGAATTAGCACATTAGCCCACAAAATCTGTCCTAATGGACTTATTTAGCCTGTTTAGCATCAATCTAAACAATGTTTTTGTGTCAGTGATCACACATTAACTGAAACATGTTGACCAGTAGAGAGTATTTTTTTTTTATTTCACTTCTTTGTGTTTTATTTTTCCTTGTCTCTTTAACCCTCTCAGGCTCAAATTAAGTTTAGTAACAGGAAAAATCAGATATGTTGTAATGGCATCTTGTAACATCTCTTTTTAGTCCTATTTTTACTATGTCAGGGTAAAACTAAAGACGCATTGCCTCTAGCTGTTCCTGCTAAGTAATGCATGTTTGAGAGATCAGTAGATTGTTGCAGGATTCTTATGTACTTTGGATTAACAAGATGGGCGGACATACTTTTCTGTTCCACTGTAAGATGTTCATACAACAAACCAACATAATAGGAAAATCTGAGAATGGAAATAAAACTTTCAATTAAAATTGATGAAAAAGACTAAAGGACTGTTACCAAAACAGGAAAACAATTGTGCAGGGACATACAGATAAATTACAAATATGTAAAAATAAAAGTTTCAAAAGGACATAAGTTTTCATTCAGGCTTGGGCATTAGTTTCAACAAATATAATAAATGTTTTACACATGAGTCAAGAGCTGACTTTTGGAACAGAACATATTTGTGTGACCACACAAATCACTGGAGACACTTCTGGTGGAACTGAATGTGATCCAACATGTCTAACCTTCAACTTAACGCTGTTCACAAACACCTCTTGTGTTAAGACAACCTTAACGAACCTTTTCAACCAACTCCGTTTTAATCCTAGTTCAAAGCCAGAGTCTACTTCCCACCAGCTGTTTTTCCAGTTCAACCACCAAATCACCAGTTCTAACCCTGAACAACCAGTGCTTCAAAATAGCAGCAAATCTGTACAGGGCCAGAGAAAAGAACCACCTTCATTAAAGGCTTGGTGGGTTATTGCATGAATCAAAAATTAATCAAAATATTTAAAACTGTTGCATCTGTGCAACATTTAGTCAGTTTGTTCACAATAAAACCACTGAGAAACAATCACATTACCTCTCATCTCACCAGTTGTGTTTGGAATGCTGTCGATGCATCACATAAAGCTCTCTTTACGGCTGAATTTATAAATGTTGTTATAAATTAGACTGGTGACAATAAGATATTTGTTTGCAGACTAACCAAAAAAATCTCAGTCTGTGTGGACAAGCTGACTCTGCACTGTGATCCTCTACAGGCAATCAAAATACATCAGAGCAAGGATTAAAGGCACAGTAGAGACTCCTGGAGACAACTGATGTTTTGTGATGATGTACTGGCAGCACAGCAATGCAGTAGTTAGTGCTGTTGCCTCACAGCAAGAAGGGCACAGGTTCAAAACCCAGCTGGAGCGATTCTGTGTGGAATTTAGTGTTGCGTCATTCATGAACGAATCTTTTGAGTGAACAAACTGAACCAAATCACTTTATTCACTGATTTGTTCCTTACTTAGTTCAGTTGAGAAAAAAATAATAATAAAAAAGAAAGAAAGAAGAAAAAAATAAAATAAGAAAAAATGTAAAAAAAAAAAAAAACTTAGTTCAGTTGAGTTCAGCAGGAGTGGAACTTCCGCGTTCTGTGACTCACTCATCACGTAAATCTAAATGACAGGGCGGCGTGCAGCGTGCGGGCGGGGAGGGACTGTTGTTGACACCTGAGCAAATGTGATTTGAGATTCATTCAAATATACTCCATGTATCACTCAGGGCACGTCCCACCGGGAGGAGGCCCCGGGGAAGACCCAGGACACGCTGGAGGGACTATGTTTCTCGGCTGGCCTGGGAACGCCTTGGGATTCCCCCGGAGGAGCTGGCCCAAGTGGCTGGGGAGAGGGAAGTCTGGGTCTCCCTGCTTAGGCTGCTACCCCCGCGACCTGACCCGGATAAGCGGAAGAAGATAGATGGATGGATGGATGGATGGATGGATGGATGGATGGATGGATGGATGGATGGATGGATGGATGGATGGATGCATTTCTTATTTTATTGTCCTTTGTATATGACTCTCAGCTGCCATCTCAGACTCTCAACTATCTAACTAATAAACTGCATGAACTGAAGGATTCAGTGAACAAATCTTTTGAAGGAATCATTCTAATGAACTGATTCTTGTGATTCAGTTCACTCAAAAGAGCTGTCGTTCCCATGGTCCTGCATGTGTCTGGGTATTCTGGTTTCCTTCCAAAAACATGCATTTTAGGTTAACTGTCAACTCTAAATTGTCATTATGTTTCCTTGTGACTGATTGGTGACCTGTTCATGGTGCACTCCAACTCTCCAGCACCTCCAATGACAGCTTCCCTTTAAACCTGCACAAAAAAATGGGTCAAAGAAAATGGATGGAAGGTGATGACTTTGTGGCCCAGGCTGGTGCCTTGTTTAGCACTGGTTTCACTAATTTACTACAGTATTTGATGATCACTGAATTGAAGCAAGATAGACGCAGTTTAAGAATTTTGGAAAAACAGAAATTGCCCCCCATCCCTACCCCTCCCTAAACTTTTAGCAATATAACAAACATAAAGCAAATCCACCATTTCTTTGGGCAAAACAATACATTTCTGCCTTTCAAAAATTATGTCCACCACCTCATCATTCTAACAGTGGTACGGTCCATCACTATAAGCATAAATACCTTCCAGTAAATCCAAACTCCAGAGCTTCTGCATCAGTATAGGGGAGTATCGGGAGACCTTGGTTCAGTTTCTTGGACCTCCTCTCATTTCCATTGACGGTTTAATGTATTATTTTTTTGCTGCTAGCCTAAATGAGTTTTTGTTAAAGTTCATTGTCAACAAATGACATGTCACAGGTTTTATATAATCCACTCTTTAAAAAAATGTTAACAGAAGTAAACTTTCCCCTGTTGGATTCATCAAGCCAACCTGCTGAGACTGCATATGGAAATACAGTATGAACTCTGGATTCAACTCTCCTAACACACCTTGAATGTGTAAAATTTTTCAAACTTTCATGGATCACCAAGTGCATGCAAGATCTATGATCAGCCACCCTCTATTATCCAGTGAGGCCTTTCCTACATGAGAGGAGACTGTAAATCCCAGGATGCAACAGAACTAGCCAATGAGGGTCTAATAATGGAGATGGAGACAGGCTCTGGAGAGTGAAGAGAATGAAGAGGAAAGGAAAAACATTGTACCTCTTTGATTTTTTTTTGTTTGTTTTGTTCTTTTTTTCCCCCTTTGCTTATCATGGCAGTAGGTTATATAAATCACAAGAGCAAATGCCTCTAATTATTACTCTATTATGGCACTTACATTATTAGTAGACACAGTTTGGTTTCTGTATTTTAATTTAATAATATGTAACTTTTAACCTTCATTCTTTTTTATGTTTTATTTTGCCTGCATTAACCTTTGATCAAGACTCCTGGGTTTCCTTTTGCAACCTTTGTAAGTTTCCTTTTAATTTTACTCTATTGGTTCTCTTACTGCTTCAAAGAGAAACACTCAAGCTGAGCTAACATGGGGTTTTAGGTAGTTTCCTTCCTGGGTTAGTCATTTCAGAGCCCCAGAGAGGAGAGACAGACAAGGCTCAGATTTCCCTGGACATGCATGTGTCTTAAAAGCAGCCTGCGTCTCCCTGGGGTCTCCAAATGTCCTACCGGCTACTCATGCAACAATTTGCAGTCTTCCTACCTCACTCTACTTCTGCTGGTCTTTTAATTAGAAAACTACTCATCTGGTAAACTTGCAGGTATTGTTACTTTGTGCGTGCTGACTGTTTAGATGGTTTTAGAAGGTGGAAGTGGAGTCAGATCTCTCAGGGATAGCAGAATAAATGACGTGAAATTGCTGGCTGATTTCGGTCAGTAGAGAAGGCTGATTAAAGGGATCTAAGCATTGCTTTCAGCACACAAGTAAATTTTCCACAATAATTGTCAGCCAACTTTAACAGTCACCAGAAACAAACTTTTAGTTCTCCGTTTAGATAGCCTTCAAAAAGATGCTACTCAGTACCAGTCAGAACAGTTTAACTCAACTCAACCCCAAAAAACTGAGCTGTAAATTTTAAATCCTGTTTGTTAGTGTGAGTTTTGTGTCCAAACTGCTTTCATACTGGCAAATAAAAACTGTAATTGCTGTTTTCGGAGAACACGAGCCAAGAAATCCATTACACACCACTTCCTCTGGTTCCTGATTCAGAACAAGTCATAAATCACAGCATGTCTGCTGTAGCTAGGCCCACAGAAAGATAATGGAAGTGTGACGTTAATCAAGAGTTAATGTAAAACGTATTTCCCTTAATACCCTCAACCCACCCTGTGTGCACAAATTTGACAGGAAGCCATAACAGAAACAAAAGATTTAAACAGCATGTGTTCTGAGGTATTTGTTGCCAGAATCAACACCTCTAATGAAAAAGGAAAGGGCTGTTAATATTATAAATGAACTGAGCAGATCTGAGACTGGGCTCACAACAAGAAGCAAAGATCAAATATGAAGGCAGTCAAGAGTCCAAATCAAATAAAAGAACAAATTGGTTTATAAATATAGTTAAAGAGATTAAGGTGAGTTTGCGGGTCAGATGAATATTAATTATGATGGTTAGGATAGTCTCCAACAAAAAGATCGGCTTTAGGTAACTTTCTCTCAAGTGATGGAAACACTTTATGTATGCCACAGTGATGCTTACTCAGGCAGGGCTCTTCTGATGATGCTGTGAACTTGTTTGTAGATGTCAAGTTTGGACAGACAGCTGCACTGGGTGTGGTTGGCCACACTGATGGTCACTGGTTTGGTGCCTTGTGTGATCGGCACAGTGATCTCAAACAGCTGCAGAGAGAATAACAAATCACAGGGAATAAGGTGCTAAATGCATAACATTTTTACTTTCACATTCGGCACAAAGCTTTCCCCTCTGAATACATTTACAGTAAAAAGTAATAATGAGTAAAAACCAAGTCCACTCTTGCTGCTTTCATAGGATTTAAGGCAAGGCAGGTTTATTTGTATATCACATTTTAGCAACAGGACAACTCGAAGTGCTTTACACATTTTGACAAAGTGCAAAAGAATAATAAAAACATACAGAAAGATAAAAATGTAAAATTACACACTCAAAGAAAACATTTTATAAAATAAAAAAGAAAAGCAAGCTCTGATTAAAAGCTGGAATTAAAGATAAAAGAATACAGAAACAGCATAAAATAATTATTTGCTTTATTCAAAGGCAGCAGTGAACAGGACAGTTTTCAAATTTGTTTTAAAGGAACTCACAGTCGGAGCGGTCTGGCACTTTTCTGGAAGTTTGACATATTTGGTGCATAAAAGCTGAATGCAGCTTCTGCATGTTTGGTTCTGCCTCTGGGGACAGAGAGCAGATTTAATCCAGGTGACCTCAGGGGTCTCCGAGGTTCATGGTGCAGCAGAAGATCACAGATGTATTTTAGAACCAAGCCGTTTAGTGCTTTGTAAACCAACAAGTTTTTTAAATTCAATTTTAAAAATGATGTAGAGCTGTGTATCATACATTACTTCATCTTCTTTTCTAAGATTTGAGCTAGAGGAAGATGTTGCACAGAAGAGGCCCCATAAGGAGTTTCATTAGCAGCCAAGTGCTGCTGATCAAATGCACTTTATTAATTGACCACATCAATGTGATCACCTATATAAAAGTAGGAGCTTTCTCTGATTGCTGCTCTGAAACATACAGGTGTATGTTAACCCTTTTGGTGCTGGTGTTATTCTAAGAAACTCATGTTTTAACAAGAAAACTTCAAAAGGCTGTAGCATGAAAATAATGCGAGATGGAAGGATAATTCAAATGACAGAAATACTGTATTTGGCTGAAAGCTGACCTAATTTGCATACAATTATGTTACTGATGACATCACTGTGTCATAACCACCTTGGATCAAACAACTTTCAGAGAACAATGGATTTTGAACATTTTTAGTTCTCTTTTGTTTTTTGTTGTAATCCTTTTCTAAACTCATAAACACAACTCTAAACAAAACATTCACCTTGGATGATTTTTTTTCTTTTTTTTCACATAAAAACGAAGCAAAAATCAGTAAATAAGAAGAACCGCAGGATTCTGTTCAGTTCTGCAGTTAAACTAATGAAGAGTTCTATCTCTATTAAGCCATGTATCCCCATAACTCTAAGTAGTGATGACTTCATGAGATTCATTACAATTAAAAAAATTTCAATTATAGAGAGAATTCACACCATCCGTCCTGCAGTTGCCATGATTCCCTGTCAGATGATGCAGCTTTAGAAGTGTCACTAGAACCTGATTTGTGTTTGGACTGTTTTTGTCTTGTCGAGCTTTCCAAATTGTTAAAAATAATAGCTTCATTCAAACCATCAACATGTCCGTTAGATCCCATCCCAACCAGACTGTTCAAAGACATGTGACGGAGACCAGAGGTTCCATCACTTATGAAATGTTATTATTGATATTATGTTATGTTTAACTGATTGGCAGACCAAATGTTTGTTGTCTTAGTTCTTTATTTCAGCTGTGCTTGATGTGTAGTTGAACATTCTTGCAGGCAGGGGGACTGGTCATCCTTCCTGTACAGGGAGAATGTGGGTAAAATGTTAATTTGTTTCCTAGGATTTCTGTTGGTTTAATTTAGGAGTTGAGCGATTATCTTGTTTGAAATGAGTACTTACTTTTCCTGGTGTGTCTCCTCAGCAGAGTGGAGCAGCAAATGGAGATGAATGTTCCAGGTGCTTAAAAGGTCCTGGAGCATATTATGTAAATTAGGAGGGGTAATGTTCTGAGAAGTTATGTTAAGTAAGATTTATTCTCTGACTGAGCTTAGATTTATTTAGTTGGAATGATTTGTATGTATGTAAATATTTATTGGTACCATTTATGGTTTTGGTGCTAGGTTTGTGTAAATACTGTTTATTTCTTGTGTTTTGATTACCCCTTTTCTTGGTCTGTCCGGTGAAATTCCTCAGGGTATAAAAGCCAGCTACTTGCTGTCACTGGTGTTGGCGCAAATGTGACCTGCAGTTCTCAAATAAATCCACCTCTGCTTCATTTTGTTGTGATGCCTCCTTTTAAACATTGAGCCTCTGCCAGTCGAAGTGACACCCTAATTAATATTCCACCCTTTGAATCTACTCAATCTGTCTGTAATGAATAGTTATGTACCACAGAGCTTTAAGGTTGCTGCAATTAAGACCTATATGCAATTCATCTAAAAAAAACTCTTTAGAAAATAGTTGCAAATCAATTATGTGAACATCTAGACAGAAATAATCTGTTTGAGCAGTTTCAGTCAGGATTTAGAGCTCATCATAGCCCACAAACAGCACTGTTGAAAGTTACTAATGATATTCTCCTGGCCTCAGGCAGTGGACTTGTGTCCTTACTTGTCCTCAGACAGTGGACTTGTGTCCTTACTTGACCTGTTAGATCTCAGTGCTACATTTGATACAACTGATCACAATATTCTATTACAGAGGCATTAACATGATATTGGAATTACAGGGACAGCTCTCTAAAATGCTTTAACTCATATTTATTTAACAGATCCCAGTTTGTTGTTAATAATGAATCTTCGTACACCAAAGTTTGTCATGGAGTTCCTCAGAGTTCAGTGCTTGTATCAATACTCTTTACTTTATATAAACTTCCATTAGGCAAAGTTATTAGACAGCATGGGATACATTTATATTGTTATGCTGAGAATACTCACTTATATTTATCTATAAAACCTGATAAATCCAATCAGTTACTTAGATTAAAAACATGTTTCAAAGACTTAAAAATCGGGATGACTCTTTTCTGCTTTTAAACTCAGACAACACAAAGGTGCTGTTTTTTGGACCTGAGCATCTTAGGAACAAACTTTGCAGCCTTTTCATTTCATCTGGTTGGCATTAATTTGGCCTCCAGTTCTAATGTAAAGAACCTTGGAGCTATTTTTGATCAGGATATGTATTTTGACCCCGACATTAAAAATGTTTCCAGGACCGCTTTCTTTCACCTGCGTAATATCACTAAAATTAGAAACATCTTGTCTTAAAATGATGCAGAAAAACTGGTCCATGCATTTATCACGTCTATGCTGGATTATTGTAATTCTTTATTTTCTGGGTGTCCAAAAAACTCTTTGAAAAGTCTTCAGTTGATCCAAAATGCTGCTGCCAGAATTCCAATGAGATTCAGAAGGAGAGATCATGTTTCTCCATGTTCAGATTCTCTCCATTGGCTCTCTGTCAAATTCAGAATAGAATTTAAAATCTTAGTCCTAACATACAATGCTCTCATTAACCAATCTCCATCTTATATTAAAGATCTTATTGTTCCATGTTTTCCTAACAGAACACTTTGCTCTCAGACTGCAGGTTTACTTGTGGTTCCTGGAGTTTCCAAAAGTAAAATGGGAGGCAGAGCTTTCAGTTATCAGGCTCCTCTCTTGTGGAACCAACTTCCAGTTTCTGTTCATGAGGCTGACACCCTGTCTACTAGGGTTAAGACTTTCCTTTTTGATCAGTCCCATAGTTAGGGTTGGCTTGGGTTTCCAGAGCTATCCATTAGTTATGCTGCTTTATACTTATACTGCTGGAGGATCACATTTCCTCACTCTGCTAATGTCTTTACTCCCTCTACTGTGTTTTTCTTGTCATAGTTTGGACTTTTGGTGTCTGTTTTGGGCGCGGTCGGCCCCATGATTTTTTGGTTCTCCCTGGCTCCTGCTGCACTGCTCCCCTTTCCACACCTGAGTTAGATTCCGCTAATAACTCCCTGATTATTTAAGCACCTTTCCCTCAGTCATGGTTGTCGCTTTCTCAGTTTGGTTCCCTGGGTTGTTCTCCTGAGAGTTCCTTGTTTTTCTGGATTTTTCACCAGTGCTTTTTGCCATTAAAGCCTTTCAAGCTTCTCAGCTGCCAATGTTGTCCTTTGACTTCACCAATCCATGACATTTCTTTGTCTACTTCCTCAGATAGCTGAGGTGTGCAGATCTTGGGAGCTCAGCCCTGAGCCACTTTTACAGGTGTGTGGCGTGGCAGCTGCTCTGTAGCTGAGAAGAAGACTCTGCAGAGGATGTTGAAGGCCGCACAGTTGACTGTAGGAGGCAGCCTACCCACTACCACAGATGTTTACACCTCTGGATGCCTCCTGCATCATGAAAGACCTTACTCACCCATGCACATGCTCTTTGCTCCCATCCCTTCAGGCAGAAAGCTGCGGAGAACCAAGAGCAGGACAACCACCCTAAGGAACAGCTTCTACCTTGACGCTGTTTGGCTTCTTAACTCTGGTGGAGCTCTGTAGCTGTGCTGCTGCTACTTATTATTCTTATTCTTATTATTCACACCTGCTCAGTCTGTTCTAGCTTGTTTGTTGCTGCTTAGCACTGGGACTTGAGTACATAGTATTGTCCCACCTCATGCACCCATGTGATGTAAATGATAATAAAGTTTCCTTGATTCCTGATTGAAAATGAACATTGCACAATATAGTGCTTGACACAACACAGCAGAATAACTAAAACACAACAAAAATACAGTTATGACTGGGGTAGAGGGTCAGAAGGCATTTAAAAGTCTAATAGCAATGGGAATGAAGGAGCTCCTGAACCTTTCATTTCTGCAGGTCGGGGAGAGGAGCCATTTGCTGCAGCTACTTTTCTGCAGAACCAGGAGGCTATGAGGATGGTGGCTTCTGTTGTTCAGTATAGTTTATCCAATGTGTCCCTCTCCCCAACAGTTGTGAGTCCAGCCTCCTGACAGACACTGAGCTGACATTTTTTTTACCAGCTGTATCATTAGAGTATTTCTGCATGTGGCAGGATTTCCAGTTGTATTTTACATCTTCTGTTTAAAGTGTGAATGGTGCTAAACAGCTACCCAAGGTTGTTCTGTCAGGTATTCAGTTGTTATGAAGGTATCCAATCCTATTCCATTATATTGTCCCTCAGTATGAAGGGCTGGATTGTTTTAAGTGCCCTTGAGTAATTAAAAAATATGATTCTCACAGATCCTCCAAGTATGTGTAGATCCTGGGTGGACCACATCGATAGGTGTGTCCGATAGGTAAACAGGAGGGAGGATCCAGTGCACACGTAAACTCTGTTCTCAGGAGAGAAAAGACCACTTCAGGGTCCTCATAATATGTGATTTTAGGGCCACTGGCCAGACATTATTCATCTCAACTGGTCAGCCTACTATTGGCATCAGGTTGAGACACAATGTTTTCCACTGCACCAGAACCTTGCCTAGTTTTGTTCTCCAATTGAAGAGACCCCCGAGGAACTCAGTCAGCTGAGCTACTCGTGTCTTTAGGAGTCTTGATTAAGAGTAATTGAAGTTAAAGCTGCAGTAGGTAACTTTTACAAAAATGTATTTCCTGCATATTTGTTCAAACTGCCATTATGTCCTGACAGTAAAATATGAGGCAGATAATCTTTGAAAAAATCAAGCGCCTTTGGTTCCTGCCAGTGGTCCTACTGCTATTTGCAGAAATACACAGCTCCCGGTCAGAAACAACCAATCAGAGCATGAAGAGTGTCTTAGCAGTGTGCTGCTCACACCCTTCCCCGGCACAGTGTGTACTGTCGTTCAAGCTCAAGATTGCTGGTGTACTGCAGCTGTTCTAATGGTGAAGAAACAACCTAACTTTACAGGAAAACTGCCAATTTCTCGAGTGGCACCTGCTCAAAAAACAAAGCCAGGTAAACAGAAGAAGACTCATATGTCATGTATGGCCCTGCTTACAAGCCTGTATGTTCATGGCAGGCTCTGCTCTGGGGGAGGAGCTCTGGAGGGAGGGCTGTAGCAGCAGAGAGCAAGGGGGAGGGGCCTGTAAGGCGGGCTTGTTCAAATTTTCAAGCTGTCCACAGTTTTCTCAGAATTCCCTGCTGCAGCTTTAATCAGTTGTAGATATACATCCAATGATTACTCTCTGAGTTTCATCAAAATCCATCCAGTAGTTCAAAAATATTTGGTAATAGACAAACAAGCACATTTTCTGTATGATCATATCAGAGACATCATTATAAAGAAATTTTGATAGACTCTCCTGTAAAAGTCATACAGTAAGGTACAATACAATATAGATTATTGTGACCTATGAGAAATTAGTTTTAGTCTCAGTTCTGTCCCAAAAGCTGCTTTCACAACTACACCTTAAATAAATTAGGAAACGTTTGGTTGCGCTACCGAAACTTGGCACTGTTTGTGGAAACAACGGAAGAGCTATGGACAACGTTGGCACTGTGTTGTTGCTGTTTTTTAAACTTATGGGGATTCTCCTGAGACTTCAGGAAGAGAGGCGCAGTGGAAGAAATGCTCTGGATGCCGCGATTGTTGCGCGGAGTAGGACAGCTGTTATCCACCGGAGATTTCAGGCTTTACAGCGCCTTCAGCTGGGGGACAGACGGCAGAAACGTTGCAGGGTAAGCTAACGCTGTTGTTTATATTCCTACCGTTCGCTCTTTATGCTTGCATCTGGTCACACCCAAGACCAATGAGTGAACAGGAGCTAAGCTCGCATCACCCACGAAAGCAGGGCCGGCCCGGCTGGCCCTACTCCAAAGCAGGGACCAAAACAGCAGTGCCAACCTCGAAAAAATGCTGGTGGAAACATGCACAAAGCAAGTCGAGTAGAGTGGAGCCGGGACCTTTAGAGCCGGTGGAAAAGGGGTATATGTTCAACCTACTGCCTATAGCCAGACTCATTGTTGTTGATGATTCATCCGACCACAGCTGTGTCATCTGCAAACTTCACAAAATAACAGCCTGGGTGTTTTGCTGAGCAGTCATATGTGACAAGGGTGAACAAGAGGGGGCTCAGCACACAGCCCTGAGGGAACCAAATGCTGAGGATGATGGGGGAGAAAGAAACATTGTGGATTCTCACCAACTGCAGCATGTCTGTCAGGAAGTCGAGGACCCACATGCAAAGGGAGGACTTCAGCACAAATTTTGACAGTTTGCCGACCAGGGTCTGTGGTATAATGGTGCTGAAAGCCAAAATGAAGTCCACAAACAACCGAAAGAGCATGGAAGAGCAGTTAGTTGTCAATCTAAAAAGCTGACTCCTGCATGTTGTCGTTTTGCCAAGTTTCTGTCGGGAAAAGTACAGCACAGTACCTCATTTTACGGGAAATCCCCAGCCTCATTTGCAGTAAGTCCAGCTTGTTGTCCGGGGAGCAAACATTGTCCAGAAATAAAGATGAGATCTGTTTTCTGTTGGTGCTAGCTTTTAGCCTAGTTAGCAGGCAGCCTTGTTTACCTCTTTTCTGCTTTTCTCTGTACTTGTTTTAGTTTTAGTTGAATAAATGCAGAATAAATTTAATTGGCTAAAATATAAAGTGTGAGTGTTAATGTATGTATACATTTCCTTTATTTTTCTAAAATCAATATTCACATGTAGAACAAATTAGATGTCTTTCTAAAACAGCACTGGAAAGTTTTCAAGCAGCCTTTAAATGTCCTATCACAACTTATCAAAACGCTTTACATTGTTTCCTCAATGCCCTTTATTTGGTCATCAATTAATCTTATTTTTAAATAATCAGAGCATAATGAACAGTGTCCTCATTGTACCCCTCCCATGGTGTTATGTACTGCAGATAAACTGACATTAACACTTGGATAAGCAGGACCACAAAGTGATGGAAATTGATTTTCCTAATCTTGGTGAGAATTTATTCAATGCAAACATTTTTTACTTTGAGAAATCTGTGATCTTGAATGTGTTTTTGTTCACTGGGTATATCTATGTGTTACATAGTTTGGATGTATTCAGTATTTTTCCATGAAGAAAAGCCTTTTGGGTAGGTCTGTTCAAACTTGTGACGTTACTGCATATCCATCATATTTTTCCTGATCTCCCTTCAGCTTCCTTTGATTGTGGTATTGTGAACTAGTGGGTGAGGCTTTTCAGTCAGCTTCACCCTTCTGAACAAATCTGATTTCCTGGCTCTTTCCAGAGGAACTGGCCTGGCACTAATCAGGCCTGAGTACTAAGGCCACTTATTAGAAAGTTTAATGAGAAAACTGCAGATGTATTTATACAAGTCCAGCTGGTGTTTAACCCTCTAACACTCACCAGTCTAGTATAAGCCAAGGGAAAATTCTGCTGCTGTATTAGAAGCTGCATCAGATTCTGTATTTACTGCATAAACCAAATCACTAAGTTATATTAAAAATGCTACAAAGTTTTAGTCATTTTAAGTATACAGTTTTGAGTTTGAAACTTCTCAACTAAGAAGATTTATGTTGTTGTGCCCTAAATAATTAAAGACATTATGTGTGTGTGTGTGCATGTGTGTGTCAAAATGAGACTGACAAAGGTGAAAAGTATCAGATTACATACACCTGTGTTTCTGTGTATTTCTGAGTATTTCCTTATGCTTATCACTGAAACATATCAAAGAGAGCAGGAGTGTACCGAGCTAAATTAACTCCAACCTGATGGCTGTTCTGTTATTAGTACGCCACACCAAGCTCCCCGGGGTGGAGGACTTGCTGCTGTCCATTGCGACAAATACTTATTCAGATCTGTCATCACTGAAAGTTCTTTATCTTTCAAGTCACTGTTGTTTAAGGTGGGTTTCATTAATGTGTTTTATTGTGTGTTATTTACCGCCCTCCTGGCCCTCCAAGTGTGCTTCTCACTGATTTTACTGACTTTTTATCTTTGGACACTCATCGAACACTTTGATTGTCCACAGATGGACTAATTTTGAGGCTTCTGAAGGTCTAATGGTTCCATTTACATCGGAATTCATAACTGGGAAGTCGGAGTGACATAATTTCCCACTTTTACCTCGTTCCAGTTGTCCTGCTCGGTGAGAGTCGGATACAAGATGAACACCTGCAGAAAGCCTTTATTTTACTCGCAATGTCTGAATATAAAATCTTATTCAGACATTATGAATTAGTGTGGCAAGATGGCACCTTTGTATGGCTTCGCCGATGCTACTCTTTTTATCCGTTTGCTGTTTTTATTATTTTTAGTTTATTTAGTTTTTACCAATAACTTTGTCACGTTTGCTACGCGTGTTTATGACCGGGATGAGCTGCTGGCGATCAAAGAATCGCTAGTGGTTTGTTGTGACAGCTGGAGCAGTTCCAGAGGGAGTTGTCCACCTCCGTTTGTTTGCTGCTCACCTGAGTGTTTGCTGCAATGCTCCAGAAGGTAGGTAGGTAGGTAGGTACATTTATTTATATAGCACTTTTCAGCACGAGGCGACTCAAAGTGCAAAGAAGCAGGAAACGTAAAAGAGGATCTAGAGCCGGAGTCCAGGTTCGTTTGAGACGTTTACGCAGACTTTTGGCTGAAAAGTTGGGACCATTTCGCTGTCTTCGGATTGTGTCATCCAGCAGGGAATCTGTCTCGTTACCCGGAGCTGAACTTGTGGGGACCTCCAATTGTTTATCATTGGCATTTGACTCGCCTTGCATGGATGGAGGTCTACATGCTCATCATCGGAGCTTTCTTCGTCACAAACGCTCCTCTGATAAACGCAATTTAATCTGCGTGCCGCTGACAGTGGATATGAGAGCCGCTAATCTCTCATCTCGGCGTATGGCCCTTCTCAACGTGCGCTCCATCAGTAACAAGTCATTTGCTCTGAATGAACTGTTTACGAAGGAATCGCTCCATTTCATGTTTCTAACTGAAACATGGCAGCAAGGCCAGGATTATGTTCATCTACGGGAACTTTGTCCAGGTAACTGTTTGGTGCTTTCAACACCCCGAGAAGGGCGGTGAGGCGGTGGTCTAGCGGCCGTGTTTAAAGACAGTTTTCCCTGTAGACTGGTTAATCAACCACCTTTCTCCACTTTTGAACTACAAATAACTAAAGTCATCATCGGAGCTTTCTTCATCACAAACGCTCCTCTGATAAACGCAATTTAATCTGCGTGCCGCTGACAGCGGATATGAGAGCAACAAGAGTTCAGGCGGGCGGCCAGGGCAACGTCCTTGGCGGAGTAAGAGTTCCGAAGGGTGGCCCGGGCACCATCCACGTGGCGACAGGTGAGAGTGGATCAGGCTGGAGTGAGGCATCCTCCCGGACCCTCGTCGGAGTTGACTGGAGCGAGGCGTCCACCTGGACCCTCTGTGATGCGGAGTGGAGTGAGGCGTCCACCCGGACCCTCGACGATGCGGAGCGAGGCATCCACCCGGACCCTTGGCCAACCCAGGAGGGGAAGCTGAGGCGGCAGCGTTGGGCTGACCCGCCGGGGAAGCTGAGGCCGTGGTGTTGGGCTGACCCGCCGGGGAAGCTGAGGCGGCGGCGTCTGCCTCCGACCCCCACTGAGACAACAGGAGGAGAAGTACCATTCGATTTGGCAGAGTGCCGGACTGAGAGCGGCTCTGGAGATGAGGCTGAAGGCGCTGCAGGCGGCTCTGGAGACGAGACTGATTTGGGGAACGGTTCGGGCTGGCTGGGGTGACTCGAGGGAATTGGGTGTATTGGTTAATTGTCCTTTTAATTGGGTTATAACAGAGACAATGCTGAAGTAATGTGGCAGATTAAGGAGACCTGGGTGGAACAGGAGGATCTTTACAATGAGAAGACAGGTGGCTAGGTTGTGTTTGGGGTTGGTGTTTGTGGCAGTTAATGAA
The DNA here is from genome assembly GCF_001649575.2 of Kryptolebias marmoratus. NCBI lineage: Eukaryota > Metazoa > Chordata > Actinopteri > Cyprinodontiformes > Rivulidae > Kryptolebias > Kryptolebias marmoratus. Next base: position 30,675,701 of record NC_051435.1, on the reverse strand, counting down.
AGCAGTCTATTGATTTGGGAGGAGATGTCCATGAGCTCGGTGGGTGAAAACTCTGAATTCTTTGTGTGGATGAAGAATGCTGTAAAGTCCAGAACCAGGTGAAGAACCAGGGGGCATGGTGGCGTCCAGCCGATCCACCGGAGAGGCTAAGGGGGCGTCCGGCCGATCAACCGGAGAGGCTGAGGTGGCGTCCGGCCAATCTACTGGAGAGGCTGAGGTAGCGTCCGGCCAATCCACTTTTTCGGGGGCGGACCTGAAGTCTTCGCCGGCGGCGGAACAGGGAGCAGCACGGGAGATGCGGGTGGTTCTGCCGGCAGACGTTCTTTCCCGCGTACTGAGAGTACGTCGGTGGCGGTGGAGACGCTGGAGACTGAGGGATCCATCTGGGGCCATTCCTACTCGAAGTTGGTGGTTTGAGTGCCAGGCGAGTTCCCCAGAACGGAGACAACCTCTCCTCCTCCGCCATCAACATGGGCGATGGAAGAACCTCGCAGTTGCCTCTGACTTTCCTCCAACAGCGTCCCCGTCGCCGGGAGACTGGGAGTTCAGGGGGTGCAGCAGCCTCAGGAGACACGGAAAGTGTTGCTGCCACCAGAGACCAGAAGACGCTGCGACGGAGGCGAACCCAGACAGACTCATACTTTGGAACTAAAGGAAAACTGATTAAAATAAACAATAAACTCCAACTGAAACACAAAGACAACAAACTGAGAACAAAAACCCAAATCCCGACAGTTCCTTTTGTCTCCTTCTGATCCTCAGTGTCAGTATTAAGTTCCTTGTTGTTTTTTTGCTGCCACGTCAGCCTTTTATTTTTTACTTGTTTATTAAATCAGTTTTGTTTTTAATAGGAAGATGAGTCTGCGTTCTTGGTTTGTTTAACTCAGACCTGTCAATAATTGCTCTGTATCTCCACTTTTTAAAAATTGTGTTGCTACCAATAAACTCAAAATTACCTTTTTTACCCACAAAAAATGGTGCAGTTTTCTAGTTTCAACATTTCATATACTTACAATGTTCCATTGTGAAAAAATGTAGGTTGATGAGATCTGCAAACCATTGCATTCTGTTATAATTTACTTTTACACACTGTCCCAACTTTTTCAAAATTGGACTTGTAAATGACACGTTTTGGTTGTTCTTTTGCCCGAGTCAGTGTGCAGGAGCGTTATCTGAGGAAAAACCTGAGAGCATGTGAAAAATAAACTGTTAAAAAGTATGTAAAAATGTGAAATGATAAAATTGAAACAAATTTATAAAACACAGGAGACAAGGAGTCGAGAGTTTGTGTTTGACTTCATTATTGCCCAGATTCAAACACCAGAAGAAGCATTTTGTTATCAAATATATAATTCTATCTTCACCTAATTTCTATTAAAGGAAGAACCAGTGGAACATAAACAGCTGTAAGGGAGAAGCAGGTCAAGGTTCTGCATCAGATTGTGTGCTCATCATCCTCTAGGTTGAGAACCACATTCAAGTTGTATATTTCATGATTTTTGTTTACTTTTTAGAACTATTAAAGAATAATCTTTGACTTTAGGGAGAAACTTCATGAAATAAGCAAATGGAAATGCTTACAGTTTTGCTGAGATAACCAGTGGAAATGTTCCTGCATTGTTTATCCTCTGAGTGGCAGCATCCTCCACATCTGTACACAGACACACAGGGTGGCTTATAGAAAACGTTGGTGGGAGCTCCAAACTCCCTGCCCACATCAACACACACTTCTCTGGGCATGCACTGAGTTCTCCTCCACTCCATCTCTATACCTGCACACAAAGAAAATCAATATGTTTGCAACACATCTCTGTTTCCTTTTTTCTTCAGCTGCGGAGAACACTGTTATTTTCACAGAAACAAACTAAATGTATTATTCTAATAAAAAAAATCTGAGATTATTTTAATCTACAGTTAACTAAAGAAGGTCAGATCTGGGTTATAGTGTCAGAATAAAAAATAAAGACATGTCAACAGCATACTACCATGTACCAACACAGAAATAATGTGGGCATGCATCCATCCGTCCATTAATGCATCCATTATTTACCCAGCAAAATAAATTTAGACACGTTTGTGTATTGAATTTCACACAAAAAGAAGACATTGACAGCTATATTCTTCATGTATTGTATTTGCTCTTCATTCATTATGTTTCAAATTTGGCTTCAATTTGGTTTCAAATTACTTTTGTTACGATTTGCTGCAATATAAATAAACTGAATTTAATTGTCTTTTGGGAAAAAAATTCCTTTAATAAAAATAAAGGTAAACACTTTTTCAGTCATACCAGCCACTTTGTTCTATTAAAACAAACAAAATAAAAACTGAAACTGAAATCTTTTTTATGCCCCTGTAATGAAAAAAAAAATTCAGACATACTTTTCAGGACATCCAAATTGAGGTAAGCTGCAGCATATGTAGGCTCCTCTGGATCAGGCTGCAGTCTCAGTCGATTAGGCTGGTGCTGCTGGGAGAATTTGGAGGATGAAGAGGCAGTAGCAGCAGAAAGCTTTGATCTGCACTTCAGAGCGGCCCAATATGAAGGATAGATTAGACTCATCAGTTCATCAACACTGGAGGCTGAGCGCAACTTGTGTTCCATGTCTGGTTGTGGTGGAGCATCCTGAAATCAACAACAAAAACCTACACTTAAAACAGTGCTCCGACATATGCTGTCACAATTCTTTCCCCACAGGTGCAAAGTATACCTACTGCTGAACAGAAACTTTCAGTGACACTGAAAAATGCAATTGGTGAATATGATAGTGTTGTGGAATTATTATTATTATTACCGTATTATCCGCACTATAGGGCACACTGGATTATAAGACGCACTGTCAATGAGTGGTCCATTTTCAAACTTTTGTCATATATAAAGCAGCTACTGGTCGACAGAACTGTAGCTTTCAGACTGTAACACCAAACACACAAACCTGTGCATTGCCAGGTTTAATTACAACAGGAGTGGGTATCACATACTGAACTCTGCAGAGGGCTGGACTAAAAGGCTAAACTCAGTTCTGTCAAATTTTAAAATAATCTATGAATATGATTTCCATTAGCTGTTAAAAGTAGATGTTGTTGCTGGACAGTAAAAATCTGAACCAGTCATAGTGAGAATCAAACTTTATATATTTTATGTAAATAATAACCACAAAAACAATTGTGAATAAAATGTGCATGCCATGGAGTATTTCAAACATTAGATTCAATTAACATAAAATTATATTTTTTTGCTTCCTTTTTCCTTCAATAAAAACACTTCTAGTCTTTGTTGGGTTTGAGCATGTGCACTGAAGTCGTGTTGCATACTTAACATAGATGTAAAGGACAGCTGCAGGTGACTATTAATGAACAAAGACCTATCTCTTGGTTTGCTGCCTTCTTATGTGAAGAAGGTTGTAATCTAGGGCTGAAACGATTCATCGAGTAACTCGAGTAACTCGATTACAAAAAATCCTCGAGGAAATTTATCTGCCTCGAAGCTTCGCTAAATTTATTGTATTGTAATAAGCAATGCTGTTAAATACGCAGCACACGGGTCTAGCCGGAGGGTTTTTGTGTTGCACAACGCTACCACTTCCGTTAGCGCCTGGAGCACATGTGCTAAGTTTGTAGCTATGGAGGGAACCGGAGAATGCTCAGAAGGAGAACCCCGAAAGCGACAAAAAATGTCAAAAGTTTGGGAACATTTTAGGCTAAACAGAAAGGACAACACAGCGCAATGCATCCACTGCAAAGCAGAATTGGCGTACCACAACAGCACAACATCAATGTTGCAGCATCTGAAGAGAAAACACCCGCTACATGCATCCAACTCGTACACGGTTGCCAACAGGTAACGTTTATGTTCTCTTTGCTAACTACGTTGTGTGATAATCTGCCATGTTATAGATGTAAATTGAGGCACATTATTTTGCTAACGTTACATCTACCGCTTAAACATAGCAGTAACTTAACCGGGTGTAGTGTAAATTGTATGTGAGGGTGGAACTGAGAGAAATTATGCAGGACTTAATGTAAGTTTGTTAATAAAAATACACAGCAACAGATTACAGGCATAAGCTGAAAAGCATTTATTTATTGGTGTCTTTCCATCCTGAAAAGTTACAATCTTTTTTCTTCTCGCTACTGTTATGTATGAATTAGAAATTTTTGATTAATATTTTGTAGTAATTCTATATTTGTTTATACCTAAGCAATCAAGAATAAATAATAGCATAGTTTTAATAAAAATAGCAACATTTTTGCATTTTACCATGACTAGTTAAGGCTGCAGAACTCTGTACAAACTCAAACCTTTACATTTTGAGTAAGAGTTTATTTTTTTCCTAACATATAGATTACATTCTGTTTTCCAATACATAAAAAACATTTCACTGCATTTAGATTTTTCTGTGATGGTTAAAAATAATGCTTTTAATTAAAGCATCCTCAAACCTCACACATAAATGACAGCCTTAAATCCATAAATAAAATAAAACTGAAACTAAAGCTGCTATCATGGCAGATGAGCTGTCAGTGCAGATTCCAACTTAATAATATTAAATGTTATAATATCCAAATTAGTGCACTTGAAATATATTTAATTCATAACAAGGAATAAACAAATAATCATTACATTGTGCTTCTTTTCAGTGAACCGAAGAGTCATACGTTGGACAGCTTTGTTCAAAGGGTTCCAGGATGTTCGGTTGTTCAAGCAGCTGAGTTCACAAACAGCATTTTAAATATGATCATCACAGACATGCGACCGCTGTCCGTGGTGGAAGATGAAGGATTCCAGAAGATGATCTCCACCTTTAATCCAAATTATACCCCTCCTTCCAGAACCTACTTTGTAAAAATGATGGAGAAAAAGTATGAAGAAATCAAAGACAAATTGAAAAACATCCTAAAAGAGACAGACAGCATTGCTCTCACAGCAGACATTTGGACAAGTGTTGCCACAGAGGCATATCTTGGAGTGACATGCCACTTTCTTGGAGAGGACTGGAAAATGAAGTCCCACACCCTGACAACAATGCCACTTGAAGAAAGACACACAGCAGCAAACATTGCAGAGTGGCTTGAGGAGGTTATTGCAAAGTTTGATGTTCCACCTGAGAAAGTCAAAGCTGTCATCCACGACAATGGTGCCAATATTGTAGCAGCAGTGAAGATTTTGGCAGAAAAGCATAAGTGGGCATCTGTGCGATGTGCAGGGCACACCCTGAACTTGGTGGTACAGAATGCTCTGAAGAGCAACCAGAGCATCTCAAAGTGTATGGCAGCTGCAAGATGTCTTGTTGAACATTTTAAAAAAAGTGAAATGGCTTGCACAAAGCTGAAGGATAAGCAACAGCAAATGGGCACAGCATCACACATGCTCATACAAGATGTAAGCACTCGTTGGAACAGTACTTTCCACATGCTGTGTAGGCTGCTGGAGCAAAGATGGCCGATAACTGCTGCACTATCTGACCCAGCATTGACACCACGAGGAAAACACTACCTTGATCTTAAGCCAGAGCAGTGGAATATTATTGAGGAGATAAGCAAGGCTCTTCAGCCATTTGAAGAAGCAACAGTGTTTCTGAGTGGGCAAGACTACGTTACTCTTTCTGCACTTCCACAACTTGTGCAAAGCCTCAAGAAGTCCATACAGACCCAAGTTTTTGAGACTGCACCAGCTCAGTCATACCAAGCTGAAGTGATGGCACAGATCACAACATGATGGGAAGGACTATTTATGTGTCAGCCTCAATCCTCAAATACAGTTCTATTTACTGCTGCTTTAGATCCCAGATTTAAGAAACTTAAGTTCTTGCTCCCAGATGAAGCCTTTAAGATCCAAAGCATGGTTCAAACAATGGTCCTTGATGTCAAAAAGACAATGAGACAGAAAAATTCAGGTGAAAATGAGGTCTCCACTGATGCCCAAGACAAGCCTGTAGAGCATCAGCAGAACGCCAACACATTTTTCAAAAATCTACTGGGTTCTTCAGAATCCAGCACAAGTGATGAGGAGGATAAAGAACAGCATTTGAACCAAGCTGTTCAAAAGGAAGTCTTGATGTACTTTGGAGAGCATACACTGTCCAAGAGGGAGAACCCACTTCTATGGTGGAAATCAAATGCAGCACGGTACCCAACACTGTCAAAACTTGCAAAGTTCTTTCTGTGTATACCAGCAACATCAACACCATCAGAACGGCTTTTTTCCGCAGCAGGGAACATTGCATCGAAGCGCAGGGCAAGCCTCAGTTCACAACATGTCGACATGCTCACTTTCCTTCACAGCAACCATAGTCTTCTTTAAGGCTTCTTTAACAGTTAAACACATGCACAACTGTGTGTTGGAGCATTTAAGAAATGCATATTGAAGAATAACATTTAGTATATGTTGGATTTAAGATATTTTTTTATTCCATCTTTGAGAACATCCAAGTTGATTTTGTTGAGGTTCAAGTTGTTTTTGTAAAGCCAGTGTTTACTATTTTATGTAATCTTTTCTATTAATTCTTTTTTTATTTCTCCTCTGTTTTTGCAGTTAAGAAAGCAGGAAATCTGTTCTACCTCAGATTTGAAACTTATAATTTGAATGTATAAAAGGCAGTATTCTCTGGTTTGCCTGAACTTTTCTATTTAAAGCTAATGAATATTTTTTTACTCTTTTGTGTTAGCACTGAAAAAAGCAAGGAATTTGTTGCACCTTAGACTTAAAATATATTGTATAAAATGCAGTATTTACTATTTTGTCTAAACTTGTTTTATTTTTAAATCAAGTATTTTCTTTATTTATCTTTTCTGTTTGAACTTTAGAACAAAAAAGCAAGAGATTTGCTGTACTATTGATTTGAAACTTGGAAATACTGGAGGTTTAATGTTATTGCATTGTTATTATCAATAAAATGTTAAAGAGTTAAATGAGTTGTTTACTTAGTTCTTTTACGTGTATGTGTATTACTCACTGAAGATAAATACATAAACTAAAAGCTGGAGTATAGACATTTTTATAAGCATATTTGTGAGCCTGCCACTTTATTATTTTAATATAATTTAATATTTTAGTATAACTTTTCTTCAGGTTAGAGCAAACTACTGTTACAAGTAAACTTTCTAAACTACAAACATTTAGGGATGCTCAAAAAGGAGACATTGGACTGATCTGGACCAACTGGTGTTATTGCAGATTATCCGATTACTCGATTAATCGTAAGAATAATCGATAGATTACTCGATTACTAAAATATTCGTTTACAACAGCCCTATTGTAATCCTTAACAACAATTTATTTTAGTTCATTTCAGTTCATTTGAATAAGTCTATTCACAACAAAAGTCATTTTGGTCAATTGTATAAAAGAAAAGACAAGTCCAAATCAGATTCAGGTCCAAATTTAATTATAAACAATCATTGTAATCTAGATATTACACAATAGAATCTGAATAAGTATATTACAAAATACCAAATAGTAAAATGTTTTTCATCTAACAAAACAAGCATATTTCTTAAATTTTAGCTTCTCTACATTGAGCCCTTTTAAATTTAAAATAGAATTTAAAATCTTACTTCTAACATAAAACAAAGCTCCATCTTATATTAAAGATCTTATTGTTCCATATTTTCCTAACAGAACACTTTGCTCTCTGACTGCAGGTTTACTTGTGGTTCCAGGAGTTTCTAAAAGTAGAACAGGAGGCAGAGCTTTCAGTTCTCAGGCTCCTCTCTTGTGGAACCAACTTCCAGTTTCTTCTGAGGCTGACACCCTGTGTACTTTTAAGACTGGGATTAAGACTTTCCTTTTGGATAAAGCCATCAGTTAGGGTTGGATTTCGTGAGCTATCCCATAGTTATGCTGCCATAAGCTTAGACTGCTGGATGGCAAACTGACCACATTTCCCCTCTCTGCTGCTGTCTTTTACTAATTAGAGTTTTGTAATCTACTGAATCTGATTAAATTATGTTTTATTTGCATTGACCATAACTGATAAAATATGAATCTGTTTTGAATTTAGATTTTGTAGCAATCTGCCACCTGCTACCTGTGTTGCTCTCTGGGTTCTAATTACTCTCAGCTGCAGCAGATCATCATCACACCTGTCCAGGCTTCTTAAGGCAGTTGGCGGGAGCAGTCATCACTGATGCATCGTTTGCCTTTTGGTAACAGTCTCAGCTCTGAAACTGCTGTTTTTGAATCCTTTGATTTTTGCTCACCCTGTTGTCTTCTGTGTGCTCGGTAGTGGACCTGTTCCTGTTATTACTCTCCTGCCTGAACTTACCTGCCTGGGGATCCGCTGCTGAGAACCTGAACCTGTGGGACTTACCTGGAACTCACTCCGAACACGTCCACCCATGACCTCTGCCTGCCTGCCTCCTCTGAGTCCAACTCTGCACCTTGTAAATATACTCACCTGGGGAAACGTAGGACTCTCCTTCGATACTCTACCTGCTCACGAATCCATAAGCCTTCACACTTCTCTGCAAATCTTGAAATCCACCGATGACAAGCCAGACAAAGGACTAACTTATTGCTACCTTTTTCAGATCCTGACCAGCCACTGTATGCACTGTAAATAAATCCACTTACCTTATTTCACAGTCTCCGTAGTCTGTCCGTTTTCTGGGTACTCGATTCTGGCAATTACCCTAAAACCTGTCAGATTTATGATTTGAACATATTTTTTAAAATATTAATCAGAAGCAAAAACCTGCCTGTTTAATTAAAATCAGCTCCACTGTGATCAAGGACGGCTGCAGTGAAAGGAGACAGGTGCTGTATGGCAAGCAAATGTACCATGTAATTGTTACTTTTAAAAGTACTGTGGCAAGCTATTTATTCAATATCCCTGCAATGAAGTGTATTTTTTTTACACTAGAACTCAGCTAGCTGAGAAGTTTCAGTGTTTCACATTTTAGTTATTTTGTACTTTCACATTGTGAAATATTATTTAGTTTTTAATTCTGTATGAAGATATTTTAAATTTTGTATTGTCTTGGTCAAATTATTAAAGCAAACACTTGCTTTTTGTTTCAATTATTTATTTAAAGAAGTATTTACTTAAGAAATAACTTTCTGGAGTTTATCAAACTTTCTGATTGACACATGGCCTGAGTGTTATTGTTCAGATTGGATTAAAAAAAAAAAGATTATACTGACCTTACTTTATAGTGAATTTAACAGCTGACAAATCCTACATTGCTGTTTATAACATGCTACCTTTTTATCCTCCCTTTGAGTGGTGTTGTTTTCTGTTTTGTCTTTGCTTCTGGGAGAAATATTGTCTAGAGGAAAAAAAATGTAGCATTTGGCTTTTTTTTCTTGTTGTACCAAACCAGGACACTCATACTGAGGTACAAACCAAACCGTGACTTAAGCATACTTTACACTCCTAGTATGTACGTAAGTACATACGTGTTCCTAACCCCTACTTCCACTGGCACCCCTAAAAAGGAAAAACAAAGCTGTAAACCCAGGGGAAACACTGGACACAATATGTGCTAAAAGTCTTGCTTCATCCTACATTGAGAATTTCCCATGGCTCCTTTACAGGCATGATGAAGCTGCTCTCAAAAGGAACATAGAAAGTCAAGCACTTTAAAATTATTAGGTAAATTTGCCACCAGCTGCTTACACAGCCGTTTCAGAAGACCTCTAACTTTGTCACCAAACACCAACGGCACAGGACTAAATCCTAATGATTCCTGTACAGTTTCATGGATGGCAAAAAGCAAAATAAGCATGCTTTACCCCACTCAGAAATATGTTCTTGACAATATGAATGCAATATAGTTTTTAAAGTTTGGTTGTAATCTTTCTATGGCCCCATGTATCCCAGGATGATAAGCACTAGAAACCTGATGTTTCCTCAGATAAACCTGAAACACTTTGTTGACCACAGCTGACATAAAGTTAGTCCTCTGATCTGTTTGTACAACTATAAGTAATTATTGGTGTAAATTTTCATGTTTTTATTTTAGTTGAATATATCCATAAACAACATCAGTGGTCCATTTCTCTGATTTAAAATATTAATGACTTGTTTTTAGAGTTTTTGTGTGGGTGATGTTACCGCCCACACAATCCCAGAGTGGTCCAGACCCCCCAACCTCACTGGAATTTACGCCCATTGATTATGCAGAATGTTTTATTTGTCAGTGACCTCATGTTCAAAGCACTTGGTTCATTTTTAAGTTGACCCTTTAGACAAAGAACTGAGCATGAACCAGAGCCAGATAACAATTTAACAGCTTGACAAATGGATTGTTTATTTATGTGAATATTATCTCACTTCCTGTCCTTCATTACAGTTATTTGTATACCATTGTACTATTTATGATAATCATCAATTTTACATTCACACAATCAGAAACAATATGGTTGCTGCAACCAAGGACATTTCAAACACATATATACACATACCCTTTGTATGAGTGGCTTTTACAGAGACTGCAGCAAACACACATTTCCTTTGCGCCGTGTTTCCTTCTAGAAGAATGTGTTTATTTATGTGTCTGCAGACATGTGCACATATATGTGCTTTTCTCCAGTTTTTGTTTCCACGTGTTACGTCTGCTTTTTTATGTTTGTTTAGCTTTCTGTATGTGTTCCTGCCTATTTCCCTTGATTCTGTGTTACTGCTGCTTTCTCTCTTGTGCTCTCTTTCTTACACGTACGCACGAGAGAGAGAGAGAGAGGCGGGGAGACAGAGGCGAACCCAGAACACAGACTCATTTTGTTAAATTAAACTAATTTATTAAAATAAAATATAAACAAAACAAAAAGCTGGCGTGGCAGCAAAAGGCAACAAATACAAAATCCAGAGTGACAAAGCAAGGCATGGACCGAGGAAAACTACATACATGACAAAAGGAACGGAAAGGAATGACCCAGTGAAGAGTGAAGAAACAGAGACCGGTTTTAAAGGCTGAGGGAGAGATGATTAATTGGTTACAGCTGTGAACATTAGGAGGAGCAGGTGAGGTGGGCGTGGCAGGCGTGACCGAAAAACTACTGGGGAGGTGAATAGTGACAAGACATGAACAAAAACACCTACATTCATGGAACAGGACAGGAACATCATAACTGTTGAGATGGTCAGAAAAATTTGACCATTGTAATTGGGCTGTGCAACAGATCAAATTTGTAGTTTTGATTTTTGCTCTAAATTATCACAAAAACACTATACAAAAAACAAGAAACAATTATTATTAAAAAAAAAATTTTCTTGCCTCCTAAATGAGCTGCAACTTCGTACTGCTGCTGGCTGTCTGTGTGTATGTGAGAGGCGCCGGAGGAGGGGGGCAGACACAGAGAGTGCTGCTCCGCTGCTCAGAGATTATGGCATTGAACACCAAACAACAAGTATACCAAAAGATGCATGTGTGGGATTCTAGCTCTACACCTCCTGATTGATTCCTGGCTGGCCTACCGCAGCAGCTGCTGCTAATCTCAAATTTGCCTCCTGGGCTTTATTAGGCAGCTGCTGAAGTCAGATCGTCGCAGGAACATAGCTTCAGTTGTGGTACGGCTCCTGTCGCTCTATGAGTTACTTCTCCTACGTTTTCCTAACCTTGGTCTTTTGTGTCCCCAGTGAAACACTCTCTGTGAGTTCCCTGCCTGTCTGCCTACTTTCCTGGCTAGTGGGAACCAGCACCTGTAAAGACTCACCTGTGGAGTTCACCTTGTATATATTCACCTCTGGCACTTTTCACCTTGGATCTTCTCTGGACCCCTAAACCGCCTACCTATCACTTCTGAAGAATCTTCCCCATTTAGAAATGGCCAATACATAACTGGAGCATTATTCTCATCTTTATCAATAATACAGGGAACAGGAGACAAATAAAATACAATAGAATTACTCTATATTCCCTGTAATAATAATTAATATATGTGAGGGACTGAAACAAACCTATAAGGATGTTTGGTTTGCTAAATTGCAGGTGGGTTTTTCATTTATGAATGACTTCCAGGCAAATGGTTCAGAACTTTTAACAAAATCATTAAATGCTCTGTTGAATGAACAGAACATGACAAGGAAAATAATAAAAAAAAAATCATCCAAGATATGAGGAAGAGAGCTGTCAACCTCCACAACAGTGGTTCATCCTTGGAGGAAAAAAGGGGAAGCTTGCAAACCTGAGAACACCATCCCAACTGTGAAGTATGGGGGTGGCAGAATTATATTTTGGGGGTATTTTGCACTTCACATTGTAGTTGACATCATGAGGAAAACAACATTATATGCAAATATTAAAACAACATCTCAAGACATCATCCAGGAAATTCAGGCTTGGACACAAATGGGTGTTCCTGTCAGGATTTGTTTGGGTATTTTGGGTTATTTTCTTGTTCTTTATTTTGATATTTCATGTAGGGCTGCAACAACGAATCGATAAAAAAGACAAAAATCGATGATTAAAAGCGTTGGCAACAAAATTCATTATCGATATGTGTTGCGCAATTTATGCGTCACTAACGTTGTCGCGGAGACTGTGACGTCACCCGCAGCGCGTTGTCAATGCTCGCTGAGCTAAATAAAGTTTAGGAGGAAAAATCACAGCAGAGCGAGTTGAAAGAAGTGAGGCGAAGGCTGCGTTTTGAAAGTAACTTTTGTATCTACACATGACAGACGCAGATAAAACTGTTCGACCCAAGTCATCAAAAGGATGGGAGTACTTCACGCTTCACAAAACAAAAAAATGCGTTACATGCACACTTTGTAAAAGTGATTTGTCATGGCACGGGAGCACTACGGTCATGATACAACACCTGAAGCGTAAACATGTCG